>NC_058135.1:287118342-287134074 GCF_016433145.1 Gracilinanus agilis | reverse complement strand
GGAAGGAAGGAAGAAAGGAAGGAAGGAAGGAAGGAAGGAAGGAAGGAAGGAAGGAAGGGAGGAAGGAAGGAAATAAGGAAGGAAGGAAGGGAGGGAGGGAGGGAGGGAGGGAGGGAGGAGCATTTATTAAATGTTTACCATGTGTCCAGACACTGTATACTAGGGATAAAAATGAAGAAAGACAATTCCTTCCCTCAAGAAAATTCCCTGCTAAGAGGAGAGACAACAGGGTGAGGAGCACCCAGGACAGAACATTGTCATCTGGGAAGTCGCAGGGATGATCAATGGCCCTGGAGCAAATGACCACTTGATCAGCCTCTCCAGAAACAAAGGTAACGTTGATGGGATCCCTGTCCCAGAGAAAAAGAAGGGAAGGGCACCGATGGGTAGAGTGTTGGGGCAAGGAGATGCTCGAGGATCTCAGCCTGGCTGGACACGATGGGATCTCCAAGTCTGGCCCCACTTCTGGCAATTCCTCGTCCAGTTGAAAGTTTCGAGGCCCCGAAACATCCATGCAGGATACTTGCGAGTATGTGCCAGACACTGGGAAGATGGACACGTGGCAGACAATCTCTGAACTTCCATACAGCAGCCAGTGAAGAGCACGGCTGTTCCAATGACCAGATGTCCAAGTTACATTTGGGGCACATCCTATAGACACACATGGCTGGTGCCTGTTCATGCCATTGGCCATAAGTAAACCAGCATAAAAGAGCACAAAAATGCATAATGAATTAAACATCACTAAGCCAGGGGGGCACCACAGTGCACAGCTGTCTGACGGTCAGGAAGATCTGGGTTCAAATCCTGTCTAGATCTATGACTCTGGACAAGTCACTTGACCTTGGTCTGCCTCCGTTTCCTCATCTATAAAATAAAGCTAATAACAGCATTAGCCTCCTGGGGTGGTTCTGAGGATGAGATGAGAGGAGATGAGATGGCACAGGGTCCGGCACGTAGTAGGCACTATCTAAATGCTGGCTATCACCATTAATAATGAACGGCGCATTGGTAAGAGACCAATAACAGTAGCAAATGACAAATGAGCACAAACAGTAAAAAAATCATGCCTGGCTACCCAGCATCCACAGGGAAAGCACCGGCATAATGCTAGTGTACAAACACAGAGAGAATAATTTTAAAAACTCAAACCAGGCAGTATTTTTCAAACTCTTTGCCTTCTGTCTCAGAATTTATACAAGTACCTGTTCGGAGGCAGAAGAGCCAGAAGGGCTGGGCAGTTGGGGTTAAGTGACTTGTCCAGGGTCACCCAGCTGGGAAGCATCTGAAGCCATGCACTGCCCCATGGGTCAATGATGCAGATGACCAAAGGCACAAGCATTGGTGTGGTCTGGTGACACCCACCCACACCCCCTGCTTCTCCTGCAGCACCCTAGCGTGTCCACCAACATGGGTGGGGGGGCGGGGACTTTTCTGCACTTGGGCCCGTCCCTGCAAGCCCCTCTCCCAGACATAAGCGGGCTATTAGCAGCATTTCCAAACACTAGGAATCATCTCAGCATCCCAGGGCGCACAGATGACGCCCTCGGCAGGAAGTCCTCCATCTTGCATTGTCTGAATCCTGAGGGCCCCCTTGGGCTCAGCGAGAGAGTGTAGCACACGTCGTCCTCTGGGAAGATGGTAGGCAAGTCTCATGCTCAGAATCTGCTTGTCTAATTGTCCATCATATCTTTCTTCCAGTTCATCAAACAGTCTAACAAATCCCCCGTGAGTTTAATAGGTGGTTGGGGGTAGCTGGGTAGCTCAGTGGATGGAGAGTCAGACCTAGAGATGGGAGGTCCTGGGTTCAAATTTGGCCTCAGACACTTCCTAGCTGTGTGACCCTGGGCAAGTCACTTAACTCCCCATTGCCTAGCCCTCACTGCTCTTCTGCCTTGGAATCAATACACAGTATTACTTCTAAGATGGAAAGTAAGGGGTGAAAAAAATAATAGATGGTTGCTGGGAATCATCTTGTAGGATTCCCATGATACTCTGTGGCTGTTCTGTCAATAGACAAGCTGTTTAGTCTCTCAACTACTTGACCCAAATAGGTTTTCTATCAGTCTAAGTGATGTGTTCCCCGAACACCAGGACTTCTTAGTCAAACTGTCACCTTACTAAAACTCTCAACAATGGGCCTGAGGTCCAGGTAGATACTAAGGTAAGGACTTACTACTTGGCATAAACTTCGGGAAAAACCAGCTAGCAATCTCCCCCTCCTCCTCATTCTACCCAGAGCAAGCCAGCAGGGCCACCTCCTTGTCAGAAATACTTGGGGAAACAAAGGCAGCAGGGCAGACTCCAAGCACCAGAGAAGAGTAGTACTCTGCAAGCTTGGAGCCATGTGCCCTCCCTGCCAGGAACAGGGAAGAACTCCAACGTAAAGATAACTAGAAAAATGGGCAAAAGACAAAAGAAAAACCTGACCTTAGAAAGAAAGACCAAAATACAAACTCAGAAGAGAACAGTGCCAAAAAGGAAAGTGTGAAAGGATGGCAGGCCTCAAAAAGAACTGGAAGAACTGGAAAATAAGTTTAAAAACCAATTAACAAGGGGCAGCTGGGTAGCTCAGTGGATTGAAAGTCAGGCCTAGAGACAGGAGGTCCTAGGTTCAAATCTGGCCTCAGCCACTTCCCAGCTGTGTGACCCTGGGCAAGTCACTTGACCCCCATTGCCCACCCTTACCACTCTTCCACCTATGAGACAATACACCGAAAGTTAAGGGTTTAAAAAACAAAACAAAACAAAAAAAACCAATTAACAAGGGGGCAGCTGGGTAGCTCAGTGTATTGAGAACCAGGCCTAGAGATGGGAGGTCCTGGGTTCAAATGTGACCTCAGACACTTCCTAGCTGTGTGACCCTGGGCAAGTCACTTGACCCCCATTGCCTACCCTTACCATTCTTCTGCCTTGGAGCCAATACACAGTATTGACTCCAAGACAGAAGGTAAGGGTTTTTTAAAAAATTAACAAGAGAATTGACAGAAAAACTCCATAGCTGGGCAGAAATTCACTGAAGAATCAACTCCCTAAGGACAAAAGGAAATGGGAGCACTAAAATATATTGAAGAAAAGAATGGATCAAATGGAAATAGAGACAACCCCCCCCCCCTCAAAACCCTGAAGAAAATAACTCTTTAAAGAGTAGGCTTGGCCAAATGAGAAAGGAAACACAAAAAGTCAAGGGAGAAAATGTCTTCCTAAAAATTAGAATTGGTCAAAAAGTGGAGCTAATGGATCCTTAAAACATCCGGAAACATGACAAATTTTTAAAAATAAAAAAATAGAAAAAAATCTAAAGTACATCACCAGAAAAATGACTGACCTAGAAAATAGATGCAGAAGAGATCATCTCTGAATCACTGGGATACCCAAAAGCCATGATCAAAAAGAACCAGGACACCATATTATAAGAAATCATCAGGAAAAACTACCCTGATATCCCTGAATAAGAAGGATAAATAGAAATTGAAAGAATCCATCAATCACTTCCTGAAAGAGTCCCCAAAATAAAATACCCCAGGATTATTATAGTCAAATTCCCGAACTCCAAAGAAAAGTTACTATGAGCAGCCAGAAGGAAACAAGTCAAATATCATGGAGTCACAGTCAGGATTACACAGGACCTACCTGCTTCTACATTAAAGGACTGGAAAGCATGAAATATGATATTCTAAAAGGCAAAGGATCTAGGACTACAACCAAGAATTACGTATCCTGCAAAACTGAGCATAATCCTCCAGGGGAAAATTTTGATATTTAATGACATAGAGGAATTTCTAACTATCTTGATCAAAAAACTAGAACTGAAAAGAAAATGTGATGAGCATTTGATACTCAAGAGAAGCAGAAGGGGCAACTGGGTGGCTCAGTGGATTGAGAGCCAGGCCTAGAAATGGGAGGTCCTAGGTTCAAAGCTGTCTTCAGACACTTCCTAGCTGTGTGACCCTGGGCAAGTCACTCAACCCCCATTGCCTAGCCCTTACCTCTCTTCTTCCTTGGAGCCAATACACAGTATTGAATCCAAGATGGAAGGTAAGGGTTTAAAAAGAAAAGAGAGAAGCAGAAAAAGGAAAAATAAAAACTTAAGGGCTTTGATAAAGTTGAACTGAATACATTCATAGCTGGGAAGGTGATCATTGAACTAATTAAGATATCTATGATACTTGAGTTATGTAAGGTACTTAAAGTATGTAAGATACCTAAAATATTTGAGAATTTTATCATTATTAGAGAAGTAAAATGAATATACATATATATATTTATTTAGTTTCTATATATATATATATATATATGGAAACTAAATAAAATGGGCTAATACCACCTAATACCTAAAAAGGAATGGAGAAAAGGAACATATAGAGAGGAGAAATAGAAGGGGATAAACTATCTCTCATTGCCACATAAAAGGCAAATATAGAGGAGAAGAAGATGGAGGAGGGTGTAGGGCTATGCTTGAACCTTATTCTCATCAGAATTAGTTCAGAGCAAGAATAAGATGCACACACAGTCAGCTACAGAAACCTACCTTACTCTATAGGGAAGTAAGAGGATAGGGAAAATAAGGAAGGATGAGAAAGAAAAAAAGGAGGGTAAAGTGGGGGAGGCAGTCATGGAAAACAAAACGTCAATGAACAGGGAAAAGCTAAAAGGAGATAGAGATGAGTAAACAGGAGGAAAATACGATGGAGGAAAACACAATTAGTAATCATAACTATGAATGTGAATGGGATGAACTCACCCATAAAACAGAAAAGGAGAGTATAGTGCAATAAAAACCAGAATCCTATAATATGCTGTCTACAAGAAATGCATTTAAAATGGGGAAAAACACACGAATAAAAGTAAGGGGCTGGAGCAGAATCTACTATGCCTCAGCTAAAGTAAAGCAGGAGTAGCAATCATGAACTCAGAAAAAAGCAAGAATAAAAATCAACCTAAACAAGATATAAGTAAAGAAATTATATCATGATAAAAGGCATTATAGACAATGAAATAATATCAATATTAAACATCTATGCCCCAAATGACT
Organism: Gracilinanus agilis; assembly: GCF_016433145.1. Lineage (NCBI taxonomy): Eukaryota > Metazoa > Chordata > Mammalia > Didelphimorphia > Didelphidae > Gracilinanus > Gracilinanus agilis. The sequence continues at coordinate 287,129,039 of NC_058135.1, read as the reverse complement.
TAGCATCCAAATGCCTAAAGGAGAAGTTACATGAGTTATAGGAGGAAATAAATAGTAAAACATTAGTGATATGGGACCTCAGCCTTCTCCTCTCAATAGAGAAATCCAATTTTTTAAAAATAAGAAATTAAGGAGGTAAATTGAACTTTCAAAAAATTGGCTATGAAAGACCTCTGGAGAAAGCCAAATTGAAATAGAAAGGAATATAGCTTTTTCTCAGCAGTACATGGCATCCTCACAAAAACTGACCATATAATAGGGCATAAAAATCTTACTACCAAATGTAGAAAAGCAAAAATCTTAAATGATTACTTTTCAGGCCATAATGCAATAAAAATTATATGCAAAAAGAAAGACTAAAATGGAAACTAAATGACCTTATCCTAAAGAATAAATGGGTCAAAGAACAAATCATAAAAACAATCAACAATTTCATTAAAGAAAATGACATCGAGAAGACAACATATCAAAACTAATGGGATGCAGCCAAAGCTATACTGACAGGGAAATGTGTATATGTGTGTGTGTGTATGTGTGTATATATATGTATATATATATACACATATGTGTGTATGTATATATGTGTATACATATATATAAGTGATTACATCAATAAATTAAAGAAAGAACAGATCAATGGTGGCTCAGTGGATTGAGAGTCAAGCCTAGAGATGAGAGGTCCTGGGTTCAAATCTTGCCTCATACACTTCTTAGCTATGTAACCCCCATTTCCTAGATGTTATTGCTCTTCTTTCTTGGAAGCAATACACAGTATTAATTTTAAGATGGAAGGTAAGGGTTTAAAAAAGGAAAAGAAAAAGGAAGAGGATGCATAAGTTACAAAATAATTATAGCAATTCTTTTTGTCATAGCAAAGAACTGAAAACTGAGGGAGTGCCCATCAACAGGGAGGTAGCTGAACAAATCATGGTATATAAACATAATGCAGCAATCTTGTAATGTAAGAAATTAGTAAATGAACAGTTTCAGAGAAACTGGGAAGGCATATATGAACTGATGCAGAGTGATGTGAGCAGAACCAGGGAAAACAATTTATATAATAAAAAACAGCATTAACAATATAATGGGAATGTGGTTCTCTCAGTTGGAAAGGCTTCACCTCACGTGCATATTTAATCTGTTCTCTCTCAACAAAGCTTTCTTATTTTAAGACAAAAACAACAACAATGTAATGGGAAATGTGTTTTGCATGACTTCACATGCTTAATGGGTATCATACAGCTTCCCTTCTCAATGGTGGGATAAGGAGCTAGAGCAGGGGTTGGCAACGTATGGCTCTCGAGCCATATCTGGCTCTTTTGAGGGCCAGATATGGCTCTTTCTACAGGAGCCATAAAGTCAAATTTTTTTCAGGCGCTGTTACAGGAGCAGCACTGCGAGCACTGTACACTCTCAGGAAATGACATTTTTAAAAATGTGGCGTTTATGGCTCTCACGGCCAAAAAGGTTGCCGACCCCTGAGCTAGAGGCGGGGAGAGAGTTTAGAACTCACAATTTTCAAATGAATATTTTTAAAAACTCCAACTTTTAGAAATGTAAGGAGGCTTTGCTGAAACTGACCACATCACCTAGGATGGAGGTACTCATTTGGGAAACAATAAGGGCCTGATAATGAGGGGGGCATCCTATATTTACCTTACCCTTTGGTAGGGTAAATGGGAGCAGCCTCTTTCCAGTGTTTAACATAAACTGGAAAAGGCTATAGTGTTTAAAACTAGCAGAATGGGACAGTCTCTGTCTGTCTCTTTCTCTGTCTCTCTTACTCTTTCCTTCTTCCCCATCTCTCTCTCTCCTCCCGTCTCTCCATCCTTGTCTCTCTCTTCCTCTTTCCCTTCCTCCCTCTCTCTCTTCCTGGCAGCATCCAGGGGTTGAAGGTCCTGTCCACCCACAGCATGTGCTCCATGAACTCAGCTAACCCTTTAAGGCTCCGAGGATCTGGCCTGGGATTGGTCTGTTTTGTTTGTCCTTTTCAGTTCTAGGCACAGGTGGTGGAGTCCTCAGACGTGGGAGCTCCAGCCAAAGTGACCTTGGAGTCAGGATTCCGGGCCCAATATTGCTGCCAGCCTAACAAGGGCTAATAAACCAGGTTGTAAGGACCTGAGCCTAAGGGGTTTGGACTTGAAACTTCGTTGGATGATGTTATACAGAAACTGTGAGCCTAATCTCCTTCTCTTTCCCAGAGACCAAGATGGTGAAGGGAAAATGATGGCCCCCACCAGGTGTTAGGGGAGTGTTTGTATGTCTGTTTTCAAATAAATATTCCCTTGGAAAAGCTAATCTGTTTAAGTGGCTAAAAGAAACTAGGGAGCAGAGGCCCCCTAAAATTGGAGGAACATCACTGGTGGAGGCTTAAGCCAATGGAAGAAAGAATAGGTACCCTTCAAGCCCCTAAAGAGTACTGGAGAACCCTGGGGAAGGGGAAGGTGTAACCTGCCAGGCCTTCTGGCTATGGGGGCCAGGATAGGCATTGCTTCTTTGTTTTAAACCCTCACCTTCTATCTTAGAATCCATACTACAGTTCCTTTGTGGAAAGGACAAGGCAATTGTGGTCAAGTGACTTACCTAGGCTCAGACAGCTAGGAAGTATCTGAAGTCAGATGTGAACCAGGACTCCTTGTACCCCGACCTTGCTCTCTATCCACTGAGCCACCTAGCTGTCCTTCAACTTTATTAATATAAATGGGAAAAATAAACTGTGAACCACTCAAGAACTTTGATCAATGCACTGACTCACCAAGATTCCAGAAAACTGAAAAGGAAACTTGTTACTGAGGTGCTGGACCCAAGAGGTAGAATCAGATGTATTTTTTGGTGGAGTAATGTGTTTCATTTGACTATGCATGTACAGGTTTTGTTTTTCTACTTTTTTCCAGTAGAAATGGCGAAGGGAAAAAAAGGAAAGGATAAGGATAAAGAAGGAAGGGCTGGAAGGAGGGGAGAAAGAAGGATGGAGGAAAGAAGAGAGGGAGGGAGGAAGGGAGGGATGAAAGAAGGAAAGGAAGGAGGGAGGGAGGAAAGAAGGAAGGGAGGGAGGAAGGAGGGAAGGAAGGAAGGAAAGGAAGGAGTGAGTGAGGGAGGGAGGAAGGAAGGAAGGGAGGGAGGAAGGGAGGGAGGGAAGAAGGAAGGAAAGAGTAAAGGAAGGAGTGAGTGAGGGACGTAGGGAAGGAGGAAGGAAGGGAAGGAGGGAGGAAAAAAGGGAGGATGGGAGGAAGGAAAGAAGGAAGGGAGGAAGGAAGGAATAAGTATCAAAGCATTTTTTAAGTGTATAGAACAGAAGGAAGGCCAGAAAGAATGATGGACAAGAGGAGAGCTTTAGAAGTGACATTGCATTTATTCTGTGTTTAAAAGAAAAGTAAATTGTACATAATGGAGATCCTCAATCTTATATACAATAGTCTTCTGTTCTCCTTAGCATTTTGAAATGCTTCTTTTGTCCTATGATTGGTAAGGCCAGAACACAAAGGGGCAGATGAATGAATGAATGCACGGCAATGGACCCCAGCATCATGCTGTCAGTTGTTGGTATCCAAGCTCTTGTACGCTGACATCCTGGCCAGTTGGTGAGCTCCTTTTGGCCAGTCTCTCAGCTGAGAGAAGCCCATGCACACTCTCTGTCTCCTAAGACTCCAAAGCACAAGTCACTAGGTAGACATGATACTCACCCAAACATCCTCAAGGCTGGCAAAAAGCATATGGCGTCATTCCTAGTGAAGTGGGCCACGTGTACTAGAGATATCTCAAGTCAGCTCCAAGGAAATTTGTTTTAGTCGATGTCCTCCACAATTTCATTAATGTATCATTATAAAAACTCAAGGTGGGGGGCAGTGGGATGGCTCAGTGGATGGATAGTCAAGCCTAGAGATGGGAGGTCCTGGGTTCCAATCTGGCCTCAGACACTTCCCAGCTGTGTGACCCTGGGCAAGTCACTTAACCCCAATTGCCTAGCCCTTATCACTCTTCTGCCTTGGAACCAATACCTAGTATTGATTCCAAAATGAAAGGTAAGGCTTTGGGTCTCCCTGGGGATGGGAAGGTGTCATTCTGGCTATTTTGCTATCTGCATGGAGGAAGAGAGCGTTCCCCATGACTCTTCCTCCCTCCGACCCATCTCCCACAAATGTGCCACTTCCCTGGGGATAAACTCTGGCACTTCCTTTCCAGGTCACAGATTTCTGTCTTCCTTGCTGCCCCAGAGTGGATTTTCTCATCCCAGAGCTCTCCAAGCCCTCTTTCCCAAGTCACCACCCACCCACCCAGCTGGTTAAACTCTCCTCTCACATTGGCCCGGCAGAGAACTCTCCGTCGTCACCTCCCCTTTATCTGTTACTGGATTTGCCTGACCAAGTCTGCACCTTGGACCATTCCCACCATCTGTGCTCTTCTCTCCTACTCACGTGCTTCCAAGTGATACTGGAGAGGCTTATGAAGCCAGGCCGACTGGGCCCACTACGACTTTGGGTTATATAACCTCACGGGGCTCTCCCTGCAGCAAGGCAATCCCTTTAGAGCTCCCTAATTGACTCACTTTCCCACTCACCACAGCAGCCTTTTTAAACTTCGTGTGCCACCCCCCCTCCACTTCCACCAGCCTCCCCGAACTCCCAGAGAAGCTCCTGTTTCATATTTCACTGAAAAAATGGAAGCCATTCACTGGATGCTCTCTCTTCTCCAGCTCCCAGAAGCCTTTTCTGCCACGACTGCCTCTTTCCCCTCCCTCTCACATTGTGAGGGTTCTCCTTGCCCAGAGCACCCCTGATCTCATTCCTTCCTGTCTTCTCCAGCAGTTCGTCCCCACTATCTTCAAGCTCTCCTTGTCTACTCACTGCCTACACACATGCCTGTGTTGCCCATCCTCAACAGGATTCTTCCTTGATCCTGCTAGCTCTCCCCCCTAAGAAAGTCAGCCCAATGAGTGCCTCTATCTCCTTTCCTCTCGTTCCTTTCTGAAATCTCAGCAGTCTGGTGTTGGACCCCATCGTCTGCTGAAATTGTGCCCTCTGAAATGATAGACATTCTTAGTTGCCCAATCCGGGGAGCTTTTCTCAGGCCTCGTCCTCCTAAAGCTTGCTGCAGCCTTTGGCCCTGGTGGTCAGCCTCTCCTCCTCGAGACCCTCTTCTCTCTGGGTGTTCAGGATACCTCCTACCGCTCTGACTGCTCCTTCTCTGTCTCCTTTGGTGGATCTTCATCCAGGTCATGCCTCCTAGCCAATCGTTGGCTCCCATGTATTCAAAGATCATCACTACAGATATACTGACTCAGTGTCTTCCTCTCTGCTGACCCCTGTCTCACTTCTCCCACAGTCTACAGGCATCCCATAGATATTGTAAAGGAGACATAGCCAAACTTGCTGGCTACTGTCAAGGATGCTGTCCTCCCAGTCTGCCAGGCTTGCACCCTGGGTCTCAGCTTTAGCGCTTCACTCTCTGTCCCTCCCCGTATCGAATCTTTGCCAAAGTTGCTTCCTCCCTCCCTAATGGGTCTCGAATTCACCCCCTTTTCTCCTCTGACATTGCCCCCACTCTGGTGCTGGCCCTCATCTCCTCCCCCCTGGACTATCACAATAATCTGCTGGTCTCATCTCACTCTCTGCTCTTGCCACTCACCTGCCAAAGTAACCTTCCCCAATAGCAGGTCTGATCATGGCACCTCCCTTCCCATTAAACTCCAGGGGCTCCCTATGGTCTCCAAGATCAAACCCATGATCCTCTGTTGGATGTTCAAAGCCCTTCCTAAGTGAGCCCCCTCCTCCCTTTCCAGCCCTCTTAAACCTCCCTCACTAATGAGAACTCTCTGATTCAGAGCCACCGAGGCTCTTGGCTCTTCCTTGCACAAGACCCTCCATCTCCGGACTCTAGGCGATGCCTGGACTTCACTCCCTTCTCCTCTCCACTCCTTGGCTTCCCTGGATTTCTTCAAGTCCCAGCTAAAACCCCACCTCCTCCAGGAAGCTTTCCGGATCTCTCTTCATTCCAGCCATCCTCACTAGTTGCCTTCCCTCTAAGATTGCCTCCACTGCGTCCTCCCACAGAGTGGTCATTGCTTGTGGCTTCCTCCATTAGACTGGAGCTCCTTGAAAGCAGGGATTGGCTTTTGCCTTTCTTTGGAGCTCGATGCTTCACCCAGTGTTTGGCACGCAGGGGGCCGGGACCCCAACGCCAACCTGTCCCAAGCTGACTGGCCTCCCTAAAAGCACTTGGCTGAGGCCCAATGGGCCAGGGGAGGGCTCGCCCCTCCAGAGTCAGCCCCAAGCGTCTCCTCCCTCCCTCCCTCCCGCCCGCCCGCTTTGCTCTGGGCTTTCCTCCCTGGCTGCCCCTCCTGACCTGACCTTGCATCTCCCTAGATGGGCAGCTCTGGTGTGCCTCCACTCAAGGAATCCTCTTGCTGAGTGGTGCTACTTCCTCATAAGGGACTGAGCTCACATTTGCCCCCTGGGCTATTCCTGGCTGGGCCTGAGCTCACCCACCCCCAGCCACCTCCACACCCCAACCCCCAACTCTGATTCCCTGATATTTTTAATCTTTGCTGGGCTCAGCCTCTTCTTGAGGAGAGGAGCCCCGCCTGGCATCTCTACGGCTCACATTCGGTGGCTCCCTCTCCCTCAGCCACCCCCCACCCAGGCCTGGAATCTCCTTCTCCCACTTCCTTCCTGGCATGGGGCGGGGGGCTCCAGGACTAACGAGCTGCGCCAGCCTGGGCCCCTGTGGACTGGTCTGACATGAGACGGGGAGTTGGAACCCCAAGCAAGAGGGAGAAAGGAGAACCGGACCATGGGAACCCCCAGGCCCAATGTGGCACTTCTTCACCTCTACCTAGCACTCCAGTCACCCGCTTCAATGCCCGCTCTAATTCTTACTGGCCAGGCGACTCTGGGAGAGTAAGCCTCAGTTTCCTCATCAGTACAATGGGGGAAAACCCTCAAGTTATCCACCTCCCAGCTGTTAAAAACTGGGGTAAGCTTGGAAGTGCCGCAGAAATGAGGATGATTTTCACTTCCACTAAGTTCACCGGAATAGCTTCCGGCTGTTCTCCCGGCCCAGAAGACTTTTCCAGGCCTTAAAAACAAAGTCTCTGAGCTGGTAGGAGGGAAATCAGTCCCTCTGACAGATGATCCAAATGGGCCCTCCAGGGCCGGCTAGTCCAAAGGGAAGGGACTTGCCCAAAGTCACACAGGTTATAAGGGTTCAGGAGTGGGACCCAACTCCAGAGCCCGGCTCCTTGTGATGAAGCTCCTGCTATGAGCCAAGGACTCTGGGAGGCCCCTGAACAATCCCTGACCTCAGAGAGCTTACGTTCTTCAATAAAAAAGAGTGGATAGGGGCAGCTGGGGAGCTCAGTGGATTGAGAGCCAGGCCTACAGATGGGAGGTCCTGGGTTCAAATCCGGCCTCAGACACTTCCCAGCTGTGTGACCCTGGGGCAAGTCCCTTGACCCCCATTGCCCACCCTGACCACTCTTCCACCTTGGAGCCAATACACAGAAGTTAAGGGTTAAAAAAAAAAAAAAGAGTAGCAGAGTGATGGCCTTGGAGTTGGGGAGGCCTGGATTCAGATCCTGCCTCAGACACTTTGGGTGTGACTGGCCAGATCGCCGGCCCTCTCGGAGCCGGGTTTCAGAAGGAAGTTACAGGTGGGTTGTCCATCTGTACCAAGGGATGGAGTTTTCATGCTGGGAGGCCCTGTACAGGTCTAGTCAAAGGAGACGTGATCTCAAGGGGGAAGAGAGGCTCACTCTGGGAAGTCATGAAGAAAGACCAGGTGTCACCTGGGCTGTCTTCAAGTCTCCAAGAGCTCTACAGCTCTGAGCCTTGACTAGAGCTCAGGGATCCAAAGGAATTCAATGTGACACGCGTTAATTAAGCACCTACTACATGCACGGAATAACTGTCTGTGGGTGGTATGCAGAGAGCGAGAGGCCGGTGTTTTTTTGGAAGGGGCAGGGCCTTCTTGGCATCTGCAGAGGCCACCGCTAAGTGACTGGCCTTCTCATCTTACAAGGAGGCCCCGCTGGGGGTGAGGGGCCGAGGGGAGGAAGGACTTGCCGGGGTCAGGTGAGTCCAGGGGAGCTTCACTGGGTCACCCCAGCATCCTCGGCCCTTCTCTTCCCTACCAGAGCTCCCCGGAGCTAAGCCGCCCTTTCCTCTACCCCTTCTCTCTGTGAGTGTCCCCTCCCTCTGGCCTCGGCCCCAAGAATAGCTCCCAGAAAACCGGGCAGAGGGCACACGATGCAGAGAGCACCGAAAGAAGCCCGGGCCCACCGGGTGGCATTGTGGGGACGAGCCCCCTCCCACGCCAGGACCCTGCTTACCCATACATGGCCAGCAGGAGCAGCCCCAGGAGGGAAGGTGCCCAGAGCCAAGGGGCTGAAACTGGGATCGTCACCCTAGCAGCCTGGCCTTGCCCATGAAAGGGCCCTGCTGGACAGCTGCTCTGGACCTTGTCCAAATATGGAGCCCTTGAGACTGTCACCCCCAGGGAGGGGTAAGAGGATCCAATGTAGCACCGACAGCACCCGGGCCTCCTCCCCCCCCCCCCCACTCAGGTATAAATACCCCAGGGCAGGCCTGGCCTAGACCACCTGCCAGTTTTCTCCTCCCAGAACTTCTGAGCCCTCAGGAGCTGGTAAGAACCCAGGAATGCCTGGCCTTCCACTGACTTCTCCTTCGGTGGGCTAGGAGGCAGGGACCCAGGTGTTTGACTCGGGGCAGGGAAGAGCCCCTCGTGGCTAGACATGAGCCCAGGGAGCTGGAGCATTCCAGCAGCCCTAAGATTCTCCCAGAAGGAAGGAGGGAGAGAGACAGAGACAGAGACAGAGACAGAGACAGAGAGAGAGAGAGGGAGACAGAGACAGAGACAGAGACAGAGAGGAAGAGAGACAGAGAGAGAGAGAGAGAGAGAGAGAGACAGAGAGAGAGACAGAGAGAGAGAGAGAGGGAGAGAGACAGAGACAGAGACAGAGAGAGAGAGAGGGAGAGAGACAGAGACAGAGACAGAGAAACAGAGAGACAGAGAGGAAGAGAGACAGACAGAGAGAGAGAGAGAGAGAGAGAGACAGAGACAGAGACAGAGAGAGAGAGAGAGACAGAGAGAGAGAGAGGGAGAGAGACAGAGACAGAGCAACAGAGAGACAGAGAGGAAGAGAGAGAGAGAGAGAGAGAGAGAGAGAGAGAGAGAGAGAGAGAGAGAGAAGAGTAGAGTCAGAGATAGCAACAGAGAGAGGAAAAGAGAGGGAGGAAGGGGAGAGAAAGAGACAGAGACAGACAGAGGCAGAGACAGAGACAGCGACAGAGAGAGAGAAGAGACAGAGAGAGGCAGACACACAGAGAGACAGACAGAGATAGCAACAAAGAGAGACAAAAAGAGAGAGAGAAAGAGACAGAGAGGGAGAAGGAGAGAGAGCAGATGTTCCCAGCTGGGACTGGGAGGCAGCTGGGCTCAAGACCAGTCCAGCCCATAACTGAATGGAGTGGGGGACTAGGAGAGGGGAAAGGAAGCCTACTCGGGCAGTCCATAAGCATGCGTGGCACTTACTGTGTGCCAGGCACTGAGCTGAGGATCAGTAAACAAAGACATGTACTCCCCCCCCACCTAGGAGCTCCCTTTCTAATAGGAAGTAGACTGATCAGGAACCCCAGTTAGGACTGATCAGGAACCCCAGTTAGGACTGATCAGGAACCCCAGGGGCTGGGGGTGGGTATTAGGGCAAGACCTGCCTCCAGCTTGCAGGGAATGGGAGAGGGGTTCAGACCAGATGCCCCTCCTCTTGCCTCCTCAAAGTCTTCCTAGTCTTGGGCCCAGAGCAGACCAGAAACAGGGAGAAGAGCAGAGTTTGGGTCTGAGGGCGCAGTTCCTGCCTCTCTCTCTCTCTCCCTCTCTCCTCCCCCCCCCCTCTGTCTCTGCCTCTTTCTCGCTGTATGACAATGGACCAGTCAGGCCCCCCCTTAGACCTCCGTTTCACATTCTCCCCCTCCCCCCAGCTAGGATCCTGGGAAAGTAAGAAGGGGGCGAGGAAGTGGGGGGGGGGGGAGCCAGAGGCCGGGCCTGGCAGGATGGGGGTCTCTTTGTTCTCCAGGAAAGTTTAAAAAAAAAAAAAAAGGATGGTTTTCTGGGTAAAGAAGAAACTAACTGAGCCCGGCCGCCCCCCTCCCCCTCCTAGGTTTTGAGGGGGGTTAGACCCACCCCCAGGAGGAAGAGGGCGGAGGGGGAGCGGACACCCAAATCCCCTTTTCCTCCCTTAAGCCCTCTCCCTTCCAGCCACAACCCCTGCCACCATGTGCGACGAGGACGAGGTCACCGCACTGGTTTGCGATAATGGCTCTGGGCTGGTGAAGGCCGGCTTCGCCGGGGACGATGCGCCCAGGGCGGTGTTTCCCTCCATCGTGGGTCGGCCCCGCCACCAGGTACGTAGCCTGGAGGGAGGCAAGGAGAAGGGGACAGGGTCTCTCTGACATAGACGGATGGAGCTGGAGACTGAGAGAAAATCGGGTAGACGGAGATTTAAAGACCTGGAGAGAGGACAGGAGGGAGGGAGAGGGAGGAGAGAGGGGGAGGAGGACAGCACTCCTCTCTCACCGGGAGCCGCCTCCTCCGCCTCCTCCGCCTCCCTCCCTCCTCCTTTCTCCCCCTCCTCCCTCCCTCCTCTTTTCTCCCCCTCCCTCTCTCCTCCTCCCCCTCCTCCT
>NC_058135.1:287089818-287118098 GCF_016433145.1 Gracilinanus agilis | reverse complement strand
CCACCGGTGAGCTGGGACCCCCGGATCCTCCTCGGCTCCGACCCCGCCCCGCGGGCGCCCCCTTCTCAGGCCCCTCCCTCCCCCGTGTCGGCCGAGCCTGGCCGCTCCGCTCCCCTCCCCTCCCCCTCCCGTCCTACTAGCACCACAGACAGCGGCTCTTCCAGCACTTCCGGCCCCCCTGCTCCCCTCCCCCCCTCGGGGCCTGGTGTGAGCGCGCTCCTGCGCCCCCTGCAGGGATAGTGCTGGACTCCGGAGACGGCGTGACCCACAACGTGCCCATCTATGAGGGCTACGCCCTGCCCCACGCCATCCAGCGCTTGGACCTGGCCGGCAGAGACCTCACCGACTACCTAATGAAGATCCTCACAGAGCGTGGCTACTCCTTCGTCACCACGGGTGAGCCGCCCTTGGGCGCCCAGCACCCCCTGCCCCACGCAGGAGCTCTAGCGGCCCGGGTGGCCAAGGCCTTGGCTTGAATACCTCGCCCTGTAGGGAGCTCACTACCTGACGGGGCGCCCCGCTTCCCGACGGCTCCGAGGGCCGGCCTCCCTGAGGCTGACCCAGAATCTGCCTCCTGACGCTTCACAGAACTATGACCCAGTGTCAGGCGAGGGGGGAGGGGAGGGTCTCGGCAGCCAACAACAGTCAGCTGAAGGAAGTCTAGATTTGGAGCCAGACAACTTGGATTAGGCCCGTTGGCTCTCTAGGTGACTCGGCTCAGCCACTTTCCCCTTCAGGGGCCTCAGTTTCCCCGTCTGGATGACCCCAATGACAAATCTCTGCTCTGACCCTCGGCCCTGGTCCCTTCTCCAGACGTTGGTCTTTCTGATCCTCTCAGAGCATTCCAAGGAGTACGACCCTGGACTTACAGAAGAGGAAACTGAGGCACCCAGGGAGTTTAGGGTCCCAAAGACGCCCAGCTTATCTGTGGCAGACCCAGAATTTAGGCTGAGCTTCTGGAACCCCAAAGCAGATACAATATTATTATTAATAACACGAGCGCTTTACGTCTGCAAAGCATGTTCTAAAGCAGCAGAAGAGCGGTCAGGGCTGGCCAGAGGGGGGAAGTGACCTGCCCAGGGTCACCCGGCTAGGAAGGGCCAGATGGGAACCCAGGACCCCCCTCTCTGGGCCCAGCTCTCCATCCACTGATGCACGAGCACTTACTAAAGGACGGGTAGGTGCTGGGTACTAGGCTTGGCGACGGCCATAAAGACAGAAGTGAGGCCCTGCCGGCCCTCAAGAAGCTTCCATTCTGTCCAGGGAGGCGTAAAGAAGGCTTAGTGCCCGGGGAACACGGCAAGACAATCCAGCTCTCCGAGCCTTAGTTTCCTCATCTGAAAAATGGGGTTGTGATCCCTCCCGATCTACTTTGCCCAGATGGGAGGATTCCCCGGAGGTCATCCAAGGCCAGACCCTGGGAGAAATCATCGGGTCCAAGGCCCCATTTTATAGATGAGGAAACTGAGGCCCGGAGGGAGAGACTTGAGCCCCAGGTGGTACTTGCACGGACATCCTTTTCCCACAAACTCCCCCTTCTGGCCTTTGGCATCGTCAGATCCCCCAGTGGAGAGAGCAGGGCCGCCCTGTCCTTTCTGGGGCAGGGAGGAGGTGGGCGTCACAGAGAATGGCGCCAAGCCGGGTCCTCGTCTCTGCCTTCTCTGACCCGTCCCTCCCTCCCCAGCTGAGCGGGAGATCGTGAGGGACATCAAGGAAAAGCTGGGCTACGTCGCCCTGGACTTCGAGAACGAGATGGCCACGGCGGCGTCATCCTCATCCCTGGAGAAAAGCTATGAGCTGCCAGACGGGCAGGTCATCACCATCGGCAACGAGCGCTTCCGCTGCCCGGAGACCCTCTTCCAGCCCTCCTTCATAGGTGAGTTGTCCAGCCAGCCTCCCCCAGCCACGGCGCCCCAAGTACAGCTCAGATGGTGCCAGAAAGAGCCGAGTCTGAGGCATTTCCCCCAGCTGGGGTCAGAGCCGGGGAGCGACGGAGGCCAGGACGGACGCTGGAGTCCGAGTCACAAGGAAGCATCCTCGGGCCGCCCCTCATTTGGATGAGCTCAAGAATCCCTTCCGTGGCACCTTCCTCCGGCGGGAAGTCAGACTTTGCCCAGGCTCTGTCTTTCAGTGGGGGTCCCTGCTTGGCGATTTCCTGCCCTCTGTGGCCTTGGATAAGTCCCCTTTCTTCTCAAGGCCTCAGTTTCCCCATCTGTAGAGAGGCTGCAGAGGTTCCAGGCCAGTCGGGCCGATAGCCAGCCCTTCGTCTCCATCGCCTTCCCTCCTCCCCTAACGGGGAATCTCTTGCCTGGGGGACAGATTCTCCGGAGGGGGCTGCAGGCACAGGGCCCGGGGGGCAGCATCTAAGGCCTGCCGTCAGCCCTCCTGGGCTCCCACTCCACTTCGGAGGAGGCTTGGCGGCCCGGCAATTCCCTTAACTTCTCTGAGCTCCTTTCTTCCAAGCAATGCCTGCGTGGCGGGCGCTCAAGTGCCCTGGAAATGCCTGTCTGTGGTTCTGGGTGGCAGCCGCCAGGCTGGGAGAGACACCGACCTGCCCCCAGAAAACCCCAAAGGAGGCAGCGGGCCCAGGGCTCCCGGGAAGGGGAATGGCGGTCACAGAGCCCCAGCGACCCCCTCTGCCCCCTCCCAGGCATGGAGTCTGCTGGGATCCATGAGACCACCTACAACTCCATCATGAAGTGTGACATCGACATCCGCAAAGACCTGTACGCCAACAACGTCTTGTCCGGGGGCACCACCATGTACCCGGGCATCGCGGACCGGATGCAGAAGGAAATCACCGCCCTGGCCCCGAGCACCATGAAGATCAAGGTGGGGGCACCGGGAAGGGAGGGGGCGGCGGCCATGCTCCTGCTGCCCCACAATGTGGCTGGCATCTCCCAACAGCCAGTAGAATAAACTGGATTCCTTGGCAAGCTGGCAGCGGCGACGGCCCAGACAGAACCCTCCCAGAGCGGCCCGGCCCGGCCCCGGAGCCAAGGATGCCATCATTGGCATGCCTGCGGCTGGAAGGGGCCCGGCATGCCAGTCAGTCAGCCACAGGGGAGGGGAGGACTGGGGGCTGCCTGGGAGCTCCCCCGAGGGGGTGAGAAGGAGGGCAGAACCTGGAGGGCATCCAGCTGTCCTTCTGCGGCCCAGGCTGGGGCCAAAGACAAAGGGAGCAGAGCTCGAAAGGGTCTGGAAAAGGCCCAGACCGAGCCGACTTCTCATCACTTCTGTTGGATGCGGTTCTAAATGACCGAGCGGGTCCCGCGTCTTTCCCGCTGGCTCTGCGTGCTCCCTTTTGGCCTGTGGTTTTAGTGGGAAGGAACTCCCAGTGTGGAAGGCAGAGTGCCTGCCGGGGAGCTCCGAGCTCGCTGGGAGGGGAGCAGGTGGGCCTGGAGCACTTGGCCAAGTCCCCTGGCTCCGAGGCCAGCTTCGGGTCCGTGTGGCTATGCTGGCTCTGAGACCCACAGCGGACGCTGAATGTCTGTTTTTTAAGGTAGGAGGGACCTGACGTAGAGACCGTCTAGTTCAGCTCCCTGTTACAGATGGGGAAACTGAGGCCCAGGCAGGGGAAGAGACTTGTCCAAAATCACACCGCCGGCTAGCAGTGGGCCCGAGGCCTCATTTCCACTCTATCCCAGCGTCTTGCTCAACGCAGTGATTCCCAGCAGAGAAGGGCCGCAGAGGACTTGGCAGAAGGAAAGGCCTTCCAGTCCATGGCGGGGACATGGCAGTCTGTGGGCCAGCCCTTAGCTGCCGCCGTGGTCCGTCCGAGGGGTCTGCTGAGCCTGGGAAGGGCCTGACCGTCTCTTCTCTCCCCTCAGATCATCGCTCCGCCTGAGCGCAAGTACTCCGTCTGGATCGGGGGCTCCATCCTGGCCTCCCTGTCCACCTTCCAGCAGATGTGGATCACCAAGCAGGAGTACGACGAGGCCGGCCCCTCCATCGTGCACAGGAAGTGCTTCTGAGGCCCGCCGCCTGCCGCCCCTTCTCACCCTCGTCCTGGGCCCTTCCTCTTTCCCGGCGCTTCTTTCCGGCCTCCCCAGAGCCCACCCCGGGGGCTGCCACCCGGCTCTGGCCCAGGGCCAGCGGCACAAGGAGGCCTCCTCCTCTTCCTCCTCTTGAGCGGGTGGGCGCCGTCCCCAATGGCTTCTCCCCAGGCCCGTCTCGGCGCTCACGCTGGGAGGGGGGGAAGCAAGTGATCTTTCTGGGAAAGAGAAACAACAGATTTTGAGTATCACAATAAAGCGCTGGAAAGGAGACGGGTGTCCGTTGTGTGATTGGCTTCTAGAGGCCCAGTGGCCCGTCCGAGGGGGTTCGGGGGCTCTACCCTACCCTGTGGGGCTGGCCCTCTCCTGGCTGGCAGCAGCAAGGAACCACCCTGGCATTGCCGAGTTTCTCGCCTCTGATGGTGGCAGACACGGTCGAGACACAGACGGTCACATCATCCCTCGCCTTCCTTTTCACAGGGACCAAACGGGGGGACGTCTGCTCTGACACAATATAATTAATATAATATAATATAATATAATATAATATAATATAATATAATATAACGCAACATAACGCAACATAACGCAACATAATGTAACATAACAATATAACAATATAGCATAATATAACATAACATAATTTAACAATATAATATAACATAATATAAAATGGAACCTGAGGCCCGAGGGAGGGACCAAGTAGCAAAAGCAAGGCTCAGTCAGGCAGCCCGGGGGAAGAGAGGCCCAAGAGCAGAGACCTTAGAACATAAACGTCCCGCACGAGAGGGCTGGAGGAAGGGAGGCCGACCAAAGCGACGCAGATGCACAATGAGGAGAGGCGCTGTAGGCCTTCATTTTATGGAGAAGGAATCGGAGGCCGAGCAGGCTAAGGGGTTGGCCGCCGGGCTGGACCAGATGCCTCTGCCGGGAGGTTCCTCCTCTCTCCTTATCTAAGATTCTGTGACTGAGAAGAAAAGGAAACACTGCCTGGACTTGGATTCATAAAACTCTCCTTCGTCCTATGAGCGGTGAGATGGGGCCTGGGCAGGGGACTGGCTTGCAGAGAGAGGCACACATTGGCTCCCCCCCAAAGATGCTGCATCGCTGGATTTTCTGAACTTTTTGCTGTTACAGGGGAGGTTCTGGTTGGGTTCCTCTCCTCAACAAGTAGTTGTGGGGCAAAATCTTGAAGCATCTAATAAAACTTCATTCAGAATAACTTAAAAAAAAAAAAAAACAACCCTTACCTTCTCTTCTATCTTAGAATCAGTACTGTGAGGGGCAGCTGGGTAGCTCAGTGGACTGAGAGCCAGGCCTAGAGACGGGAGGTCCTGGGTTCCAATCCGGCCTCAGACACTTTCCTAGCTGTGTGACCCTGGGCAAGTCACTTCACCTCCATTGCCTAGCCCTGACCGCTCTTCTGCCTTGTAACCCATACATAATATTGATTCTAGGATAGAAGGTAAGGGTCTAAAAAAAAAATCAATAGGGCTAGGAAGTGTCTAAGGCCAGATTGAAGCCCAGGACCTCCCATCTCGGAGCCTGGCTCTCAACCCACTGAGCTGCCCAGCTGTCCCCAGAATAGTTTAAAAACCAGTGTCAGAGCAAGGAGAGCCACCCCAAGCACAGACTGTCAGACCTGGGAGGGCCCTTAGAACAAAGGATATTCTAAAAGTAGCTCATTAGGGTTTTTATTTTGAGATTAGAATTTCTTTTTTGGTGTCTGAGGAATTTTAACTTCTTGTTTTTTCCAGTTTTTAGTTCAATGCCCAATTCTTTGAGCTGCTCTTTTATTGGTGGAAGAGCTTAGAGATTAAAATTCTCCTCTAGATAAATGCTGCTTTGACCACATCCCACAAATTCTGGTTTATTGCCTCATTGTTAGTTTCTTGAATTAAATTCTTTTTCTTTTTAATTTTTTAAAAAAGTAATCCAAGTATCCCTGCCACATCACGACTTTCCCTATTACAGTTTCGATATATTACAGTTCAGTTTAAGAAATTAAGTGGGAATTTGGGGGAGCTTTGGCATGTGAAGGCCAGCAGCTGACACAGAAAAAGTTTAAGAACTCAGAAATATACAAAATATGTGTATGCTATTGCACAATCGCAATATAGTTTAGCTTGTAATACCATAAATATACACAATTTCTTTTTTCAAGTTAAAATAAGTAAAAAAGTTAGTTTGCAAAATGAATGTGAAAGCCCAAAAGATTTACGCAGATTTTCCAGATCATGGGAACTCCACACGCCTAATCCTTGTGACACAGAAGGAATACCTAGCTCCTATTTGTCCCAAATACCCGCAGAAAACAATTTTTTTTAAACCCCTCACCTTCCATCTTGGAGTCAATACTGTGTATTGGCTCCAAGGCAGAAGAGTGGTAAGGGTGGGCAATGGGGGTCAAGTGACTTGCCCAGGGTCACCCAGCTGGGAATTATCTGAGGCCGGATTTGAACCCAGGACCTCTCGTCTCTAGGCCTGGCTCTCAATCCACTGAGCTACCCATCTGCCCCCCAGAAAACATTTTTATCATTATTTTTCTCACGTTTTGAGTTCCAGATTCTCTCTCCTCTCGCCCTCCCTGAGATGGTAAGCAATATGGCATAGGTTATACACGTTATCATGGAATACTCATTTCCATATTAGTCATGTTGTGGAAGACACATACCACTAAATGAAAAAAGCAAAGAAAATAAAGTGAAAATCAATAGGCTTCAACTTCATTCAGACTCCATCGAGTCCTTTGGAGCTGACCTCAATCACTGAATTGCTCATACTAGCGATCGTTCATAGTTGATCATTGTGCAATATTGCACGTGTAAAAAATATGCACACACATATGCAATGCTTTTCTGGTTCTGCTCAGGTCACTTTGAGTCAGTTCATGTAAGTATTTCCAGGTTTTTCTGAACTCATCCTGTTCATCATTTCTTTTAGCACAACAGTATTCTTTTGCAATCATGTAGCTTGTTCGGCCATTCCCCAGTGGATGGGCATCCCCTCAGTTTCCAATTCTTTGCCACCGCAAGAAGAGCTGCTATCAATATTTTGGTACAAACAGGTCCTCCCCTCCCCGCTTTTACTTCTTTGAGATATAGACCTAGTAATGGTTTTGCTAGATGAAGGGTATGCAGTTTTATAGCCTTTCCGGCAGTGTTCCGAATTGCTTTCCAGACTGTTTGGATCAGTTCACAACTCCACCAAAAGGGTGTTAGTGTCTCAGTTTTCCCACATCTCCCGCAATGCTTATTGTTTTCCTTTTCTGTCATATTAGCCAACCTGCTAGGTATGAGGTGGTACCTCAGAGTTGTTTTAATTTGAATTACTCTAATCAATAGTGATTTGGAACATTCTTTCACATGACTATAGATGGATTTGATTTTGCCCTCTGAAAATTGCCTGTTCATATCCTTTGGCTATTTATCAATTGGGGGATGACTTATAAATTCTTATAAATTGGACTACATTTGAGCAATGAGGCCTTTGTCAGAGACACTTTACATAATATTT
Source organism: Gracilinanus agilis (assembly GCF_016433145.1). Lineage (NCBI taxonomy): Eukaryota > Metazoa > Chordata > Mammalia > Didelphimorphia > Didelphidae > Gracilinanus > Gracilinanus agilis. The sequence goes on along the minus strand of NC_058135.1, from coordinate 287,110,587 downwards.
TTTCCAGCTTTCTGTTTTCTTTCTAATTTTGGTTGCATTGGCTTTGTTTGTTCAAAACTTTTTTAACTTAAAATAATCAAAGTATCCATTTTACATCTGGTAATGTTCTTTCTCGTTTGGTCATAAATTCTTCCCCTATCCATATATCTGATAGGTAAACTATTCTGCGCTCGCCTAATTTGTTTATCATTGTCACCCTTTATGTCTAAATCATGTACTCATTTTGACTATATCTTGGTATACAATGTCAGAGGTTGGTCTATACTTAGTTTCTGCCATAATGGTTTTGTTATTTTGGTTTTTTTTTTTAGGCAATGGGGTTAGTTAAGTGACTTGCCCAGGGTCACACAGCTGGAAAGTGTCTGAGGTCAGATTTGAACCTAGGACCTCCCATCTCTAGGCCTGACTCTCAATCCACTGAGCCACCTAGCTACATCCTCCCATAATGTTTTCCTGGCAATTTTTGTCAAATAAGTTCTTGATCCCAAAGGTAGGGTCTTTGGGTTTCTCAAACACTAGATTACTATGGCCATTTACTGTGTACTTAATATTCCATTGATCCACCATTCCATACCTTAGCCAGCACTAGCTTGTTTTGATGATTGCCACTTTGTGATAGTTTTGGATCTGGTATAGCTAGGCCACTTTCCTTCGCATTTTCCCTCTATTCCCATCATATTCTTGACCTTTTGTTCTTCCAGATGAATTTTTTTCTAATTTTATGAAAACAGTTTTGGTAGTTTGGTGTGGCACTGAATAAGCAAGTTATTTTAGGCAGAACTGTCATTTTTATTATATTGGCTCAGCCTATCCAGCAATTGTTTTTCACATCGTTTAGATCTGATTTTATTTGTATGATGTTTTGTTGCTATATTTTGACAGGTAGGCCCCCAGGTATTTTACATTGTCTACAGTTATTAAAAATGGACTTTTTCTTTCTACCTCTTACTACTGAGTTTGATTGGTTATGTAGAGAAATGTTGATTTATGTGGGTTTTTTTTATATCCCGCAATTTTGCCAATTTTGCCAACTCAGTTTTTTAATTGATTCTCTAAGTATACATCATATTATCTGCAAGGAGGACCCACTCATTCTTTTAAGACGATCTAGTTTCCAAATAATTTAACCTTCAAGAGCCTTTTATTGAATGCAATTACTGCATTAAGGCCCCAAAAGTGGAGTTTAATATTTCTGCTTTTTTGCATTTGTATATGAGGTTTTTATATCTGTGGTCATTTTCTGTGAAGGTTACACATGCACCTCTTATTACTCTGCCACCATTCTCCTCCCTTCCTCTCCTGCTTTCCAGTTAGGGCAGGATGAATTTCTATACTATCTCTCTTCTTGAACCAGTTCAGATGAGGTTTAAGCACTGCCTACTCCCCCACCCTTGTCTTTTTTCTTCTCCATCGTATGTGCCTCTTTTATGAGATAATTTTCCCTCTTCTTCCTCTCTTTTCCCCCTTTTCCCTACATGCATCCCTCTTGCTCACCCTCCCATTCTTCTGAGATCATCCCAATGTAACAGATTCACACCCATGTACTCTATACACCTTCAACTGCCCTAATGATGATAATGTTCTTGGGAGTATTATATCATTTTCCTTACACAGTAGATACAATCTACTTTGCAATCAGAAGATACTCTCTTCCTGATTTCAAATCTGGCCTCGCACACTTACTAGCTAAGTGACCCCGAGCAAGCCACTCAACACTGTTTTCCTCATTTCCTCATCTGCAAAAGAAAATTGCAACCACTCTAGTATTTCTACCAAGAAAACTCTAAATGGGGTCACGAAGAAGCAAACATGACAAAAAACAAATGAACAACAAATCATCTTCCCATATCGGAATGTAAGCAGTTTCACTTTGTCAAATCCTTTGATTTCTCTCACATATACCATTTTATTCTTCTCTTGACTCCTGTTTGAACATTAAATTTTCTATTTGGCTCTTTTCACCAAGAATTCTTGAAAAGCTATTTAGTTTGCTGGAAAACCAGTAAATGTGGTTGTAACCCTAGCTCTTCTGCCTTCTGGAAACTCTTATTTTCGTTTTTTAAAAAAGTTCTGTTTCTTTACAGTGTGCCTGTGAAATCTTGTCTCTTCCTGACTGTGGCCCCGTAGCATTTGAATTTTTTCTAATTGCTTCAAGTATTTTCTCCTTGATCTAGGAGCTCTAGAGTTTAGCTATAATATACCTAGCGGTTTTCATTTTGGGATTTCTTTCCGGAGGTGCTTAGTGGAATCTTTCCAGTTCTACTTTGCCCTTTGGTTCTAAGATATCTAAGTATTTCCTTTATATTTTGAAATGTGATGTTTGGGTTCTTTTTTTGATCATGATTGTCATATCATTTTCCACTTTATTTTCTTCAGGAGTGTCTTTTGTGACTGTGTTCTTCTTTCATAATGACAGATACGGAAATATGTATTATATGAGGGAGTCCATATGAGATAGTACTATATAAAACTGCTTACCATCTCAGGAAGGAAAAAAAGGAGGAAAGGAGAGAATTTGGATCACAAGATGTCAGAAAACAAATGTTAAAAACTGTTTATACATGTAATTGAGGGAGAAAAATACATTATTGGAGAAAAAAAATACATCTCTTCAATCCATTTTCCAGGTCAGTTGTTTTTCCTACATTTCACATTTTCTTCATCCCCCAACTCAGTGTTTTAACTTTTACTATTTCTTAATGTTTCATGAAGTCATTAGTTTCTGCTTGGTGAATTCTACATTTTTAGGAGTCATTTTCTTTAGTGAGATTTTATATTTGTACTATTTGGCCAATTCTGATTTTAAAGAGCTATTTTCTTCAGAATTTTTTTGTGCCTCTTTTTCCAAGCTTTTCAAAAAACATTTTTGCATAGCTGTTATTTTTTTTTTCCTTAAAAAACAAAAACCTTACTTTTTGAGAAGTCTTAGTAATAACTCTTAAGAGAGAAGGGCAAGGACTAGGCAAATAGGGTTAAGTTACTTACCCAGGGTCACACAGCTAGGAAGTATCTGAGGACAGATCTTCCTGATTCTAGGTCTGGCATTTTATCCACTAAGCCTCCTGTTGTTCTTCATGTCTCTCTTTAGTTCTTCTTGAAAGTTTGTTGGGCTTGTGTTTAATCTTCATTTTTCTGAATCTTTGCTACTAAATGTTTCATTTGATTCCCCCACCCCACCCCCTTCTCCTCAAATGTATCTTGAGTTTTCCTGTCACTATGGTAGCTATTTAAAGTCAAGTTCTTTTTTTTTTTTTTTTTTTATTGGATCATTTGGGGTGGGGGGGGAGGAACAGCTCTAGCAGTGGATTGAGCACCAGGTCTGGAGAAAGACTTGAGTTCAAATCCAGCCACAGAAGCTTGCCTCATGTTCCTCCTCTGTAAAATGAGCTGGAGAAGGAAATGGCAAACCCTGTCAGTATCTTTGCCAAGAAAACCTCAAATGAGGGAAGACTTGGACTCAACTCAAAACTAGCAAACATTTCAGCTTCCTTCTTAACTTTTGGACTTTTTGTTAAGAATTGGGCTTTGCTTACTTCTCAGGGTGATGCCTGGCCTGAGCTTGTCTATGATGTCCTTTTGTGTTCACAGCTAGATCTGGGAACACGGAGGTTTTTAATGATTCCAATGTGGTATGATCATTTGGGAGATCTTGTCACTGCCCTCCTGGTCTACTCTGTGATCCTTACACAAGTTAAGGTCCTCACTCCCTCATAAATGAGACTGCTCCTCTCTGCCCTGAAATTGAGTAATGGGTGAAAAGCACTGCCAAATGGCACCCAACCTTGCTCCCAATGTGGTCCCCTGGGATCTGTCTGACCAGGTGTTGTCTCCTTCCTGTCCCTGGGTACCAGGCTGCTCCCACCACCCTCCCCTTCCCTCTCTCTGCTAGCTCTCACCCCTCCACCCCCCAAGTCCACAAACCTTTCTTCCTGTCTTCCAACTGTCGTGGGATGGAAAAATAACTGATTTCTTGACTTCTGAGATCAGAATTCTGTTTGGTATTTTCTGTAGCTACATGGTAGTAGAGATTTGGGGTGAAGTTGGGCAGTTGTGGCCTTTTATTCTGCCTCAGAACAGAGAATATTAGAGCTGAGAAGGACTAAGTAGCCATTGGTCCAGCTCCCTCAATAGGCTGCCCTCGAATCTCCTCCTCACACACCACCAGCTGCCCAGCAAACCACACTGACCAACATCTTTCAGAACGGAACCCCCAGCAGACACCACCTTCACCTACTCCCATGCCTACTCTGCCAGAAAGTCGTACCAGCAACTGAACAAAGTGTCTTTTATTTGTAACGTACAAATAAAACCAATGCAAAAAGGCTTCCTTTTTCCCTTTGATTCCAGTGAGAAAAGAATTTACTAAGGAAAAAATATATATATATCAAGAGTTGGGGGTCTGTTCTCCAATTTTCCTCTAAAAAACAGAAAGGGTTAAAAAGAATCTCATGCACGCGCGCACACACACACACACACACACACGCACCACACACACGTACACAGGCACACCAACAGAAGTGACTCAGCATGGATGGGATGAATACAACTTAACAAGAAGACCTTTAACAAAAATACTTCACCATGCCCCAGACAAAACAATGATACAATCCAAACAGTCGGCTACATTTCTCAAAAACTAGACTTGGGAGAAGTTGAGGCAAGACACTGATGTGAGACAGGGCCAAGAAGATCTCAAAACAGGAAAACTAAAGCAAGGAATGACTTGCTAGTCCTTAGATTCTGCCCCTGCCAACTCAGAGACAGTCGATTCAAACAACAGAAGATGGGGGCAATCCCACGGCACCCTCTGCAAAAGAGTTTGGTCATCAGGGGCTGGTTATTAACGGCAGTAAAAAAAAAAAAAAAGCCACAATGAACTTACTAGGAAATTTTGTTGGGGATTCTTTTGGAATTCTGGGGGTATAAACAGTCAGAAATCCATGATCTGAGACCCAAAGTATTTTGGTTCATGTCCCTGGAGAGAAGGGAAAGTCTTCTTAAAGGTACTTCATTTGCTCCTAGTTTGAGGGAGCCCAAATCAGCCCCTTTCAATGCCCTAGAAAATCCGCCCTGTGGCAGGAGCTTCCCTCAGAGACACTGAGGGTCGGGAGTGGGGATTTAATCCAGTGTAAAAGCTGCAAAGGCGTCTTTAAAAAACCCTGGCCCTTTCCAAGGGAAAGCAGGGTGTGAGCTGAAGAGGGAAGTGTAAGCCCGGTGCCCGGGGTCCCTGGTCCCCAGCAGCTCACAGGCTGGTGTTTTGTAGCATGGCTGGCACAGTGTGTGTGTGCATCCGTAATCCCATGCAGAGGTGAGAGGCGAGAAGGGGCTTGCAGGGGAGAGTCCAAGAACGGGCAGGCACAGCTGCCTCCTGAGTTGGGGCAATGCAGGTGTGAGGAGAATCTGAGGTCCGAGGACAGACCTTCTACAAGAACCTTCACAGAGGTTAAGACTTTAAAGACGCTCCCTAAAGAGGGGCTTCAAAGGATTCATGCTGGGGGAGATGTGGGCTCGGTGCCCCTGCCCCAGGCAGGAGCGAGAGGAACACGGAGGACAGATTGGGGAGGGAGGTCAGCATCCAACAAGCCGCTCCTCTTGGATGGAGACCCAACAAAGGCCCTCTCCCACCTTCTCTCCTCCCTATTCCAGCACCCTAGGGAGGACAGAGCCGGACAGGTCAGAGTGCATCCTTGAAGGAAATGGCCAGAAGCTAGTCAGAGCTGCCCCTCTGTTCCACAGACCGCTGATGGAGTGTGGACAGGGTCAGCAGCACTTGTGCCTCACTGAGGCAAAGGAGGGAGAGTGTAAGCAGGGCAGGGGAAGAGTCAGCACCAAAGTACAGAGGAAATGGCATTGAATAGCAGACAGGAACTAGGGGAAGCCTGGGGACTCCCTGATATCATTTCCCAGAAGCTGGGCAGCAATCCTCTGGGGGAGGAGAAGCGCAAGACAAGCTGGAGCCACTGAGCTCTGTCACAGACATCTAGACTTTCCCTACATGGGGGGCTCCTTCCCAGCCCTCTGGTCACTGGTCTTGATGGAGAGGAGGGAAGGCCTGCAAGAGACGCCCCCCAGAGATTCCCACAGGTGTCCCCCGGACCCCAGGGCTGATTTTCACTCCTGGAGGAGCTCAGCCCACTTTCTTGCCACGAGACGCCCTCCCTGTGGGAGTGGGGCCTCCCTGAGGAAGCTACAAGCGGGAGTCCTTCAGACCTAAAGTCGCTGTGCTCTCAGCCGACTGTGGGCATTCTCATACCCCCAACTCTCCTTCCTCTCCTGTTGGGGAGCGCCCAGCGGTGTCCGGCTGCTCTTGTACAAGCTGGGGGTAGCTAGCTTTGGGGGCTTCAGCTACTTCCAAAGATGCAGCTTGGAACAAGCCTGTCTGCGTCATGGGCTGGCAAAGAGTGCCAGTGGGTCACCTCGAGAAATAGGATGGTTTTTCCCCAGCCCTGTTGCCCTGTACTGTTTGCCACTGCTCGGGGAGGGGGGTGGGGGAGGATGTTCTTGAAGTTGTTCCCCAACCAATGGGAGCCTGGGTTTCTGGGGGTGCACAGTGGTAGCTCCCGAGCTGAGGAGGCCACCACCGTGGAGGACCTGAGCGGTGTGAGGCAGCTGAGAATGTGTGGAGTGATGGGAGGCAGGGGAAGGGGCCAGGCTGGGGGGAGAGGTGGTTCTGGGGCCTGGGGCAGCCTCAATGGCAGCAGCCACCACAGTGCCCACCTGAGTGGGCATGCTGGCTGTCCCCAAACTTCGTCCTCCGGCTCAGGATCTCATAGGAGCAGTCATCGCCACAGCAGCCAGACATGCTGGGAGAGCTGTCATCGATCTCAAACCTGTAAGGCAGGGGGTGCCTCCCATGAGCCACGCAAAGTCCTTCCTGGCTGGCCAAGAGCTCGATACACGAGGACTCGCTGGAGCCTCCCCAGAAGCCTGAGAGGCATGTGCTAAGGGGAGCCTCCATTTAGAGAAGGGAACCCAGAGCACCTGACCAGGCCCCATGGCTCAAGTCACCCGGCTAAGAGTCCTGAGCACCCAAGAAGAAGGGGTGAGCAAAGGCAAAGTACTGCAGAGGCTGGAGGGAGCTCCACGGGCCTGGGTCCAGGCAATAGCTCCAGGGGCAGAGTGGCTGGAATACCTAAAGTGATGGAGAAGTCCCTCCCTCCCGATCACAGGCTCAGACCATGGAAGCAGGGGAGGAGTCCCCCACCTCAGAGCGGCCCAGGGAGGACGGGAGGGCAGGAAAGCCTGGGTACCGCCTCCCTCCTCAAATCTAGGGCCCGACACTTACTGCAAGGCTTCTCTGAAAAACTGATACGCTCCATGGTTGTGTTTGAACACTGTTAACATGACTTTCTTCATCTGCGTGCTGAAGGCAAAGAGAAGAGTCCATGTTTTCTAGGCTCTCAAGACGCCACAGTCAAAGGGCCACAGGACCCTTCTGGGAGGTGTCCTGGGGGCCAGCCCAGCGTCAAGGACAGGAATGGCCTTCCCTGAGCAGGGCGCAGGGCTGTCCAGGGACTTGCTGGGAAGCGTCCAAAGGAAATACTCCAACAGACAGAATCCCCATTCTCCACCCGGGAATGGAATTCCTTAAAGGCCCTAGAGATGGCCCTTACCTGTTGGCCACCAGCTGCAGGATCTGGATCAGGAACTTGCCCAGGCCTTTCCGCCGCACTTTGCTCTCCAACTGGACCTCATAACTGGAGGAAGAGGAGAGGAGGCCGGGGTGAGCCCAGGGCACTTTTGGGGAGGAGGCAGGGCTAGCCAGATCTATGTACACAGGGAGAGGGGACGGGGAAGGGATGAAGGGAAGACGAGAGGGGAGAGAGGAGATGAGAGAAGGGAGGGCGAGGGAGACCCACAGCCCCGAGACAGGGAGCTCTATATGGCAGCACTGGGCTTGGCCATAGAGCCGAGCGGAGGCTGCCAGGTTGCCCAGGGATTAAGTCAGGAAGCCCAGAGTGTGAAACCACTTCAGACACGTCCTTACAATGACTCTGGGCAGGGGCTTTAACTTCTTATGGAGAAAAACCAACCAACGGCAGTAAGATGATTAGTCACCCTAAAAACACTCTAGGAATGCCAGCTTCCACAAGGGGGAGGGGAGGGGAAGGCGACTCTCCCCAGGGGCCCACCCCCCAGCCTGGGGCTCGTACCAATACAAGACCTCATCCCCACACTCCACGTCGAACCGGAAATGGGAAAAGGCCACAGGCACGGTGCTCTCTTCCCAAGCAATGAGGTACCAGGCCCGGTCATCGGTCATCTCTTCCTTTTTTTCTCGGTCCTTCCAGCCCCATTCGCTCTGTTCATACCTAGAAAACGGGAAGAGGATGAGGGTGTGCAGAGGGCCCGGGCAGCAGGAGGGGTTATGGGTGTCCTGCAGGGACACTTACAAGGTCTGCATGTTGCTTTTGGTGAGATCAAAAGCCCAGTCCACCGTGGCCTGCTCCAGCCCCGAGACTCGCTTACACTCAATGGAGACATTTAATCTGTGGGGAAAGGGACATACCATGAGACACTCGGCCTAAGCTGTGCAGAACCCCCAAAGCTTGAGGGTTTCTGGGTTTGCCTCCAAACCTTGAGCTGACCTTAAGAGTTTCAGATGACCATTCAGATACAGGCAGCACAACTTCTTGGCTGAGGCCTGACCCCAAGTCCCGTCCCCCCTCTCCCCCGGCCTTCCCAAGAATAGAAGGTCCCACAGAGGACCCAACTCTAACACTTACAAAGCACCTCCCTAACATTATGGCCACTATTCAGATAAGGAAACTGAGGCAGGTCACACTGTGAGAAGCGATAACCCTCCACACCTGCCTTCTCTCTGCTCTGTCCAGCTGCCTCCCACAAAGCTTGCCCTGAGCCCCCATCTCTTTCCTACCCTCAGTCCCAGGCCAGCCCCTCCTCTTTTCTCCCTCACCTCCTGGGGCCTGCATCTCTGGGATCCAATCATATGATTCTCCTGAAAGCCCCACTCCTTCCCTTTCAAGTCCCGCACAGGGTGCAGGTATCATTTTTTTTTTTTTAATCCTCACCTTCCATCTTAGAATCAATTCTGTGAATTGGTTCTAAGGCAGAAGAGCAGTAAGGGCTGGGCAAAGGGGTGAAGTGACTTCAGGCATCATTTTTTAAAAATGCACCTGCAGTGACCCCAGCCAGATGCCTGGACCATGTTCTCAGGCGATGCCAGGACTGCTCTCAAGCTCTGCAACTTTACTGACTTCTTCCTCTCCTTCTCCCCAGGCGCTAAAGACTCAGCACTTGCTGGGCCTAGTTCTACACTCCATCTTCTTTGGCTGGGCCTGGCTCTCCTCTGTGTAGGCCCTTGCTCTACAGTGGGCGATCCCAGCCCCTCCAAGCGGTCACCAACCCTCCACAGCACTCAGCCCACCCAACAGGCTCAAGGTCCTTCTCTGGCTCCTTAGAAACACTATGGGGGCTCAGCATTCCTAGGCCTACCCTCTGCCTCCCGGACCGGGCCTCCTCCACTTACAGAGAACCCACAGTGGAGATGGGGCTAAGTGTCTACATAAGGGCCAGGGAAATTCGGGCTCCAGAGTAAAAATATGAAGTGGAGAGCTCCCCAGACCCCAAAGGCCTGAAAGCGATGGACACCGGGCCATAGTATCCCCTCTAAGAACCTGGGGAAGAGCTCAAAAGACGTTTCAAAGCCCAATGAGGCTGCCTTTCATCTAATCCTCTGATTAGCACATCAGAGGAGCCGGGCCGGCCCTGCTCTGATCTATACCTCTTGGAGATTGAGTTTTTGAGAGCCATTTTTCAATGAATAAAAATCTATCTGCTCCCCCCACCTCACCGAACCTCACACTGGGGGAAGAAAGACAGACAAAACACTTGGAACCAATCTGTTCGGTCAGGTCAATTCCCACACGCTGACAGAACTCATCATCTTTTCTCATAAACCTGCTCCCACTCCTACTACTGTGGAGGGGAAGGCCCCGGTCATCCTGGACTGCTCCCCAACGCCTCCAGAGCTAGGCTGTCGCCAAGGCCTGTCTGTGTCATCTCTGCAGCATCTTCTCCCCTCTGACCTGCCTCCACCCCAGGTTGAGCCATCATCCCCCCCCAACTTGGACTACTGCACTGGCAATGGGGGTGGAGGGCTCTGCTTGTCTCAGGTCTTTCCCCTCAAGTCCATCCTCTATTCAGCCCCAAAGTGGTTTCATTAAAGCCCAAATCTGATCATGTCACGCCTGTCTCTGAGCTCCAGTAAACTCTGTGTCCCTCTTGCTTTTCCAGTCATCTTTAAAAAAACAAAAACAAAAGACCCTGACCTTCCATCTTAGAATCAATACTGTGTATTGGCTCCAAGGCAGAAGAGTGGTAAGAGCTAGGCAACAGAGGTTAAGGGACTTGCCCAAGGTCACACAGCTAGGAAGTGTCTGAAGCCAGACTGGAACCCAAGACCTCCTGCCCCCCCACCCCCCCCAGGCCTCCTTTATTCACTGAACCCTGTAGCCACCCCCTTTCCAATCTTCTTATACCTTACTGTCCCCATGGATTCTTCAATCCAGTGTATAAACAGAACTCTGTACCCTTGAACTACAACTCCCAGAATCCCTTTCTGGTCGTCCCCACATTGATAAAATGTCCCCACTACTGGATAAAAGTTTGTTGTAACCCCGCCTTCCCCCCCCTCCCCACCAATCTCGTGCTCTCTGTCTCTCTTCCCGCTTTTTGCAGTCCAGGCAGCTCCTTTTGCTCAGGTTATCACTTCCCTTTACTTCAAGTGATTATTAATAAGTCTTATAAAAACATAGTTCTTGGAGTTACTGGATATGAATTTTTCATCTTACACCAGTGACCCTGGCCTCACTGTCTCTTTGTATTCTGTCTGTCCCTCAGGCCCAAAATGTTCTCCCTCCTTCCTCTACTCCATCTACAGAGCTCACTTCTTCAAGTCCTGGGTAAAATCCCTCCTCCTCCAGGAAGTCTTAGAGTCCCCCTCGTTTGAGACGGCTCCTGTTTCTCGGTCTATAGCTGTTTGCACACCCTCCCCCCATTTGGAGGATGCCCTCCTTGAGGGCAGGGCACGCTTCTTTCTTTGTCCCCTCAACCTTAGCCAGGCCTGGCACACAGTAGGTGCTTAGTAACTTTAGCTGGATGACTATCTCCTAAACTGCCCTGAATCCATCATGGCTCTGTCTGGAGATGGACAGCCAGGGCCCGCTGCCATCATAGGTGGTCACTGCACTCAGCTTAGCGAAGTCTTTCAAAGTTGAGCAGAGGAGTACAGCTGGGTAGTTCAGTGGATAGAGCCAGATCTAGAGACAGGAGGTGCTGGGTTCAAATCTGGCCACAGACACTTCCTAGCTAGGTGACCCTGGGCAAGTCGTTAACCCCATGGCCTAGCCCTTACTACTGTTCTGCCTAGAACTAAGACAGAATATTGATTCTAGGACAAAAGGTAAGGGTTTAAAAACAAGCAAACAAAACAAAAAAAGAAGAAGAAGAAGTTACTTATGCAGAGCCCAGAGCTCAAGGTCTGGCATCAGGAAAACCTGAGTTCAAATTTAGCTTTAGACCTGGGCATGCTACATAAGCTCTATTTGCCTCATTTCTTCATCTGTAAAATGGAGACAAGAGCATCTCCCTCCTCAGGCTGTTGTGAAGATAGAATGGGATAACAAGTGTAAAGCCTTTTAGCATAACGTCTGGTACACAGCAGGTACTCAATGCTCAGCCCCTTCCCTTTGCCTTCTGTATACAATGTTCTCCTGGTGCTGCTCACTCACTTGGCATCCCAGGTGTCTGGGAGGCCAGCTCCTATGACATATCGCCCATCCAACATCCTAAACCTCTTTTCAGCAGAATGTCCCAGAAATTCCTCCTCCCTAACAAAGCACCCGAGGGGCCTCCAGCGTGTTGGACGGGGACTCTGCAGGGGGGTGACTGGCAGAACTGGCAGAGTGAGGGAGGCAGGCAGGACCCTCTGCTTCCCAGACCAGGACCTCCATGGGGCCATGACCATAGGAGCAGGGCCCGTCGGCAACCCTCCAAGGAGTCTCCTGCCTTCAGACTGGTCCAAGGGTAGTTCCACATAGCTGGATTTTGTGTCAACTAGAATTTGATCCGTCCGGCCCAATCTGTCACGAAGATGGAGCGCTAAGGACAGGAGAGGCTCTCTGGGCCCCAAAGAGGAGCTGCCAGGCTCAGGGCTCCTCGAGGGATTCAAAAACTAGGAGGGGACCTTCCTGAGGGTTAAATGTACAAGAGATGGGAGGCCTGATAAGGCCTGGTCTGAAGCCAGAACGGCCAGATGTGTCCAGGCCTAGGTGCCTCAGTCACTGCCCATGCCTCAGTGGACGATCTGGACAGGCCTGGGAGAGAGGCTGCCTTAGGGGAGTGCTGGGCTAGGAGCCCCCCTGGGCCCTTTGCTACCGCAGAAGGGACAGCCGCCCTCCCCAGCTCCACGGCACTGCGTAGGGAAAGGAAGCACTTGACTCCCAGGTCCACAGTAAGCTCAGTGCACGGGGAAGGCCGGGATCTCCATGCCAGCCTAATGTGCAGCACAGAATTCGGCTTACTCGAGAAGACCTGCCACCCTCAGCGGGGACCGCAGGCAAGGCCAAGCTCGCAAAGAGTCATCAGGAGCTTCCTCCCCAGGTCAGGTCAGTGGCTCTCGGGCTTGGCACAGGGCGGCCCAGCACACAGCCAGCACATAACAAACGTTTGCTGACTGCTCAACTGACAGCTTCTTCCCGAGGAAGCAGACAGGTGGCGGGTCCTGACGGCAGCAGAGGCCCCCAGGAAGGGCTTCCGAAGGCCCCTAGGACTCACCCGTTCCGGTCGTATTTCTTGAACACTGGGAAGGCCTCCAAGGGGTCTTCGAGCTAAAGAGAAAAAAAGGGGGTGGCAGCATGAGTGTGAACACTGGCAGAGCCCACGAGCCACCCCCTAAGAAGAGCCCCTTGTGACATCCCAGTAGACAGACTGAAGGCGGCCATCCCAGAGCCGAGGAGCACCGACTACAGAAGGCCGGAGGGAGGCCCGCAGAGACCAACAGAACATACGTGGCTCCTGACTGAGTGCTGGGAAACGTGGCCACGGGCCGGTGCTGGGCACCATCTTCAACGGCCCCCCATCACCTACCAAGGACCTTCATGGACCAGGAGCCACGGGGGGGGCCTTCAAGGCTCTCAAGTCAGGTACTGAGGCTGAGGGAGAAGTGCCTGGCATGAGTCGGGCCAGGGAGGCCAGGCTGCCCGGCAAGGCCCCATGCCAGCTGGTGCCGCCTCCCGTCCTCTGCAGATTCTGCTCCTGTTCCCACCTCCACACGTGTGCTCAAGTGGTTGCCCATACCTGGCACACTCTTCCCTCTGATCTCAGCTTGTTTTCTAGCTCCATGCCCTCAGGAGTCATTCACACACGTCCATGTGTGCCAAGTGTACAACTCAGCATAGCAGGGACCCCACCTTTGTGCCACTTTCGACAGGCCCAGAGGCTAGCCCAGTGCTCTACACACAGCAAATGCTTAATACATGCTGCTGCCACCTCTGTTCTCACAAAGCCGACAAGTCAATGCTAGCCTAGGAAGGGTAGAGACACTCCAGAAGCTCCTGGGCAACCATGGCATGGCCTGTGCTGGGCACCTGGAGCTCCAGCCAACAGGCCGGCCCTTCTTTGAGGCTTCGAGCTGCTAGCAACATGCTGTGCAATGACTAATCGCCATGACCAACCCCGTCCCAACAGGTTCCCCTCAAACCATCAGGTTCCAGGCAGCTTCCAAGAGCAGGGCACAAGTGGTCCAAACCAAGTGCCCATGGGGGGGGGGCCACGCCATCTTCCCAACAGGGGCACCAGGCTGGAGTCCAGGAGAAACCAGGCTCACCTTGTTGGCGGCCTCCACTTTGGCACAGACAGCATCCATGGCGGCCCGCTCCTCCAGCCTCTTCTGTTTCTTCTCTTTAGCCTTACTTGACTTTCTCTGCAAAGACAAGAGAAGCAAGTTCTGCTAAGGGGTCTCGTCCAAATTCTGCTGGAAGCCCAAGGGGCCTCCTCAGAGGGTCATAAACTTGAGAGCTCCCAGGGACCTTCTTACAGAGCTGGAAATGAGAGCTAGAGAGAGCCTGGCATCCATGCCGGGGAGCTCAGGGAGAAAAGTCCGGCTCAGGCTTCAGATCCCAATAAAGGGGGCCCATCACCCCAGCCTACAAAAGGTGTGCCAGCTCCATACATGACACCGGATACCTAGGCACTAGAGGAGTGGGAAAGTCTCTGAGGTTCCAAAGGATGATTATTTAGAGCAAGCCTTGGATTCAAGGCGAGGAAACAAAGATTCAGAGAAACTAGATGACTTGCCTGAAGTAAGCTTGCCAGAGGAAGAGAGAAATAACTCTTTTACCCTGGATATCAAGAGTATTTTATGAGGGCAGCTGGGTAGCTCAGTGGACTGAGAGCCAGGCCTAAAGATGGGAGGTCTTGGTTTCAAATCTGGCCTCAGACACTTCCTAGCTGTGTGACTTGTAAGAGTTTAAAAAAAAAAGTATTTTACAGTCAATCCTCAACATTCAAGTGTTTAATTTCATGATTTCAAGCATTCTGAGATTTCACTAATAACCTGATTTTCACTTTTGTATGGGCAACCACGAGTATTTGCAGCCAAGGACAGTAGAGGGAAAAAAAGAGCAGCGATACTCACAGGACTGTGGATAGGCTGCCAGGTATTTCCCTGGTCTTGTTTACCTTAATGCCATAAAGAGCTCCTGGGCACTTGTTGCAGATTTTCATTGTTTGCCTTTAAAATTCAAGTTTCTGTCATAATTATGCCCCCAAAGTGCAGTGCAAGGCCTCTGAGCTTTAAAAACTAAGTGAGCAAAATGAGTGATATGGCTTCAGTAGAAAATAAGGGAGCCAGAAGCTTCAAACGGAATGTGGGTAGATGGAGTGCAGTGTGAATGGATTGATGATTTGTTATATCTGCAAAAAGGAAGAATGTGCTAGTGAGAAAAAGTGTTTTGCATGTTACCAATTTTATTTTGTGTATTGTTTTATGAGTTATTGTGTTAGGAAAAGTGCACATCATCATGATTAATGTATTGTTATAAAGAATCATATGCAGAAAAGTATGTTTTCAGCAAAAGATTATAACTTAGAGGGCAGCTGGGTGGCTCAGTGGATGGAGAGCCAGGCCCAGAGATGGGAGGTCCTGGGTTCGAATCTGATCTCAGACACTTCCCAGCTGTGTAACCCTGGGCAAGTCCCTTAACCCCCATTGCCTACCCTTACCACTCTTCTGCCTTAGAACCAATACATAGTATTAATTCTAAGACAGAAGGTAAGGGTTCACTGAGAGTAAGGTGTAAAGAAGGTAAGGGTTAAAAAAAAAAAAAAGATTATAGTTTTTGGTGGGTCTGGAAATCTAACCCCCTATTTCTCACAGGTTCAATGTGTCAACATTTGAATTTCTGACTCTTGCATCCTTTTCTTCCTTCCTTTCTTTTCTCTCTCTCTCTCCAAGTTTTTTCCAAAAAGTCTTACTTCCATCTTAGAATGAATACTAATTATTGGTTCCAAGGCAGAAGAGTAGTAAGGGCTAGGTGATGGGTTAAGCGACTTGCCCAGGGTCACCAGCTAGTGTAAGATTTAAAATTGGGTTTGACTCAATATGAGAGTTAAAAAATGTAAGATTGTGGTTGCCATTAATAAAATATTAACCCTTAAGTCAAAAAATCTGTTAGTAGCTCTTAATAATTTAATATAATGTAAATATAGCAAAAGAGAGAAATGTAAGGGGGAAGTAGAAAATATTTCCTAGCTAAATACCCTAAACTGCTGATCTGAAGAAATTCAGCTCAACTCTGACAAAAGCTCCCTCAGGTCCTGATCTCCACGTGGAAGTCCCATAATCTCTTCAATATGGGCCTCACCAGTGTAAGCCTCTTCCTTCAGCTCCAGTCATCTACCCAGAAAGCCTCCAGTGCAGAATCATGCAGAATCCTTACTCAGGAGAGACTCCTCTTGGAAGAGCCAAGAAAGGAAAGAGTCTTCTTTTCCGTCTCACCTTTTATAGTCATTTTTCCATGTCACTTCCTGTCTCTCTCCCACTTCACAGGAACCAATCACGGCCTCCCAAATTGTCTAGCACTACCCAAAGGGCAGTGTCTATGAGATCCACCTCCAGTCCTCTGAGGGTGAGAACTCTTATCAAAAGGATTCACAAATTCCTGAATGATTGAGTTAAAAGGTTGGGGCACTCCAAAGTACTTGATTAAGTTAAGATAAATTCCCTTTCACACTAGGAAGTGTTGGAATCCAGATTTGAACCCAGGACCTCCCTTCTCTAGGCCTGGCTCTCAATCTGCCCCTACTCACATCCTTTGGAGTCTGAGAGACTTCCCTACGCCTCTAGGGCCTAGATATCTGGTGTCATGTATGGAATGGGCACACCTTTTGTAGGCTGCAGGTCCCTTTTAGTTGGGATCGAAAGCCTGAGTCTGGCTTTTCTCCCTGAGCTCCCTAGACAAAGCTCTTAGCCCTTTCTAGCTCTGGTTTCCAGCTGTACAGATGGGAATTCACCCAAATCCCGTAACAATTTATAAATCTCTCCCCTCATAGCACTCCATGAGACAGTCAGGCAGTACAAATATTACTGTGCCCATTTTACAAATAAGAAAACGGAAGCACAGCTGCTCAAAGAGGTCCAGCTCTGCATTCTACTACACTCCGGAGAATCCCAGCCATGAAGTCTTCCATCAATTCTCAGGAACCCAACTCAGTTGCTCTCCACTGCCTACTGGCACTCCCTGCCTGGGTACAGCTCAGCCAATTCTAAGCACCAACACAGTCACAGTTTAGGTCTTGGTTCCTATTGCCTGCATCCATGTGAGCCACCTCAAATCCTATCTGGAAGCAGGTAGGCAAATAGGAAAACAGCCCCTCCCTACCTGCTGGTTTCTCAGGACCATGTAATGTAACAAAAATTTCCTGAAGACAACCAGGGCCCAGGTGGGGGGGCCGGACCCCACTGCTCTTGCCCGCCAGGAGCTGACAGTCTATGAGGTGCACCAACAGCTGTTAAAAGATGTGCCTAGTATTTTGGGGAGCTGAAGTCGGGTCTCGGGGTTAGTCATGCTGCCACCTATTCCCTGAGGGCTGTGACTAAGGCAGAATCATCTGCAGCTTGTAGAAGGAAAAAAAGGAAACAAACGTCTACTACTCTGTGCCAGACACTGGGACAGGCACTTTTACAAATATTAGCTCACTTAATCTTCACACTTAACAATCCAGATGGCAGGTGCTATGATTATCTTCATTCTACAATTGAGGACTCTAAGGCAGAGATTGTGACTTATTCAGGGTCACACAGCTGGTGAGTATCTGAGGCCAGATTTGAACCTGGGTCTTCCCAACTCCAGGCTTAGGGCTCTATCTACTATGCCACCTAGTTGCCTTGGCATGCAATGGTTTACACTACAAACTCCTGGGGTCTCCTTCCAGGAGGAGGATCAGGACACCTATTGACCAACAAATCCCTGACGAATCTATTGTGTGCAATGCAAAACGCAGTGGGTCTCAAGGGCCAAGGCTGAGGTCTCACCACCCCAAACAAGCCACTGGTCCTCTCTGGATCTCAGTCTCCTCTTCTATAAAAGAAGGGAGTTAAGGCTAGATGGTACCCAAGGTCCTCTCCCTCCTTGCCAGTCTATGGTTCTTTCCATTCCAGAACCCCCTAAAGGCAGCCAGCTGAGAACCCCTTTCAAATGGGAGCGAACAAGGATCAACTGACCCCTGGGCTGGCTAATACCAAGCTTTTACTACAAGTATCTGCTTCAGATGTGATTGGACCCCATGTTATTGAGCAGGATGGGGGGAAATCTCTATTAGTAAGCGATGTGGAAATCCCAGTGAAGGGAAATGGAGAGGCCGAAGGAGAAAGACAAACTTGGGAAGGCCAGCTGGTGTGTCTGAGAGAATGACTCTGGGTGCCAGCCTTCCCCACCAGGCTCAGGACTGGGACAGACTCAAGCGAAGGGGGAGAAGAGAAGCAGGTGAGCCTGGGAACAGAGTATCTTACTTTAATTTAGTATAAAATATGTCGTGAGCAAGACGCCCACAAGGCAAGGCTTCTGAGGACCCCGCTAAGGCCCCTGGGATGGATGGAAGGGGGGAGGCTGGCTGAGAATTCTCCATTTCCCTTGTGAAGCAGAAGATGGCTTCGTGTCCACTTGCCTCATCCAGTTTCCAGGCACAGAGTAAGGGCATCTGGCATCCCCAGTCACTGCCTTTGGGGGGGGGGGGGAGATTTATGGGCTCACTCCCAGGGGCTGCTGGGCCGGCGCCTCCATCCACCTTCTGTGGCTCATATATAACTAACAATCCTTTTCAGGCTTTAGCACCTGGATGAACAGGCCTTGGGAGGGGGAGTCAATGGACTAAAGGCTTCATCTGCCTGGGCAAAAGACAAGCAGAGCAACCCCTGGAGGGTGCCGGGCCTGGAGAAGGGATGTCCTGGGGTTCCAATGGACTTGACGGCTGTCTTCACCCAGGAGGCATCAGGGACAGGGTGGGGAGAAACAGAGCGTTCCATTATTCAGCCCATCCTGGGGCCTCACCAAATGGCTTACGGCTTCTCAGAAAAGAATCACTTAGTGGGATTCTCCCATGAAGGAGCCAACTACCAAGGCCTGAGAGCCGGCAGCTGGCATCCTCCGGGCACCTCTGCCCCAGTGCCTACACCAAGGAAGGGAATCATTCTAAGGAGTCCCAGCTCAGAGGCACTTAGACATCAAGGCATAAAATGAAGCTAGTCAGTGTACAAGACTGCTGTGGCTTTGGAAAGGCAAAGATAGTCCCTGCCTTCAGGGAGCCTCCATTCTAGCAAGGGAGGAAACATTCAAAAGTGACGCTCACAAGACACATGCCAAGGATCGGAAGGGAATCTGAGAGGGGAAGATAGGGGGCACCGGGAAAGGCCTCCTGTGGGACCCCAAGACAAAGAGGTGAGGAAGTAGAACACTTCAGACTTGGTGGACAGCCAGGACAAAAGCTTGGAAGCAGGAGATGGGGTGCTGTGTGCAGCTGGGTCCTGGAGCATGGAGTTGGAGAACTGGAGAGAGAGGAGGAGTCAGGGTGGAAAGAGGCAGTCACTTTCCACCTGAGAGATGTTTCCAGTGGATTGGGGAGGGAGCTAAAGGAGCTGACAAGGCATCAGGTGAGATGGTCGGGTCTGCCTTCGGAAGAATCACTGTGGCATCTGAGTGGGGGATGGACCCAAGTGGGGAGACATGAGCATTTGGGCAGCCCCCACCCTGCCACCAGCAGCTATTGTAGCAGAGAGGGTTTGACACCCTATGGGATGGGATGGGCGAATGCAGCAGGGAGAAGGAGAATCTGTCCTGCACATCTGAGAGAGATGTCCAAGAGGCAGCCAGGGAGGGACATGTGGCTGGGGCTCAGGGCAGTAACTAGGGCTGGACCATTTGCTGAGAGACAATAATTGAAAGGGTCCATGTGAGATGACCAAGGAAGGAGAAAAGCCCCCCCCCCCAAGCCCTGTGGGATGCCCAAGGTTAGTAGGTGTGAGTGTGACTAGTACAAATTCCAAGGAAGCCGTGTTTCTCCAATGCCAACTCAGACATTTACTGGCTCTGTGTCTGTGGGTGAGTTACTTCAGACTCAGTTTTCTCAACTATAAAATGGGGATAATACTTCCCAAACACAGGGTGGTTTTGAACAAAGTCCAACAGATATCCTGAGTCCTCAATACTGAAGGCCCCCCCTCCAGCCTCAGGACCCAGAGCCCACACCCACTCTTTCCAAGCCAGAAGAAACAGTGACAAGAGCATGGGCACAGCGGAGTCAAGCTTGGAGAGGTCCGGTGAGTCTGAGCCTCTCCGACCACCTCCCTCCAAAGTAGGGACTATGGTCATGGCCATGTCACCTAGCAGGGCAGTGAAGATTCCATTTCAGAATGGGAAGCGCAAAGAGAATTGTGGGTGGTCCTGAAGGGTCTGAGCAGAGGCAAGGGTGGCCCCAGTCATGGGCCCCACCAGAAGGAAGTTTCATCCCTTCCATGAAAGGAAACCCTGAGGGAGGCTCAGAGGGTGCAGCAATCCAGGACAATGCCAGGTCCCGGCCCTTTATCAGCTCCCTTGGGGGTACCTGAGTGGGGTCACTAGAACTGGAGAAACTGAAGGTAGAGGCAGCTGACCTTCGTCAGGCCTGAAGACCCCCACAAGAATTGGGAGGAACCTGGAGCCCAGGGAGTGGCCTTGGTTTGAAGGGGCCTGACAGATCTGGGGGTCGCTGAATGGCATCAGGTCCAAGGGGAGGCTGTTTCCCCTTTTCAGAAAGGGGGAGACTGAGGCCAGGAATGAAGGGGCTGCGTTTGACTTGCCCCTGGCAGGGTCACAATTTCCCTTCCTGTACAAGAGGCAGGAGGGTGAAAAAGATCCCCCTCACTTTAGAGATTTGGGAAACTGAGGCAAGGGGTGGTGGTGGTAGGAGGGGGTCTGTCCAATATCCGCTGTGGGAGGGACAAAGAAGTACTTCAAGGGCTCCGCTCCGCATTGGTCACAAGGATCCCCCAAAAGGGCCTCAGGCCCCTTTACGAAGGGGGAAACTGAGGCCCCGGGAGGATCAGTGACTCGCCCAAGGTCACGTCGCGAGTATCCGTGGGCGGGCTCGGACTCCGGCTCAGGGTTCCAGGCGCACATGAGAAGGGGAGAGGGGGAAAAACAAGACAAGGAGCTCACAGCGGGGGCGCCCCAGGGGATGCCGGGAAGGGGGGGGGAGCAGGGGTCACGTGGG
>NC_058135.1:286999391-287060052 GCF_016433145.1 Gracilinanus agilis | reverse complement strand
CCTCCCACCTCACTGTCCCAGCCACCCCCGCTGCTGCGCCCCCCGCTGCCCACGGCCCCCACCCTCCTCCGCCAGCCCCCTCCCCTACAGCAGGGCCGCTTTCTCCAGCCGAGGCTGGCTCCCAACCAACCCCCGCCCCCCCTCATCCGCCCTGCCCTTGCCGCCTCCAGACACAGTGCCAGGAGTGGACCTCAGCCCCCCCCTGCCTTGCTGGGGGGCCCCTCCGAGCCCCTCCCCCCTTCACTCTGAGTCCCTGCTCCCACCCCCCACCCCGGGCACCACCTGCTTCAGTGAGGACAGATGGAAGGGGCACCGCGGCCCCCCCTCGGGCCGAGCCGGGGCTCCTGGCAGGCGGCGGCGAGGCAGGCCCGGGAGCGCCGGGAGCAGGGCCCTGGGTGCGGGTCTGCTTCTCTGGGATTCGCCCCCCTCCCTGGTAGTGGCTGTTAGTGACCGTAGCATAGAGCTGAGCGGGGGCGGGCAGGCCTCGGGGAGACGGCTGCTGGGGGTGGGGGGTGGGGGTGGGCGCCAAGGGGTGACATTCCCCCTTCCTGTGCCCGCGGCCGTGTGTGTGCGCGGATGGACGAGTGTGTGGACGACTTCAGGCCGGAAGAGGAAAGCCACCTGAATTTATTTTTTGTCCGTTTTTAAAATAAAACTTTTTCAAAGCTCCCTGGGTGAGGCCCTCCCTTGCCCAGCCTCAGCCCAGCTCTCTCCGGGGTGGGGTGGGGGCCTGGCGGGACCCCTCTGTGCCAGCAGCTGCTTCCCCTGAGCGTGGCGGCCGGTGAGAAGAAGGAGGCGGCAGCCGCGGCCCAAGGCTCAGATTCCAAACATTCTCTTTATTACGTGTGTCTGATCCAGGGGAGAAACTAAGTATGGGAAGGGGGGAGCTGTGAGGGGAGGGGGAGGGCGGGGGGGCCTGACCGTCGGTCCCAGGGCTCCCCCCAGCCCCCGCCCCTCAGAAGCTGAGCTGGTCCCCTCCCGGGTCCCACCGATCACCCTGGGTGGGCTCCGAGGGAGGAGGGGGAGGGGGAAGCCCTTGGTCTGGAGTCGGAGCCCTCCTCTGGGGCGGCAGGGGGCTCGTGGAGACGCCCTTCCAGGCCCCGGAGGCTCTCTCTGCTCACTGCCGAGCCTCGGGCTGGGGGTGACAGGGAGGTATAAAGGGAAGTCATCATAAATCAAAAAAAAAAAAAAAAAAAAAAAGAAAAGAAAAAACCAAAAAATAAAATAATAATAATAAAAAATAAAACCCATCACAAAAAATGTACAACTCGGGTGCGGGCGGGAGCAGCCTCTGTGCACAGCCCTCCCTCCCCCACCTCATTTCTCAAGAACAGAAACAGCAGAGAAATAAATTAAGGGATGCAGCGGCCGCCACCAGCTCGCGCCCCTGGTCCTCTTCCTGCCTCCATCTGGGGGAGGATGCGAGCTCGTGGGGAGGGCCCCCCGCCCAGGCACTCCCTGCCCCCCAGAGCTGTAGGGCCGGGGCAACAGTGTCAAGAAGCAAAGAACCGAGATGGAGAAAGAAGAAGCCGCTGCTGGCCCGCGCCCGGCCAGTGCCCGCTTAATGCCAATGAGAGATGGGGGAGGGGCTCCCCCAAAGGAGAAGGCGCTGTCCTTGCGGGCCGCTCCAGCCTCTCCCTCCCGGCTTGGCAGCCCCACACCCATGTTCCCTAGACATTTGGCAGGGGGAGGGGGAGCCAGGAGTCGACCCTGTGGATGGCCCCGGAGGCTCAAGCTTCCTTAGGGGAGGGGAGGTCGAGGGAGAAAGGCTCCTCCCCTCCCCCCAACAGCAGCTTGTGGAAAGTGAATGCCCAGCAGAGGGGGGCAGGAGGAAATGGCACCGAAAGTAGACTCCCCCCAGCCCCCCGCCCCCAGCACCGCCCCCCTCCCAGGCCTGATGACGGGCACTCAATGCTGGGGGCCTGAGGCTAGAAAGGCAACCCCTGGTGGTTATAGAGGAGAAGATGGGGGGCAGGGCAAGACCCCAACTGGCCCAGTCTGGCGGGTGAGGGGCAGCCAACTCCCCCCATCCCTCTCTGGGAAGAGGGGCTCCAGCCTTGAGGAAATGCCATCAGAGGAGTCTGCACTACCCCAGGAGAAGGGCAAGGAGGTGTCCGGTGCATTTTTTTTTTTTTGGTAATAAAAAAATTCTTGGTTTCGGCGAAATACTCTGTGCAACCGCAGTACCCGGGGTACCCCGCCCCCCACATTCCTTGTTTCATGTCGGGGGGTTGTGGGGTGGAGGGGAAACGACCTTCCCTCCCCCACAAATGCGGAGGAAAAAACTGGAAAGGAAAGGGGGGGCAGGCCCAGCTCCAGCCCCGGCCCCCGCCCTCTGGTCCTGGGGAGGGGGCGCCCGTGGCTGCTCCGGCCCCCCGGCAGCCTGTTAAAGCTTGAGCTCGTTGGCAATCTTGGAGGCGATGTTCTTAAAGGCCATGGAGGTGCCCGAGATGCGCTTGAAGCGCACCCCGTTGAGGGAGAGGCGGGGCAGCTTGCACACCTCCATCTCCCACTGCACGAAGGTCTCGTGGCCGGGGGTCCCGTGCATGCAGAGCAGCATGAACCTCTCCTGCAGCTCGCACTGGCAGTTGTTAGCGTCCAGCACCTTGCGGATCTCCCGCATCATCTCGTTGGGCTCCATGGAGCTCGTGGTCTTCATGCTCCACGTGAAGCGCAGGGAGCGCGGCTTGGCCTCTCGGTTCTCGTCCTTGTCCTTGTCGCTGCCCCCGCCGCCCACCATGTGAGGTCTGCAAGGGCGAGAGGGCAGGGTGAGGCCGAAGCCGCCGGGCAGGGGGACGGGAGGGCGGGGTGGGGGGGGGCACGGAAGGGGAGAGCCGAGGCTCTGGAAGGGGCCGGGGGCCTGCCTGCTCTCAGCCCTTTGAACACAAATGTCCGGCTCCCAGAGGCCTGTCTCCTGAGGGGGCCTGGCTCTGGGTCCCCCCGGCAGGGATTCTGGGGCTGCGGCGGGGGGCAGGGCAGGGGGAGAAGACACACAGAAGGAGCCAAGTGGTGGGAGGAGACGGCCGCCTGCAGGGCTTTGCCCTCTGCCCAGCTCTGGCTCACAGCTCTCTCTCACCTGAGGGTTTCCACTCGGTCTTTGCTTTCAGGTTCATTCAGGTTCCTCAAAAAACAGAGCGAGGGAGAATTTAGTTCGGGGCCTCTCACTCCTTCCGCTGCTGCCAGACCCGAGGTAGGGGGAAGAGAACGGGGAGGTGCCACCATTTTGGTGGGACGCAGGACACAGGACCAGGGAAGGCTCTAACACGCCAAGGGCCCCTGCCCCAAGGAAGGGCAGGGCTCAGCCTGGAGAGCTTTGCTTGACCCCCATGAAACCGGGAACTACCTCAACTGCCTCCAAGGGGCCGCTTCCCCCCACGCCCCCCCAAGCTCGGGACTATCCCAGAGCTGGGCTGATCGGGGAGCACCAGGCCCTGGTCCTGGCTGCCTGCCCCTCTCCATCACCTCCGCTTTGCCTGGAGACAGAGGCGGGGCGGGTGAGGGCGTCTAAGAAAGACCAAGAAGAGCCTGGGCACCGGCCGGCACTTGGTTCTGCCATCCGGAATCAGGGGGAGCCTGGAGCTGTCTGAATGGGCCCTTGGTGAATGTCAGCTGGCAGACATGAGGGTGGCGATGGAGGGGGGAAGAGAAGAGCAAGCAGCCACCGGCTGTGGCTCCAGGGGAGAACAATCCTCTGAATCCTCCCTTCCCTCTGGCCAGCCTGAGAGGCCATCTGCTAATGCAGAGGGAAGGCTGCTCAGGCATCCCTGGGGGTAACCCACATCCCTGGGGCCTGGAGCCAGGGTTCTTCTGGTCCCGCTGAGCGGCTTCTCTGGGCTGAGGGAGGCGGGGAGTGGTGCCAGGGGCAAGGAGAGCAGGGCAGAGATGGTGAGAGGCACGTAGGGGAACACAAAGACACACAGACATGGGAGACCACACGCAAGAAGGGAGATGGGCAGAGAGAACGGGAACATAGCACAGGCCATCTTGTAAGCCGGGCCATCTGCAGGGGATCGGAGAAAGGAAGGCTTCCTCACACTGGCAACGAAACCCACTCCTTTCTCTTCCCCAAAGCCTGGGCTAACCAAAGGCCACACGCCGCTCTAATGGCTGTAGGGATTGTTTCAGGTGGGGGTGGTCCAGAGGGCAGGAAAAGAAGGGAGCCCAGGGCCCCTTGGCCTCCTGAGATCTCTGGGACACCTGCAAGTCCAGTCCCCAAGAGAATGCTCCGAGCCCTCCCCAAACTGTTGGGCCTGGGTGGCTCCCACACAGGGCCATGATGGACTTGTGAGCCTTGGCCAAAAGAAGCTCAGGGAGAGGCCATCTAAGTTCAGCCCTCCGAAGATGAGGGTCAAGGAGGCTCCTCCCTACAGAGATGCCGGACGGAGGACGTTCAGTGCCACAGGAGGGGGTGGGAGCCAGTCTCTTCTGGCTGTGAAGAGGGGTGGCAACTCCTGGGCTTTCCACCCCCCCACCCCTACCCATGGACTGTCCCCTTGGAGCTACGCCATTTCCTAGTGCTCCTGAAGCTCCGAGGAGGTGTCAAGGTGGAAGTTAATGAGAGAAAAGACATCTAAAGGTGGAGGCAGAAGTCAGCTGTGCTGGTGCCTCAGTCAGGCTGCTAGTGCCAGCTGCCCAGTTGTGACTGACATCAGCCTACCAGAAGAGGGTGCTCTTGCTCCCCATACCTCTCCCTCTGTGGCTCCTGCTGGGTTGGTTGAGCATCTAACAGAGCCAGGGGATCCCAGTCCCATTCCCATGTTCCCATGACCCACCATGTTCCAAGACCCTTGAAAAGGGTGCAGGGAGGAGCCCTCTCCAGGAAACAAGGGAGCTGAGAGGTGTGAGGAGGAGGGTACAAACACCAGAAGGAGAGCAGGTCAGAGATGAATGGTCCGAAGCCTCAAGCCTCCTTTCTGCATGCACAGAGGGTCACAGGGGAGAGAAAAGGAAGCACACACCTGTGGCCAAGAACCAGGGGAGAGGAAGGGCAAGACAATCTTAAAGGGAAGGTTCTCTGGAGAAGGCCTCCTGGCTGGGCCCACAAGCTCGACTCTGATGGCACCTCCAGGGGCACAATGCCTCTCAATGCCACCAGGATCCCAAATCCTATCAGTAAAGGCATGTCTCCATGGGAGTCAGGGCCAGATGGCTCAAACGGGATGGCCTCAAGAGTTGCTTGGGCCTAACAGCTCATCGCCTTGCTCATGCTGACCAGCATGGCACCCGGCAGCCTGGCACTAGTCTTTCCTCCTTGGGAAGTCTTTGCCAGCCCAATCTCTGAGAAGTCAGGGTCATTTCCAGGCCGTGGTGCCCTTGCTAAAGCCCAGAAGTCTGAATCTTCCAATAAATTTCCCTAAATGGACTGGAGTCAAGGGCCAAAGAGTGATCTACAGCCCCGAGGGCTCTCAGGCTGGACCGGGCTGTCCTTAATCCTAGAGAATGAAGTGGGACCGAGAGCTCCAAGTCCCCATTTAGACAGCCCCCAAACCTCTCCTTTCTCGGGTGCTGGGGACATCCCTTTAAGATGTCTGCTTGGGAGCCAGGGGCCACACAGACTCCGTTAGCAGATGGCAGAGGAAAGAGGAGCCAGAAGAGGGGAGTTAGTGACAGAGACAGGACACGGGGCACAGACACACACAGCGGGCTCAACGCCTACCTTCTGGCAAACCTGAAAGACAGATTTCTAAAAAAAAAAAAAAAAAAAAAAAAAAAAAAACAAAACAAAACAAAACAAAAAAGACAAAATAAAAAAAGAAAGAAAATAAAAAAACCAACAACAAGACATGTGTGGATAAGCAGGTAGGGAGGAGGCCCTTCTGAAGCGGGTGTCGCCTACTCTAGGGAAAGCCACTCAGCGAGACAGAGTCCCAGGCCGGCCCTCCCCAAGGAGGCAGCAGCTCACTGTCTTCAGGAGCCCTTCCCCACGCATCCCTCTGGGGCAGGCACTCAGAACTAGGGCTGGGCACGGGCATCCCAGAAGAACCACAGCGGAGAAAACTAACTGGAGACATCCACCTGGCAGGAAGCTCCTTCTGAGGGAAAGGGAGAGAAGGGGGCCAAGGAGGCGAGGGGAGGGAGCCCCGTCCACCTCGACCTCCCAGGGAATGGCCAGGTAGGGCCGTGGGGTTGAGAAAGGAGGCCTCCAAAGCAGCTGAGAGCAGAGACCAGAAGGCGGCAGAGCTCTCGGCCGGGCCCCAGCTCTGCCTTGCCTTCGCCTCACGATTTTGCAGCTGCGTCACCAGGATATGAGTTTCCATGGGAACTCGGGGAGAAGAGGGGGCTTTTATTTTAGCATCCGAGTTCACACTCCCAGAGAGGAGGCGGCATTGGCCATCTGCTTGGGGCTGGGAGTGATGAGTGTGTGAAGGAGGGAAGGGGGTTGGGGAGTCTGGGTGGTCAGCGGAGGAGTCCGCATCCTGGGCCCCTCGGTTCAGAACCGCTTCGCCAAAGGCCAAAGGCTGGCCCCCTCTGGCCGGGCGCTCCCAGGCCCCGGGCCCCACTCACCTGCGGACAAACTTGGAGGTGAACTTGCTGAAGATGCTGCCCGAGGCCCCGCGTCGGCCTTGGCTGTGGCCAGAAGGAGAGGCGGGGGTGACCCCGTAGGGCAGGTTCTGTTGATCCCGCACCTGGCGCAGCTGCCCGGCGTGGAAGGTGCTTCTGCTTGACACACCTCGGGGGAAGTTGGTCCGTTCTGGGGCTCCCCCACTGCTACTGATGTTGTGGGCTGAGGGGGAGGCCACGGGGACCCTCTGGGGAGCTGTGCTGTAGGGGGAGGGGGCAGAGGGCAGAGTCATTCCCCCGAGAACCCTTTCCACAAGACCTGCAGCGCTGCTTTGGTTGGGTTGACAGAAGGAAGGGCAGCCATTCATTGCAAAGGGTGATGGAGGGGTAGGGAGGGGGGGAGGAGGAGGAAGAGGAGGAGGAGGAAGCATGAGCAGCTGGGGGTTGGGGGGACAGATGGACTGGATGGACCGGATGGACCGAGGAAGCTACAACATGAATCTGTGCAGGAGCCGTAATGGGCACACCGAGAGCTCATGGAGCTGCCTCAAGGAATGCTGCCTAGAAGGAGAGCAACGTTACCCCCGAGGCCCCCAGAGGACCCAAGAGAGGCTTAGGGGCCAGCCTCTACAGCCTGAAGCCTGAGCCACCTCCATAAGCCTGGACTTCCTGTATCTTGCTTGTGATGGGTAGGGGCGGGGTGCACGGTCTACCATCTTCCTCAGCCCACTCTGGCCCCCGCCAGGCAGACTGGGACCAAACAGATCCCCCCCGGAGCAGCCTCTAGGAGGAGCAGCCCCAGCACACTTGCCTGGGCCTGGGCACCTCACAGTTACTGTCTGTCGGGGGCAGCCCTGAGGCCTTGTTGGGGTGCACGGAGGCTGACATGGACTTCTGGTGCTGGCGGGGCCGGGCCGCAGAGACAGCGGCGGAGGCAGAGGCTGTGGAGGCCCGGGAGCCCGGCATGGTTAGGCTAGGAGACAAAAGCAGCCAAGATGCGCAAGGTTGGTTAGGAGCCAGAGGAGCAGGAGCAGCAGCAGCAGCAGCAGGAGCAGCAGCAGCAGCAGCCCCAGAGCCTGGCCCAGGTCAGAGCAAGAGGGAGGGAAGGGGCAGCAAAGGAAGTGGGGGCAGCAGGCAGAATCCCACGCTGGGGCAAAGGATGGCAGCAAGTGGAGGAACCTTCCTAGAGCCATCAGGGGCTCTGCTGAGGCTCTGTCCTGACTGGGCCCTGGAGAAGTCAAGTCAGAGCTGATGAACCCCTCTGGCTAGAAGACATGGAAAGAAGTGAACTGAAGGGCCTCAAATCACGCCAGCCTCAATTTATTCAAGCAAGAGTCCCTTCCCAAGATGGCTATCCTGGGCACACAGCCAGGGCCCAGGCAGCACAGTCTTGGCCTCTACTCTCCACTCCAGTGTGCCACAGACACCTCCTATGATTAACAGGGCAAGTGGACAGTGGCAATGCCTATGTGTCAAGACCAAAAAGACAAGAGATCACCTTTGGGACTGAGAAGAGAGTGAGAGAAAGCAGAGCCAAATGGGCACTGAACAGAAAGGAAGGGTGCCTGAGGCAGAGCTGGGCAGAGTGGGGGCAGGACAGCCAGAAGAAGGGCCCAAGCTGGCTCTGTGGCACACTCACCTGTCCTTGCCGTTCTGGACGGAGCTTTGGCCTAGGCTGGCCCGCTCTAATAGCGGGGAGTTCCGACTCCTGTTAGTGCTGGTGGAGAGCACGCTATTCTGTGGGGCACAGATAGGGCAAGAGGAGAGGAACAGAGTGTGAGTCTCTGCGTTTCAGGCCTTCACTCTGAGAGAAAGTTTCCCATCTTGTCTTCAACCCCTAGAGATGACTCCTTCCCCCAAATGGGACAAACCCCTGGATTCGATTCAATTTCCACTGGTGAGGACCCTGGCATGCTTGGGGTCTGGCTAGAGAGTGTCCAGAGACAAGCAAAGAGGGTAGAATGGAGATACCGACTCTGCCTTGTTGGGGTGGAGGCTCACCGTGGAGGGGGTCGGGGTGGTCTTCTTCCTTTCAAGGCCAGGCAGGGGGCTGGCGGGCACCTTGGCGGTGCTGCTAGCCTTTCGCCCAGATTCTCGCTCCTCATCAGGCCGCTTGTTCTCTGCATTGTTACTCTGGGTTTTCTTTGAGTAGGAGTTGGAGGTGGGGATGGCAGGACCAGCTGGGAGCCGAGCATGAGGTAGTGTGTGAGTGGGGCAGAGAGAAGATCGATCCCCACAGACAGCCCCCAAGACCCTCTAGGCACTCACCCTGATCACTGAAGCGCCGCTGCTTTGGGTTGGCAGAGACGCTCCGCTGTACCTTATGGGATGGGGATGGGACACTGCTGTTGGTTAATTCTGCTGAAGGTCGTGGCTTCAATGTGATTGTGTCACCCTCCAGCTGTAAGCCAAGCAGAGGGCCCAGGGCAAGAGGGACATGGCAAATGACTACACGAACTCACAGTGAGACAGGCCCTGCCTGGAATGTCTAGGAGCAAAACTGAGTAGAGAGAATTAACCATTCTACAGCAAGGCCAAAAGGGAATGGGTGTCACTAGTAAAAGGAAAGAGAGAGGGAGAGGGAGAGGGTATCTGGATGGGAGCAACCTCCCAGGAAAGAGGGGAGTGAGGATGGGGAGGGAAGGGAAGGCCACAAGGAGCAGAAGCCAAAGGGGCTCCAACTCTGGATTCCCAGGGGCGGGTCCTTGGACAGGCCAGATCACTTGGAACATTGCGAGCAGAAGCCCCCAAACAATCCCCCGCCCCAGTTCCAGTGCCTGAGGCTGCCTAAAGAACAGTGAAGCCCACTCACCTCAGAGCTCTTATAGCCTAGGAGCAGGTAGGTGGCCATCACCTCATTGTATTTCTGGCTCACCAGTGAGTCCTGGATCTCTTCTCGTGTGTAGCCCATGGAAACCATCAGCTCTAAAGAGGGGCACAAAAACCCAAAGGGTTCAGCAGGTTCCTGGTGCTCTCTTGCAGCAGAGCTGCCCTAAGGTCACCCCTGCTGAAGGGTCTCCTCACCTGTCCGTCGGGGGTCTTTGTAGTCTGGCAGGGGCTCTACATATGGCTTGAGCTCATCTTCCTCATGCCCCACATTCATCCACCGGTCTTTCATGATTTGCTGGGAGCAAAAGAGAAAAAAGGGTGAGAGAAAAAGGTACCTGCTTGGAGGGACCTTCCCCTCACCCCACCCCTGACAGCGCAGCAGCCCCCTCACCTCTAATGTGCCCCTCTTGCTAGGATTGAGAATGAGGAATTTTTTCAGCAGGTTCTCGCAATCCGTGGACATGTAGAATGGGATCCGGTACTTCCCTCGAAGAACTCGCTCTCGAAGTTCCTGCAAGGGAGGCCAGGGGTCAGGGGGGTGAAATCAAGCTCAGCCAGGAGGGCAGAGAAGGCACCCCTCTCCCTGCTCCTCAGCATCCTGGCTGGTCCAGAAAGAGGTCTCCCACTGCAGCTCCCATGCAATGATCCCATCCCCTTAGGGAGGAAGGGAAGAGAACAGGGAAGGCTGAAGAAGACCTTTTGGGTGCTTAGCTCCTTGAGAAGCTACTGGCTGGCTGGGGATGGCAGAACCTCTGGCTGAGGAAGGGGGAATAGGAG
This sequence comes from Gracilinanus agilis, assembly GCF_016433145.1. Taxonomy (NCBI): domain Eukaryota; kingdom Metazoa; phylum Chordata; class Mammalia; order Didelphimorphia; family Didelphidae; genus Gracilinanus; species Gracilinanus agilis. The sequence continues at coordinate 287,049,945 of NC_058135.1, read as the reverse complement.
CAGCCAGATCTGAGGACACAGAGGAGGAATGACTGCAAGGATGGTTCGTGCCTGCACCTTGCCCCACCTTGAGGTTCTGGCCGTCAAAAGGCAGGGAGCCGCTGACCAGCGTGTAGAGGATGACCCCGAGGCTCCAGACGTCCACCTCAGGCCCATCGTACTTCTTGCCCTGGAAGAGTTCTGGGGCAGCATAGGGGGGACTGCCACAGAAGGTGTCCAGCTTTGTGCCAAAGGTAAACTCATTACTGAAGCCGAAGTCAGCAATTTTAATGTTCATGTCAGCATCCAGGAGCAAGTTTTCTGCCTGGGAGGGATAGGGAGAGGCAGGAAGAAGGTCAAGGTCAGGAGAGGCCTGGGCTGCTCTCTGGAGGAGCAAAGGGGGCAAAAGGGTGACAGGATGTCAACGGGCAGGATTCAATACTGGAGACAAGAGGAAACCAGCACAAAGTAGTAAGATTGTAAATGAACTCATCGAGGGAGAAAGGAGCAAACTCCCAAGAACAATCTCCAGGGTGTGAAAAGGATGCCTAACACCCAGGCCTGAAAACCCAGAGAATGGAGAAAGACTGGGAGCCAAGAGGGGCGGGGGATGCTTGTGGCCACTTGGCGCGACACGTGTCCCAACAAGAGCTTTTGCTAAAATTGTCCAAAGGGATCGCTCTAAGCCTTTCCAGAAGTAACTGGGATGTCAACCAAAAAAGGCATCTGTAACTTTAAAAAAACATACGGCTCCCTGTTGGGCCTTTTAGGTGTGTTTGACACTGCTCCCATCAAAGAGGGGGAATCACTGCCTTGGGAACTAGGAATGAAAGGGGGACATCTGGCTGCTGAAAGGATGTCTGAGAGGCCTGAGAGATACTGCTGGGGGTGAAGGTGGAAAGCTGGGCTTCTCAGCTGTGGCAGCATCTGCTGCAGCCCCTGGCTGGGTCCCGTCTGCCCCGAGATGGCAGAAAAGGATACCTTAGGGCTCTCACCCTGATGGGAGGGCTCTGTTCTGAGTCTCCTGGCTACCTCCCAAGGAGTGAGAGGCATGTGTTGAGGTCTCAGCACAAGCAGCAGAGACGGAAATTTCAAAGGGCCCCCCTGCCTCAGAGCCGAGGACTCTTACCTTCAAGTCTCTATGCACAATGAACTTCTGGTGGCAGTACTGTACAGCCGACACTATCTAGAAGGGAGAGGAGGGTGAGGTCAGGAGCACCTGAGGCCAATCCATGGCCAGGCCATGCGGGAGAGCCAAGCTGGGCAGAGGGGGACCATCAACCTAGAGTTGCAGCCATTCCCCTATCCCCCACCCCAGGCCTCTACCGCACCCCAAGGGGCAGGTGAACCCACCTGTCGAAACTTGGCTCGAGCCTCTTTCTCCTTCATCCTCCCATGAGCTACCAGGTAATCAAACACCTCTCCTGAAGAAAAAAGGGGCAAGAATGGGTCACAGGTCTGGGAGAGCTCAGGGTGGCAGGTGGGCAGAAGGGAGAGAAAGAAAGGGTTCTACACTCACCTCCACTAGCATACTCCATCACAAGATAAAGTGTCTTCTCTGTCTCAATCACTTCAAATAATTTAACTGCAAGAAAGGGACAGCCCAGGCTATGGGTCTCCAAAGCAACCAAGTTTTCCCACCCAGCCCAGGGAGCAGAGAACCGCCTAAATAAGGCTCCTTTCCTCCTTTTCCAGATTCACAGCTCAAAAAACAACCCTTCACATTGGTCACCACAACGCCATGAGGCAAACAAAGCAAAGATATTTTGATCTTCATTCTACAAAGTAAGACAACAGAGTCCCACAGATAGCCATGGGCTGGCAGAATAGAGGTTCAATAGGATGCTTGCCTCCTGGACTCCTAGAACAGCCTTCTTGGTGTAAACTGAGCTGTTCTGGCTCAGAAGCAGAAGATTCAAACCAAACACCTGTCATCTCAGGATTGGCACATCCCAGGGTTTCAGAGTCTTTACTTGTCTGTGCCTCAGCTCCCTTTTTTGTCAGTAAGGTACATCACATCCTGATCTCTCTCCACCTCACAGGACTGAGCAATGTGTTTTAAAAACCATGAGTGATGCTATGCCCACCCCATCCCAGGAACTGAATTGGTAGAGAAGTGTGTGGCTCTCACCTATGTTGGGATGATTCAAAACCTTCATTATTCTTACTTCCCGGAACAGCTGGAAAACAAAACGGTGAGGGGCACCCTTATTTCATGTGTGTCAAGCAAAAAAAGAGGAAATATTGGCCCCACTCCTTCCTGGCCTTTCATTCAGCCCTGTCCCCTAGGCTAAGGCTGGATAGCCATATCAGCCACTGGGCTGAGGGTGAAGACAAGCAGCAGACCACAGAAAGACTACTTCAGGGCTCCTTAGCAAGCTAAGGCCTGTCTTCTTCTCACTGCCTTCTTTACCCAGAGGCCTTATGTCCAAAGAAAGGTGTTGCCACCCCCTACTATGCCCCACCCTCAGGCCCAATCCAATGGGGGCAGACAAGAGTTTAAAGAGAAATAGGGAGGGGGATGGAAGAGAGAGAAGATGGAAGGGAGGGAGGGAGAGACACAGAGACCCATACTCTCAGCAAGAGAGGAGACAAAGACAGAGAAAAAGCACTCAAGCTCACAAGAACACATAAAACTGGGTAAGCAGCTGGCACTGTCCCTCCCTAGGCCAGTCTAGGGGAAGAGAGTGGAAAGAAATAGGAATTCTCCAAGGGCAAGGATCTCCGATTTTCTCTCCCCATAGTGCCCCACTCTTGGCATTCCCTGGCAAGCACAGAATCCTGGTCTGGTTAGAAGAAGCTGCTCCTATATATAGCTGATGCCAATTTTAATTAAATCCACCTGCACACTCATGCTCTCTCTGTGAAACAAAAGTGGGGGGCTCTAAAACCATCAATTTCCATGAAGAAAGATGAAACGGCCAAGGTCAATTCGGCACAGGTCCAGGTTCAAGGACTGCTTCTAGGTGAGTCCAGCTTGGCTTGCTCCAAGCTAAGCAGCAGGGAGGCCTCGAGACCCTCAATTTAGAGGATGTTAATGCCTAACCCTTGAAAGGAACCCACAGAGGAATTTCTTTTTGAGTAGGAATCAAAGCAAAAGGGCAGCTTTTTCATGCTTTCTGGTGTTTGCCTCTAATCTGGCCTCACTCTCCAGCTCCTCTCTCCTCCCATCTGTTTCCCAGCATTCTCCTCTGGTCCCACTGAATGGAAACCAAATCTTGGGCAAGGACTTAGAAAAGAGAGCAGCAATAGGGACCTGTCACTCATGACTGAGATAGAATAGAATAACAATCCAGTTTTATCTGTGGACTCTCATCAGACACTTCCCCCCTCCTCCCACCCCTACCCTGGACCTATTAGTAACTCAAACCCAGAAAAGTCACTAAAGTGAGAGTCCTCTGGGAGTGAGGGGGTCTGGGATCTTCTAAGGCTGCTGGGAGCCTGCTGTATGAGCATCTCACCAGACAGATATAGGGCTAGATTCAGACTGGCCTTGGTAAAACAAGGCTCAGAAAAGCCATGTAACTGAGGGCAAGGCCCAGTGGGAAATCAAACCACTCAGACTCTTTAAGAGTTCATACAATGGCAGCCCAAACTTTTCTAAGGGGTGAGGCCACATGCCAGCTACTACTTTGGTGATAGGGGGAAGGAGGTGAGAGTTACTGAGGAAGCCAAGTATGGCCCTTCTCCTCTTCACTCCTAGAGGGCCCTTCAGAAAATCTTCAGTAGGGATGCTATCGAAACCCCTGGGGAGGGCAGCCAGCATTCTGAGACTCAAAGGGTAGGAAGTCCCATTTCTTGGTTCTGGCTATTAATGTGTCTGGTAAGCCAACACGATAATCTGATTCCAACAAGCACCTCTCTTCCTGCCTGAAAACTCTTGCCTTGACCCTGGTTCTGGCTGATCTTGCAAATGTAAGCTTGGATCTTGCTCCCTTCCCTTAGATCAGAAACTGTGCTCCCCACCCAGAAAGGGACACAGCAGAAATGGATCAGAGCCAAGTGGGCACATTTTGGTGCCCTGGGAAATGAGGCTGCCCAGATTGGGCAGACACTGAGCCTCCCTCCCCCTCTGCCAAGGCCCTGAGGAGAGAGTTCCCACTTCTACTGTTGCTACGACAACCAGCCACTAGCAAGCATTTTCTTTCTGCAAATAAAAAGCTGGCTCCCTTCGCTCCTTCCCAACAGCTTCTCAGTTTCTGGGGCCAAAATAACTACAACCTGCTGAAGGGCTCTCCCCAGTGGCTAAGGATATCCTCAGGTCCCCAACTGCAAGGCAGGGAGGAAATAAACCCAACCCCCCCCCCATCAGAAAAGACTCCAGTTATCCTTATCACAGAGGGGCTGGGAAATAAAGGTGCCTGTTCCTAACCTCCCAGAATTGAGCTTCTAAATTTGACTATCAAGTCATTCACTACCAGTCCCTACTCAGGTGGTAGTTGTCAAGAAAACAACGTCAACCATTTCCACTACCAGTGCCTCAGACCCAACGAAGTGCTTGGCTTGTACAAGGAACTGGCTGTGAACTAGAAATGAGGGTGTTCTAGAAAGGAGGTCAGGGAAGGAAACCGGATCAGCCAATCAGCTCGCCTAAAGCTTTAGGAGAAAGGAGTCCATGCTAGTAGCAAGTTAACCTGAGGATAAAACCAAGGCCAGTAAGGCTCAGGAGGCAAGAGGGAAGGGAAGTTTTTGGTAGAAGGGGTCAAAGAGAGGTTTTGTCATCTCCTCTGACCCCCATCTAGGGAGGGCCAGTTAGTGCTATTCGCTTACTTTCTGGAGGCTGGAAGAATTGAGTTGTGTCTTGTCAATGATCTTCACCGCCACCTAAAGAGAATGAGACACAAACGCTTGGCCCAAGGGGAGAACCAAAAAATCCAAGTCATCCTATTTCCCATGCCATCTCCCTAATACATTTCCCCTTTGGTGTTCAGACCAGAAAGCAGGAGTCTGATCCAAAGTCAGGGCATGAGAACCCTGGAGAGACTATCCAGCATCACTTCTGGGGAGAGGATCCATGACCCCTTGGAGTTCCTTCTCCCTATAGCTCACCTCCTTGCCGGTTAGGACATGCCGGGCCAGCTTAACCTTAGCGAAGTTGCCTTTGCCTATGGTCTTGAGGAGCCTATAATTGCCAATATGTGGCTGCTCATCAGCAGAGGTGGCTGAGTTGCGGCCACGGAGCATGTTGGCCTTACTGCTGGGCTTGGCGTCCAGGTGTCCGAGGGCCGGCTGCGGAAGGAGGCACAGACATAATGAGAGGGAAACATCCTGCTCTGTTTGCTCCCTCCCCTGTTCAACCCTCTATAAGCAGCTCAATAGCAGGGTTAGGAAGAAGCAGCAAGAGAATTTTAAGTGGGAGAAATGTGAAGAACAAACACAAATGCCATGTCCTCACCAGACTCATGGCCTAGGCCAGTGATGGTGAACCTATGGCACGGGTGCCAAAGATGGAACACAGGGCACTCTCCGTGAGCACATGGCCACCCTCCTCACCCCGCCCCCCCACCAAATTAGTTACTAGAAAGGCAAAGAGCCTCAGACAGACCTGCTCCACCATGCCTGCTGATTTTTTCACATCACCCTCTGCCCAGCAGCCAATGGGAGCACAAAGGGGAAAGGTGGGTGGCTCATAGGCAGCAGAACTGGAGGGAAGTTGTGCGCTCAGGTCACTCCCCTCCCACTCTCTACACTTGCTGAGGACATCCCTTCACCCCTACCTCTGCCCAGCAGCCCAATGGGAGCACTTTCTCCCTCTCCTGTGTGGAATAAGGGGGGAGGGGAGGCAGGGCACGCCTGGCAGTGGGGGTTGGGGGGCCAGTACTCCATCCTGAAAAGATTCACCATCACTGTCCTAGGCTGTGTGGTAAAGTGTGACACCTGTGACTAGCCTTCCGCTAGTTACATGGCCTTCTTCCACTCCACACTGCTACCAGAGTCATCTTCCTTGGGTACCCATCTGATTCTGACAATCCTCTTCAGAATCTTGCAGTGGCTCCCTACTAGAGCCCAAAGAGGGAAATCTAAGCTCCTTGCTTACCATTCAGAGTCCTTCCCCTAAGGGTCTAAGTCCAGCTTCCTTCCCAAGTCTTGTCCCATTCTTCTTGTCCTTTCTAACCTGAACACATATGAATTTATCCAGGGAGGTCTAGAATCGGTTGTGCTCCCCCCCATTCTCACCTGGTCACTCAAATCAAATCTTTCCCTAGCCTCCCCAAGTTTAGCCTTCCCCTTTGGGCCTCCAATAACTCCCTCATGCCAGGTGGACTACATCAAACACAAATACATAAGTGATGGGTCATATGCCCTCAGACCACAAGCTCTGGAGAACAGGGATTCTTAAGTACCTTAAGTAGTCTTTGCACATAGTAGGAGCTTAAATACTTGCTGAATTTAATGTTAAATAACTGGAAGGTACAAGAAAGAGTCCTGGTTCAAGTTCCAACCCCCACATTCCCAGAACCTCAGGATCTATAAAAAGAGAATCCTACTCCAAGATGGCCCTGAGGTAGAGAAGGAAATCTGGTCTTGGACAGACATCTTTAGATAGGGGAGGTCTCTGCCATCCTAGGAGAATGAGGCAAGCAAGGTTTCTCCTCTTCCTTTGTATTCTCATGTACTTTGATACCCACGGCAGTAAGACAATTTTTCGTTCTGCCAGCCCTTAAGTGCCCAACCCTCATCCCAAAACCACTATATTTCAACAAGTTTAGATTCAAATGGAAAGAAAACTCTCCTTGACCAGGCTTACTCAAGATTTGTGCTGCATCCTGGGTGGAAGAGAGAGCTGAGCAATGGCCTGCAGGCTGGAAGACTGGCAATTCAATCCCTCCTACTACAGGAACTTCCTTAAACTCCCTGAGCTCTAATCCTCTCATTTGAAAAAGGAGGAGACTTGGGGGTGCAATGATTTCTCAGGCTTCTTCTAGCTCTAAATCTAGGAACCTATGATTTCCATGAACCCAAGGACTAAATGGGTTAGAAAATCCCTGGCCTCCAAGTCCTGGAAGGAGATTAGAAAGGGTCTAACCAGGTTGGTTGGAGGCCATATTTTATACTAGGAGTTAATTTACCATTTTGTGAGCGGAGCCTCATGAAGCCTAGTCTCCTGTCGCCCCTGACTGGAGACCAATCTGGAACTCCCTTAGCATGAACACACAAAACTGGGGAAAATTAAGAACGTTACAGGGCTCAGTAAATTCCTTCATATCATATCTGTCAAAAGACAAGAGTGGAGGCTTCAGAAAACAAATTGGGAGATAGAGAACTATAAACACAAAGAGGCAGGAAATGACATGTGACCCAAACATCTTTGAAGGTGAAAAACTCTTCTTGGCCCAACCATGACAAATTTAACCAAGCAAATAAATGACTTGTTTAGGTAGAATAAAACATACAGAGCCAAAGGGGTGGCAGTTAGTTGGCACAGTGGATAGAACTCTGGGCCTGGAGTCAAGAAGATCTGAATTTAAATGTGTCCTTCCTTAGACACTTGCTAGCTGGATCACCCTAGGCTAGTCACTTTATCCTATTTGCCTCTGTTTCCCCATTTGTAAACTGAGCTGGGGAAGGAAATGGCAATCTACTCCAGTATCTCTGCCAAGAAAACCCAAAATAGGGCCACTAAAAGTTGGACACAACTGAAATGACTGAACAACAATTCCAAGTGACCTTTCTGCTTTCCTGCTGTGGAAAAGCAGGTCCATTCTCTCTTACTGGAATATCCCGCTACTCTAAAGTAAACTGTTTGCCTTTAGGGGAGTGACCCGAGACCCCACCCCTGGGCAGATGGCTAAAGGAATCGGTGACTCCAGATGTCATCTAGTCCTCCCCTTCCCTATCCTGGGTATGTGCTCCCCCAATAGCTCCAAGGACCACCTCTTGGCACGGTTGCACCATTTCAATAGATTGAAATTCACCTTCCTGGTGATTCTTTGTGATTTTTCCCTTCTCCTTCAGAGAGAGTTGGGGGGGAGAGGGGAAGAGTATGGTATCAGCCTATCTTTCTGGGCTCTGGACTCCTCAGCAGCTTATGCTACTCTTAGAAAAACAAATCATGTTTTGCTAAATTCTTGATAACATTTCTTGTTGGGAAATTTGATTCCACTTGACTTTCATTGCCCTAAGATAGTCATGCTCTGTCATCTTTTGAGAGCCAGATGAAGCCTCCTCTGGCCAATCAAACCCAGTAGTCTCTCCTTCCTCTAGACTGACCATATCCCACACAGGGTAGCTCAGTTCTATGTCTAAAATAAATGTTCCATAAATATTTATTTAATGAATGAATAAAACCAAAGAAAATTCATATCCAGCAGAGAGAATGGCACATTGGGTGCCAGCACCCAGAGAGCTGGACTTTCCAGTTCATACACAAGTTAGGCTCAAATTTACCCAGGCTCATTCCAGGAGGATATGACTTCCTCTAAGGGAGAGGTCCAGGATTTCGATACTCTAGAACCTCCTGTCCCTGAGAGGGGACAGTAGCCTTTTCCCCAATACAGCCCAGAGCTAAGGAAACCATTGTGGCTCAGCAGATACATAAGAGGCCCAAGGGTGCACTTCCTTAGGGACTTGAGGCAAGTCCCTCTTCTAAGACAACTAGAAGTTCATACTAGCACAGGGAGCCTCCTCACTAGGAACTCAATATACAGAATACTAGGTCCATCCTCCCTCTCACTCCCACCTCCTTTTCAAGTATAAGGAATGAGAACAAAGACCTAGCTGGACCCAACCTAGAGAGAGCTGAGGAAAGGGAACAGTAAGGATTTTTCAGATCTATATGACTTCCTACTGCTCTGAGAGACTAGCATTTAGAAAGTGCTTTAAGGTTTGCAAAGTGCTTTACATCTGGTCTCATATGTTTTGAGAATGAATGAAAAATGTGGTCAGTCCTTGACCCCTCCCTCTCCAACAAAAAGAAGAAAATATATATAACAACAACAAAAATCCCAAACAAAAAACCCTAACATCCCTACACAGAAGGGGGCTTAGGGCAAGTCCCAGGCCCAAAAAACAGTCTGAACCATAGCAAGTGCCCTTTGCTCTCCTGAGGCCAAGCCTGGGAACTCCCCAAAGGCCATAGTTCAGCACTTGGTCTGTTAGGCCACAGACCAGAATTCCACCCCAGATACAGGCTTTTGGGGGACAGATCTCGTTAGCATCCACTCTGACCCAGAAAGTTGAAGTGCCCTTGAGGAGGACACACAGGTCAGCCATCTCCTCTGCCTCTTCCCTCTGCTCCTAAGCCAGCTGTCGCCTCAAAGGAGAGCTACACCAGAGCTCCATCCTACTCGCTTGGGGTCAAAAGCCAATATCTGGAGAAATCTCTGGGGCCCCCCCATTGGCCCACAAACTACTCTAGGCTTCCAGCCTTCATTCCTCCAGGTGAGAGGGAGAAGAACCTCTAGCTATTCAACATGACTACCAACCATTTCAGTTGTGGGAGTTATCAACCACAAAGTCACTGCCAAGTGAGGGCTGGTGGAAGCCACGCTACCAAGAAAAAGCTGTTAGTGTCTCTGAAGAGACCTGGAGAAGGAGTCCTAGTTTCTGTTCTTTGATCCTCTAGCTTCCAAAGTCACCAGATCTCATTAGGGATGTACAGCTCCAAGCTCCCTCTCCTTCTCAGTGATCTCCAGTTCTACAGAAGGGCGCTTTTCACTCTAGGGGCCTTTAGCTAGGAGAGGGGCTACTCAACAGTTTCTTCTCTTGCCTGGAGCCCTCCTCACACCCTACATCTCTGTAGGGAGGAGATAGGATTTTCTATCTACTCTTTCTAGTCAAGTAATTCACACTTAAATTCACCCTGAACCTTGACTCCAAAAGTACTTCTCTGACAAATCGGAAAAAAATGTTTGGCTAAGCTGGGTCTGCCATCCCTATGAGACAGTAGTCGGAAGCCTTGGACCGAGAATCAGAAGTGGGTTCAAATCCCAACTCCGGTCATATACAGATATAAATCTCAAGAAGTAATTTTTAATCTCTCAGTTTCCTCATATGTAGAATGAAGGGATTGGATTAAGGTTCCTTTTACCTCTGAAGCTTAGCAACTTGTGGAACGTGGAAAACAGCCTTAAAACACCTCTATTCTACTCTTGTGGCTCTTATTTTTTCAGAAAAGAGCCAGATTTCTGTTTAATTGGAAGTAGGATAGAGACACAAATGGTTCCTTTCTCTCAATTTCTAATCTAAGCTATACAGAAAAGTCAAGGGGCTGGTGTTTCTCTCTCACTGGGAACTCTTCAGGAAACCTGTTTGAAGTAGACCCCAGGCTCCTGAATCAAAGTGGCCACAAGAAGGGAGAATGTAGCGCCCAAATGACAGAATATAAAGGTTAATTAGTTGAGCTTTAACCAGAATCAGCTTTGGCCTTGCCATAAGGAAGGTGAGGAACGAGACACGGGATGAGAAAGAAGGAAAAATCTTGAGCCCACTGGGATCCAAAAGGGCCTATCAGCTTGGGATCCCACACCTCCTTCCAGGCAGGGTGCCAGGCTCGCCCGGAAGCCAGCTCCACCCTAAGAGGACAGGCCCTGACTCAGACAGGCAGCGCCCCTTCCCTAATGGGAGAAGCTTTCATCGACAGTTCCTCACCTGGGAAATAGAGCTCTTTGGGGTTCCATGTGAAGGACTTGCCCAAGGTATCGTGGGGCACCAGAGAGGGACAGAGGCAAAAGAAGTCTCAGTAAGTGGGTGGGGTGGTGGCTCTCTAGCAGGATCAGAGAAGAGACTTCACTGGGAGGGAGTGGGCTATGCTTAAGGGGTCTGACCGTAGGCACTGAGCCCCTGGCAGTGATCTGGGTGCAGTATCCCTAAAATGCTAACTCACTCCTTTTTCCAATTTTAATCATTGTGCTGCCTTGTCATTATCTATTTAGTAAGCCCCTCTTTTCTCTCTCTGCCTCGCTCACTTACTACAGTGACAGAAGCAGGGGGGAGGTATATTATCTCTGAGAATTTTCGTATCCCCTTTCCTCAATCACTAAGTTGTCCCCCCCACCCCCTTGCTCAAAGAAAGATTTCCCAGTGGCTCTTCCTACCTTATACAGTACCTCTGCCGAGAAAGCCTCAGTTCTACAGGGATTCTAGGTTGGGAAGAGACAAAAACATACCCGTTCTGAGAAAGGGGCAGGGAACCACAACGGCGACTTCCATTCAGCAGGGCCCAGGAGAACCTGTCAGGCAGCAAGGGCAAAGTACAGAGGCCTCCAAGAGCCAGGCCCAGGGTGGGGGAGCTGGCTCAGCCGCCTCCCAGTGACACCTTCTACCACCTCCTCAGTGAAAAGTAATGAAGCAGCCAGGCTGATCTGCTTCTGCCCGAGAACTTAAACTGTGTCGCAACCGAAACCGCCACTAGTCGTGAGAGACCAGGGTTAGCAGGGGGAAGCAGGGGCCCAAGTCAGAGGATTTTCCCAGAGCCCTAGCAGCCAGGAAGTGTAGCCAGGAGAACTCCACCAGGAGCCAGGTGGGAGGAAAGGGGCGGGAGAGGAGGAGAGAAGAGAGAGGGAGGGGAGAGAAAGAGAGAGGAGGACTTAGAGCAACTTCCTGCTCCCTCCCCCTCCCCCCCAGGAAGTGGGTTGCCCCACCCTCCTAAGGTGAGTTGCTGGGACTACAGATGACTGAGCCAGCCAGGGCCCATCATCAGGTCCTTATCTCACCTCCAGCAGGTGGGCCCTGCCACCCTTGGGCACACCCTAAAGGAGAAAGGGAAGGCCTGGAGATCACAGGTTTAGAATGAGAAAGGACCTGAGTGCCATCATTTTAGAGATAACAAACGGCTGGGGTCTGAACCCAGGCCCTCTTCCTCCCAAACAAGGGCTCCTTCTATGCTAGGCTAGGCCATGCTGAACTGCCTCCAGTACCACTTGGCTCAGGTCAGCATTGAAGAGGCAGGAAGGAATTACTTGGAACTCACTAGAGGCTAAGAAGCAAGGGCTAAACCCAAAGCAGAAAGCCTTGCACCTCCTAATTTAGTGGACTAACTTTGGTGGTCTTACTCAAGGCATGGGGATGAGTCCCAAATCCACTCCAAGTCCCTTCCTGGATTCACTCATTGAGTTGCTTCTCTTGGGACCTCTAATTTCTTTCTCCTCTTCTCCCTGGTGCTCCACTAACAATCCAAGCCTCCCTAGATTTAGGGCCCCTGTAGAGATCCTGAGGACTTATTAAGTCCCTGGGCCAAGAGAACATCCCCTTCCAACAAGTTCCTCCTGATGTCTCCTTTAGAACCACTCTGTGGGACTCTTAAGGGACTTAAATCACTCTGAATTTAAGTTTCCTCATCTGTAAAAACTGAGAAGTTGTAATAAATAATCGCCAAGGTCCCTTCTCATAATCTGATCTGCTTTTCTGTTTGGCCTATTTCTATCTAATCAACTAAACTGATAAACTCCTCACTCAAATGCCCCTCAACTGCAGCCACTAGTACATGTACAGAAGGTACTTGACAGCCAAAGATGTTCAAAGCCCTGATGCCCAGAGTTAAGAAGGCAAAGGAATTCTAGACAGCTGGATGAAATGACAGTCCCCTCCACCATCATCTGAGCACAAACTCCTTTTGCCAGGAGAAAGTGGAGGGAATAACCACCAGGAACAAGCAAAGGGTGGAGACTAGCCATGTTACAAATGGATAAAACTGCAGAGGGGACCCTTGAAGGCAACCCAGAACACCAGACAGATGGAGAAGGGTTCATCTTCTAAAGCCTTGGTTTCCAGCCTGTTACCCCCAATTTAACCAGTCTAAATCTTGCATTTACATAGCAGTTGGCATATTACCTTCATCAGATTGTGAGTTCCTAGAGTGAAGCGACTGTTTTGCCCATCTTTGTATCCCCAGCCCTTAGCAGAGAAGCCAATGAATAAATACCATGTGACTGATCATTCCCATTTCTTTTCTCCAGCCTTATCACTACCCTAACCTATCTGTAAAAGGGAACTTCCTTTGGGTCTTGGGCTCAGACTGCACCATTTCAACCCATCTACAAGATGTGGTAGCCCCATGGATCGGTTCCTTCCTGCAGTGGATCAGTGTAGGGGAGGAGTCAAAGCTGTGAGCTGTGAGCTGTGACCCCAACATCCAGCCAAGGTGAAGCTCAGAACCTCTACAGAGGTCAGTGGGCTGAAGGTCCCTATTTTTCTTTATGCTTCTAGCAGTCAAGAGGCTCAAGATGGCCCTCATAACTTTTCAATGACACAATCTGGGAGAGAGAAATGAATGACAAATCAAAGATCAAAGTTTAAGAGCAAAGAGGATGGATCCTAGTAATCCAGTTCCCACAAGGAGAATCCCAGAATTTCATTAACATCCAAATATAATGGAAGGTTGGGCCTAAGAAAATCTAGAACTTGCCCCCTTTCTCTTAAAAAGGCTCTCCAGTTTCTTCAGAAGGGAAAGGCCTCGCAGATTGCAAAGGTCAGGGAAAGGAGGCAGCCAGCCCAAGTAGGAAGCCCACAGCAGCCCTAGGACTCTCCTAGCCTGAGCCATGCACGTCCTGAGGGCAAAAGCCAGATTCAACCAGGGAAAGCAAGCAGGGAGGAGGTGATCCAAAGTAACAGGGAACAGAAGAGAACAAAAAGCCAGCTTCAGATCCAGTTCCCTGTGGCTTGGAAGCTATAATGTAATTATCACTGAGTTCAGCGACAGCCTCCCAAGCCAGAGGAGCGCTGTGCTCTCAGACCGAGGTGCCCAGTTGGGAGACATTTGGATTCACTCCTAACCTCCAGACACCCTGTTTAAAGTGGACTCCTACAAACCCACGGTGGGGCAGGAAACAATGGCAGCTCACAATCCCCAGGCACCAAGGGAAGAGGAAAGTACCTGCACTGCGTATGGAGCCTCCTCCTTTGGGGTTTTTGTGCCTGTTTTCACTTTAACTCCTAGCGGGCACTTCCCTCAGGACCCTCACTGCCCCAGGGGTAGGGATGGGGGGGGGGGGGAAGGAGAGAGAATCTCTCCTTGGCTAATTAACGCCTAGTCTGGCAAATCTGTGTCTGGAAAGATTTACAGGTAAAGAGGACTCTTTCTGGCTGCTGAAAAGAGAAGGTGGATGAGAGGAGAAAACACCTTCTCCCCAGCAACAGCTTGGAAACTTTGTCCAAAGCCTGAGGCCCAAGCAATGGACCTTGCCCCCTCCTTCGAAGACTTGGTTCTTGAACTCCTTCCTCCTGTGCAAAACGGGCACAATAGCACCACGTGGAACAAGGGGGTTGGAAGGTGCTGGCACACGCGATCACAGGCAGAGCCAGCCCCTCACTTGCCTTCCTGCACTAGTGGGTTACTGTAACCATGGCAACTAACAAGTTCCTTCATATTACAGTAGAGCCTGCATGCTGGGGGTGGGGGGTGGCAGGATCTGAGGTGAGGCCCCTTCCTGTTCTAGACTCCAGCAGCCTCCCCAATTCCCCCTTCTCCTCCTGGCGTGGGGATGCCCGTGCTGCCCACCACTGAAAGTCTATCCTGGGGCCAAGAAAACAAGGACAACCGTGGACGTGAGGCCCTTTCGTTCTCCTACATTCCAAGGCAAGTAAAGGAAGAGAGGCAGCCTTTGATGTCCACTCGAAGATCAGAGAATGTCAAGAGCTATAAAGGCCCTCAGAGATGATGGGCCAAGCCCTTGGCTTTGTCCAGAGCAGGGAGCAGAAACCTGCCCAAAGTCACACAGGTGGTGTCACTACTAGAACCAAGGTCTCCTGCCTTTTCCTGGTCTCTGTGGCCCAGCAAGCTGTGCTGCACTTCAGCCCCAATCCTATGTTGGAAAAGACGCTGAATATTATCTAGCCTAACCCCATTAGGTTTTGGGGTTTTTTTAACCCTCACTTTCCATCTTAGAATTGATACTAAGTATCAGTTCCAAAGCAGAAGAACTGTAAGGGCTAGACAATTGGGGTTCAGTGACTTGCCCTGGGTCACCAAGCTAGGAAGTATCTGGGCTGCATCTGAACCCAGGACCTCCCAGTTCTAAGCCTGGCTCTCTATCCACTGAGCCACTTCACTGCAACCCCATTATTTCAGAAACTAAGGCACACAGAGCAGGGTATATGAAAACAAACCACAAAGCCTACCAAGTATGAGGAATTCTGGAAAACTTGAGAAGACATTTGAACTGATAAGAGTGAGCAGAAATCAGAATACACAATGACCACAGAAATGGAAAGGAAAACAACCCTGCAAAGTGGGTCCAAATTCTGATCTATGCTTCAACCAAGTCTGGCCTTTGGGTAGTACCTAGCGGTGCCTGGGAGGCATTTTTTTAAAAGGCGCTCAACAAAAGGCATGGCTAAAACTCTAACTCCCTTTCTCTTTAAAGAAAGAAACTGAAGTTGAAGCCATTTTTTGTGGCTTGTCCAAGGTCATAGAATTTTGAATTCTCACAGATGGAGCTGAGGCCACCAGGTTCAACTTGATTCTTCAGAATCTCCTAAGAGTTCTCAAGATGCCTTCCAAATCTTATGCAGAGAGCTCTAGGGCAGTGATGGGCAACCTTTTGAGCTTGGTGTGTCAAAATTTGCCAAAAAAATCAAGCATAACTCGGGTGGTGGGTCACTTCAAGAAAAAAAAAACAATTTCATGAATATTTATTGTTTAAATATCAAAAATGTGTCATTGTAATATATAACTGTATTTAATCAACCAAAATAGGTAAATTAATATAGGTGAAATTGTCATCTAGAGTGCACAGTGTCTACACGACACTACAGCAAATGTTTCATCCTCGGCATGTGGCCCCATACTTCTCTGTATGTGGCCACATGTCATCGAAAATGGCTACGTGTGTCAGTGCTGACACACGTGTCATTGGGTTGCCATCATCAATCTAGGGGAAAACTCTTTCCCAGCACCCCAAGTCCATCCCTTTGAGGAAAAGTTTCCTTAAAACAATCTGAAATCTGGCTGTCTGTAGCTTCCCTCCCATGATTCCTAATTGATATGATGTCTCCCATCTCTCCACATGTCAATGTCAGCCCTCAGAGCTTAGAGATCTGCAGGCTTCTTGGTCTCCCCCCACACACTCCCAAACAATCTTCAGGAAGCCCAGCTCTGACAAAGTCAGCCTCCTCTCCATTCAAATGACTTCCAGGATCTGTTTGGCACTCAGAGCCCCCTTCTTTGGCTTTTCCAGGCACTTACATCTTACTCCCTAGTGTCAGAGGCCTGTTGGATGTTCCTTCCTTGCAAAAACCCCTTCTATCTCCTGACTGCAGCTATTACTTTGACTCCATTCCAGAGAGTACAGTTTTGCTCTACCATGCCCTGGTCTGCCTCTGTCTGGAACACTGTCTTGCTCAATGGGTTCTGGACATCCAGTCTTAGGAAAACCACTGATAAACTAGAAATGGCCTGGGGGTGGGGGTGGGGGTGGGGGTGGTGACTAGACTAAGTGAAGGACCTGAGAATCAGAGGGGATTGGGATGTTTGGCTTGAGGAAGATTGTGAGGGAAAATGCAGAGTTCCCTGCCCCCAAGTTTTGCTTTCTGAAGTTTCAGGTACGCAAAGCATAAAGAGGGCTGCTGCCAATGAGGGAGGAAGGAGAATGAGAATGGGAGCCGCCCAGAATTCAAAGACATGTAGAGACTGACTAGGGACCAAGTTTGGACAGTGGGGCAAATGCCTCCTCTCTCACAAGGTCAGTTCTGCTTTCACTAGGAGGCTATTTGTTTGGGGGTTTTTTTTGCAAGCAATGGTGTGTGGAAGAGTATAGAGTGTTGAGATAAGGGGCAGGAGTGGGGAGAGAGGGCACAGTACTACACAGTAAAGTTAACATAGAGTTCAAGGTTAAAGTAAAAAACTGTCCCTGGTTTCAGGCATCCACTGAAGGGGTCTTAGACTATATCCCCCTCAGATAAAGGGGGAAGACATATGACTATAGAATAGTACTGTATAATAATGTATGATGTACTTTATCATTACTGTATTTAATGTTGTAAATGTCTTATTCTGTGTTTATCAATTAAACTATTATACATATATGTAGTATAAGAAAATCACATTATATATGGGGTCAGCATGTGTTTGCTTATATCTGTGATTTCAGCCATCCACTGAAGGTCTTGGAACATATTCCCTGTGAATTCAGGGACCCTATTTTGTTTAAAGGGTTGGTAGACTATCTTAATGAAGGAGGCTAAGCCTCAGTGTGCTTGGCTGCAAAAGGAAAAACTAGGAACACTAGGTAAAAACTGCAGCAACACAGAACTGAGTTTGATATCAGGACGCAGTTCCTAACAGACAGAATGATGTAACAGACTACCTTGGGAGGTAGGGGATTCTCCCTTTCCCTTGAAGTCTTCAATCAGTGGCTGGAGGTCCACTAGTTGGGATTATCACAGTGGGGGCCCCAACTCACATAGGGATCCAGAGCCCCTCCAACTCTCAGAGCCTCCAGGCCATGCTCCTGTACTACATGAAATAGCCTCCTTTATCTAAGAATGCTGCTTGGAGGCCCAGAAAAAAACCTGGAAGACGGATGGTACTACAAAAGTCAAGCTTTCCTCAGGACCCAGGACAGCATCCTGAGTTAGCCTTCATTTCAGGGCTGGGGTCCACAAGGGACTGAAAAAGCAACAAGAGCCTCAGTTCAAGTGTCCCTATGCAGAGAGCCAGCTGGGACTGGGAGTAAGAAAGAACCAAGCTCTCCTTTTGGTCTGGCTGAGTAGATCTGAGGTCACTCTAATGGAGTTACCAGACAGCTGCCCACTGCACCCTGCAAGGTGCCAAGGGACACAACATTGAGTTGAGATCCTTTTCCCAGAAGCAGAATTGATTTTACTCCAGTTCTTTCATTTGGAAGGGGTGGGGAGTTCTACATGTCTGTCTACCTTGCTTAACTCCTAGCTAAGGCTGGTCTGGACCTTATTGTAAAGCTTAAATTTGTCTAGAGTCAAGAACACTCATCCTGGATAATTTATCCATAAAAGGGCATCTATCTATGCCCTAAAGTGAGTGGGCAGGATTAACAACCACCACCAAACATGGCTGGTTTGAAATTCAACTATAAAACCTTTAAGACTAGCCAAAGCCATCTGAATGGTTGGGCCTTAAATCCTTAAACCTGTTCCTGGGTTTGTTTTTGCCTTATGATTTCCTGTATGATTCTGGTTTCTTTTTGCAAATGAATGCGAGGCAATCCTGCACTGGACCTAACCAAGGAAATGCTCTCGTCCCCTTTTCCTGAAGCCTTGATTTCATCCTAGCTCCAGGTATTCTATCCCGATTTAGTTCTCCAGGGAAGCACTTCACCTGCCTATCCTTCTGAGGACCTGTAAAGTGTTCCCCTAGTTCCAAAGCTCAGGAGAGGATGAATACTGTTTAGCTAAAACTAAACAGAGTTTGTGTTACACAAACTGTGACTAAATATCTGGCTGTATATTAGGGAGAAAAAAAGATGAGAATCAATACATGATCTATTAACTAAAAAGGGCAAAGTTCAATCTCAGCCCCATCTCTAAGCAAGCATGGTGACACAGAGAAGCCTGATTTCATTTAACCAGAGAGGAAAGGGGGGAAAGTAGGAGTCTTCTGGCTCCCCAGCCTCTTGTCAGTAAGTTCTTCCTGTATTTATGGAAAAATCTGGACATCAGCTAATCCAACTTCAAGTGAGAAGCAGGACTCATATCCAGCAGGAATAGCCTGGAAGGTAAGTGGGTGCTGAGGAGTCAAAGCTGGTTCCCAGATATAGGTAAGGTGTCTACTTCAGGGTGTAGGGTAACTTGGAAAAAAAGTCATAACTAAGTTGGGCTTCTTGGATGTTACTGATGACCCACAGCAGTCAAGAGCTCATGGAGATGGCAACCAAGTTAAATTTAAAACAAGCATCTGGAGGACTGATAGAGCGGCTTAGGTACTAAAAGCCACAGCCATGTGGGCCTCAGGTGGCTTCCCTACCACTCCCTCTCCTTCTACCAAGCCATTTTGTTATCATGATGGTTCGGAGACCTGTAAGCTTTCCCTCACATCGCCTTCCATCTCTGACAATATCAAACCCTACCATTCAAAAAGAACATTTCACTATGCCTTTAAAGCCCCCTTTGCTGTTCTGCTGCCAAATATGGCCTGTATTTCCCCATTAGAATTCATAGAAACTCTGGCCTTTCTTATCACTGATGATCTGGAAAAGTGAGAGTACCTTGTCTAAGAAATGGAGCAGACATTTATTATCCTTCCACACATTAAGAGCTTCAAGGCTTGGATATTTCCTGCGCAAATGAATGCTCTGATTATAAGATCTTGTCCACACCATGATGTCCCAAATCACCCCACCATCCCCTCCTCCACCACCCCCACCTCACCCTCACACTTACACCCCCACCTCATATACCTTCTTCTTGTCCAGCTGCACAAGCAAGCACTCCCGTGTGTCCCCCCCTCCCCAAGCAAAGAACCTTTTCTTACCCAAAGCAGAAGAACTAAAAACAGCAGCTGGGGAGCTCAGTTGACTCACCCAGCATAATCATCTCCTCCCAGAATCTACAGTCTCCTCCTGGGGTTTTTGCCAACACAAAGTAAAAAAGAAATACAAGATAAAAAAAAATCTCAGCATTTCTGAAATAGTCTCTTCACCTGGGTGCAGATTTAACCCCCCAGTCCAACTTTCTCCAGGCAGTCTTCTGTGTGTTGGCCAGTGCTAGCCAACATATGAGGTTAAATGGGCACCAGGGGATTGCTGGCTTGTACTCATGGCTCTTTCTAGAACTCATTTCATGCTCTGGAGTAAGACATTGCCCCTGTGTACCCTCATCTGTAAAATGGTAAAGAATGATTTATAATGCTTCTACTTTTTCCAGGAACTCTAATAAGAAAGAAGAAAAAGAGGCGAATACTCAGCCCTTCAGAGTCAAGGTCAAGAACAACACAGAGGAGCCTATGTATCCTAAAGGATGCTTATCAAGGTCAGTCACAGCAGAATTGTACCTCTGTGCCCATCCACACATTCTGATAGCTGCTCAATTTAAGTTACAATTAATATTTCAATGGCAGCACTTGTAAGAGGCAAAATCTCACAGCACAGCTCCTGCTGACAGGCCTGTGGTTTTATCTTCTTCATACAACAAACAGGTCACTGAAAGTTTCACCAAGCGAGGGAACCCATGCATCAGGGTTGAGGTTGGTAGAAACCCAGGACTGTGAGTTACCAGCTTTCTAGAGCTACTGATGTCATCTAAAACTCCAGAAATTTTACCTTGTAATGCAACCAGTGAAAAATGCTAACATAGCAATAAGGTTTGGACAATGAAAACGGGGGGGGGGGGGGGGAGAGGGGGGGGAGTCCTTATTAGAGTCTTTTTCACTTGTTGCATCAAAATCCTGTAACATCCCAGAGCCTTCTGGAAGTGATCTATAATATCTCAAAAAGAGTCTGGCATGAAGGACCTATTTGTACAAAAATATTTATAGCTGTTCTTTTTATGGTAGCAAAAAATTGGAAAATATGGGGATGTCCCTTGATTGGGAAATGGCTTAACAAATTGTGATAGATAATGGTGATGGAATACTATTGTGCTGTAAAGAATGATGACCTGGAAAAAGAAATAAGAACTGGAAAGACCTCCATGAACTGATACAAAGCGAAATGAGCAGAACCAGGAAAACATTGTACAAAGAAAGTGAAACATTGGGGAACGATCGAATGTAACCAAATTTGCTACTAATAGCAATGCAATGATCCAGGACAATTCTATGGGACTTAAGAGAAAGAACACTATCCACATCCAGAGAAAGAACTGTGGGAATAGAAATCCAGAAGAAAACATATGATTTACTATTTGTTTATATGGGTATGTGACTTGGGGTTTTGGTTTTAAAGGATTACTCTTTTATAAAAATTAATAATATGGAAATGGGTTCGAATGATATATATGTGTGTATGTATGTAGAATCCAGTGGAATTGTTTGTCTACTCTGGGAGAGTAGAGGGAGAAAACATGAATTATGTAACAATGGGAAAAATTTTAAAAACAAAAATAAAATAAGAAAAAAAAACAGAGTCTAGCCTGATCAAATACACAGGAATGACCAAGTGGGCAAAGAATGTCCAAGACAACTTGCATTTGGATGGAAAACCTATAGAGAAATTAAATGAGATAATAGCTTCTCTAAAGTAGCAGGTTACACAATACACTTACAAAGTCAAAAGCATTTTTATAGAATAATAACAAAACCCAAGAAGGTATAACAGAAAGAGAAGCTCCATTCACAGTAACTGTAAAAGATAATACTTGTATAACCCAGATCAAATTGCTTACCTCCAGGAAGGGGAAGGGGAGAAGAGAGGAGGGAGACAATTTTGTGGAAAATTGTTAGTCATATAATTGGTAAATAAAATATCTTTATAAAAAAACAACTGCAAAATGTATAAAATATCAGTCTACTATCTACCAAACCACATTCAATATCTATATCGCTATAACTCCAAAATGCTCCTTAAAGAAAATAAAGAACTTAAAACTTAGAAGAATGATCAATGCTCATGGTTGGGCTGGGCCAATATGATAAAAATACTAGAGCAATTAATTTACTATTTTAGTATTGTACCAATCAAACTATCAAAGACAAACTTTACAAAATTACACAAAACAACAAAATTCATTTAGAAATAAAAGGAAAAAAAAAGAATGAAGGGGAAATAGTACTTCAAGATTTCAAACTATATTATAAAACAGTAATCATCAAAGCTATTTGCTACTAGTTAAAAAAGAAAAAGAAAAGTAAATCAGTGTAACAGATAACAAAGAAAAGCAGAAACAATCAAGACTCAGTTGCCTGGTATTCCATACTCCTCCCTCTCCTCCAAAAAAATTACTATGAAAAAAAATTTCCTAAATGATAAGAACTTCAAGGAAAAAAGGAAAGCAGTCTGGCAGAAATTAGGTTTTGACTAACATTTTAAACCATAAACTATAATAAACTCAAAATGGATACATGATCTGAATATTACAGCACATATAAAAAAAAATCAGAAAAGGTATGCTTTAAAGCGGCAGCTAGGTGACTCAGTAGAGAGAGCCAGGCCTGGAGACAGGAGGTCTTGGGTTCAAATCTAATCTCAGACATTTTCTAGCTGTGTGACCCTGGGCAAATCATTTTACTCCACTAGTTTAGCCCTTGAAACCTGCCTTGAAACCAACACTTTAGTTATCACTTCTAAGACAGAAGTTTATGGTTTAAAAAAAAAAAAAAGAAAATAAGAAGTATATTTCAAGCTATAGCAGCAGAAGGAATAAATTCTTAAAAAAAAAATTTTTTTTTGCTTTTTTATATCCTCATAATTTTCCCCAGAATACCTTGCAAGAGCTGTCTCATACAACAAGTAGCATTTTTAAAAGATAAGAAAAAAGAGGGAGAAAGCCA
Source organism: Gracilinanus agilis (assembly GCF_016433145.1). Classification (NCBI taxonomy): domain Eukaryota; kingdom Metazoa; phylum Chordata; class Mammalia; order Didelphimorphia; family Didelphidae; genus Gracilinanus; species Gracilinanus agilis. The sequence continues at coordinate 287,027,627 of NC_058135.1, read as the reverse complement.
ATATAAGTGATCAATACAATAAAAAAAAGGTCCAAAAATCCATGCAATATATAATCTCTGTAGACCTCCCACTGTTACAAAGGGGTGGTTTGGGGGCATCCTCTCATTTCTCTTCATTCCTGCTTAATCTTTAACATTTAATCACATTCACTTTTTTTTTTTTTTTAAACCCTCACCTTCTGTCTTGGAGTCAATACTGAGTTTTGGCTCCAAGGCAGAAGAGTGGTAAGGGTAGGCAATGGGGGTCAAGTGACTTGCCCAGGGTCGCACAGCTGGGAAGTGTCTGAGATCAATTTGAACCTAGGACCTCCCGTCTCTAGGCCTGGCTCTCAATTCACTGAGCTACCCAGCTGCCCCTAGTCACATTCACTTTTGATTTTTGGTATGTAGTTGCTCTTTTCCATTTCCACTGTCCTAGTTACTGTATACATTGTTTTCTTGGTTCTACTGTCTTCACTCTGAATCATTTCAGGAAGTTCTTTACTTATTTCTCTGTTTTAATCACATTCATCATGTCTGACAGCTCAGAAATATTCCATTTCATTAATAGACTACGACTTAATTAGCCATTCTTCAATCAGAGGGCATCTACTTTGTTCCTAGTTCTTTCCTATCACAAAAAGTGCTGCAATAAACATTCTTGTGGATATGGGTATTTCCTTTTTATCAATGGCTTCCTTGGGGGTATAAACCCAGTAAATGGAGTCCTGGATAAAAAAAGTATGGCAAGTCACTTAACTCCCAGTGCCTAGCCTTTACCACTTTTCTGCCTTAAAAAAGAAGTGAAAAAGGAATTAATTTTTTTAAAGTATGGACTTTTTTCTTGTCAACTTATATAATTCCTAATTGCTTTCCAAAACGGTTTTTAATCATTTCAGAGTTCCACCAACAATGTTCCACAACCTCTCCAACATTGATTTTTATAATTTTTTGGTCATATTTTCCAATTTGCAGGTCTGAGGTAAAACTACAGGGTTGTTTTGATTTGCACTTTTCTTATTATTAACGATTTAAAGCATTCTTTCATGTGTTTCTGAATACTTTGCAATTGTTCTTCTGAGACCTCTGTGCATATCAACGGGGTGAATTCTTCTTAATCAAAGGATAGAGGAAATTACCAAAAAAATATCTCATATAGTTTATGTTACATGGAATCGAAATGTTTTTGCATGAACAAAATTAATGCAACTAGAATAATACAGGAAGTGGTCAAAGAAAAAAATCTTTGGATCAAATATTGGGTATCCCAAAATTTTTAGTGCAGATTTCATCTTTAATACTTTAAACCTGCCCTAAGACTTTGAGATATCCATCATTTCTCAAGGGTCTGATACTCTCAGGTAAAAGGCAATTAATTAGAATAATAATAGCTAGCATTTATATAATGCGTAAGTATTTGCAAAGTGCTTTACAAATATGATCTGATTTGATGTTCCTGACAACCCTGGGAGGCAAATGCTGTTATTATAGCCATTTTACAGTTGAGGAAACTGAGGCTGGCCCAAGGTCACAGAGTCTGAGGCTGGATCTGACCTCCCAACTTTGTGAGGTCAAATCCTCAGGTCCAGTGCTCTGTGCCCTATAGAGAAGTATGAGCTGATGTCAAGAGAAGGAAGTAGACTGGAGTATTTAACTCCAACAAACCAAAAGAACAACTATGTCACTTCGAATGACAACTGGAAAACTGGAGAGCCTGAGCTTGGTTCCAAGTCTGAGATCTCTACAGAAGTGGGGGGCCACAGAGATGGAACACTACATGTAACATCAGATTTTTATGCCACGCTGGCTTATTCTGCTGAGTTAACTTTCTCCTCTTTTTTAGTATTTGTTTTCTGGGAGGAAGAGAAATGAGAGATCCTGGGGGAATTATAGGTGATGTAAAAACAAGAATTCAATAAAAAATATTTTTTTTACAAAATTCCTTAAAGAAAATGAAACTTCTAGAACTAGGCAATTAGTATGCTATCTGGGATGGCTGGTGCAGGAGCTGGTTGAGAGAAGCCCAGTGGATTGTCTTAAGGAAATCACAGAGGTCCTTTCCCCAGCACAAGCCACCCTACCACCATTCTTTCCCTGGTACTTTACATGTAACAGTGTCCAAAGAATTTTCTTTGAACACTGTACAGAAAGCAGTCCGAGGGCAGGAACCAGTCTCTCTCTTTTTTTTTCCCCCTATAACCCTAGCACTTAGCATAGTGCAAGAACACAGTAAGCATTTTAATACATGCTCAATGACTAACTGGGGCTCAGAGTTCTCAAAACCTTTACTAGGGCAGCTTTAACTCTGGCAAAATCCTAATAGGCTGAAAAAACTTTCAATAAAGGTTGGCAATGGACCGGGGTCTGTTGACTAAGAACCACTCTCAGCGAAGGTTATGACCGCCCCATAAAGCTTTTCCCAGAACAAGGAAGTCACAGATGCACCGAGTTCTGTTGTACTGTCTCGGCTGATCATTTGGCACCTACTATATATACACTGCCTCACCTGGCTACAGTGGGGAGTGGAGGTGGGGGTGAGGCGCCTGCCTTGAAAGAAACTTCCAGCAGCCACAAGAGAATTCGTCTCACCACTTACAAAGCCAGTTTCCAACTCAAACACTGGAAGTCTAAGTATATTTTCCCTTGGAAACAAAGTCTCCGTCCCATTTCTAAGCACAGAGTCCGAGGAGGACAAAGAGAAAAAGAAGGGCCCACATACACCCACATGTTCCCCCAAACACTTTCTGTACCAGCCAAGAACCAGAAGCCAAGTCGGTGCCCATCCGTGGGACAATGGCACACCAGCTGTAGATACAAATGTAAATCCATCCCGCTGGAAGGACAACTGTGAACAATTCAGAGAAGCATGGAGGCTTTGGGAAATGAGGGGAGAGAAGCAGGCCTCTTGGACAAACACTTTCCCCTGATCGCTGTGGAGGTGGGTGGGGGGATACCGCACCTGCTGTCCAGGCAGGCACTCCATCCACTGGTTTTGCTGAAACTTTTTTACTTTCTCTTTAAAAATCTTTGTTAAGAGAAGGCTTGAGGGCTGGGGAAGGGAGGACATAGACAAATTCATGTCAGGCAATGACAAAAGGACCCATTATACAGAGCAGAAATAATCACCCCCATTTATGGCACTCGAAGGCTGACAAAAGGCTTTAAAGACATTATCTTGTGATTCCCCACAACCACCCTGCAAGGGAGGGGCTGTAATTCTCTAGATGGGGAAACTGAGGCTCAGAGAGATTTAAGTTACTTGTCCAGTCACACAGCAGTGCCCAGATGAGATCTGAACCTAGCTTCCAAGTAGCTCCTTCCAAAAGAAGGTGACAGCAACAAGAGTCCTAGCAAGGGGCACTAGGTCAGTTTGTCAGTCTGTAGTAGGAAGGGAGGCAATAGGACATCCAGGCCTTGAGAGTGACAATATGTCTGAGGGGAGGTTGGGGGTGGGGGGGTGGGCAGAGCAAGGGATATATGTCCCCTCCCTCTCTTCCTTCTTTGTTCTTCCAAGCTGAGGAAGTAGAACATGGACAGCATCTGGGGGCTAGGCATTCAAGCACGACAAGAAAGGCTTCTCCTTCTGTACTCAGCACTAGAGGGATGTAAAAGTGAAATCTGGGAAATGCCATCTAAAAGTGTATATATTTCTATGGACATGGGAAATGTATCAAAACTACATTTCCCGTGATCCAACATGGTCCAACTGGTTTCCGTTTCCGGGTTTTTGGGCTTGGGAAGGCCTACGTCTTGACCCAGGGAAGAGCTTAAATCTCCTGGGTTAGGAGGGCAGCCTAGGACAAGATGGCTGAGGGGATCCTTGGGTGTGTCAGGGAGTGATTTCTAGTCCCATTTGGTAAGACCTACCTCAAGTCAAGGTAGGTAAGTGGCACAATGGATAGAGTACCCAGCCTGTAGTCAGGAAAATCTGAGTTCAAATCTGTTCTCACACACTTACTAACCGTGTGACCCAGGGTAAGTCACTTTACCCTGTTGGTTTCAATTCCATCTTCTGTCAAATGAGCTAAAGGCTGGAAATGACAAACCACTCCAGGATCTTTCCCAAGAAACCCCCCAGCAGGGGTCATGATGAGTGGGACACCACTGAAATGACTAAACAACCACCTCAGGTCAAGTCAAAAGCATTTATTAAAAGACTGTTGTGTGCCAAGCACTGGGCACCCAAGTGCTGGGGATACCTATACAGGCAAACAGCCAATCTCTGACTTCCAAGATCTCCCATTCTAACAAAGGAAACAACTAGTAAAGGGGGGGGGGGGCACTCTAACTCAATAGCTTCAGAAGACTTGCTCCCAGCAGCCCTCCAATTGGGACTCAGAGAGGTCATTTGCTAAGTGGCAGGGTCAGGACTGGAACACAGGCCTTCTGACTCAACTTAGGGCTCTGGAGTCCTAGATCAAGCTGCCTCTAAAACCTTTAAAGAGTCTGAAAGGGGAGAGGGCTGGAACTGGACTCAAATTCCTGCCTCCCAAACTTCCTGGATGTGTAACCATGGGCATTTCCTTGATGCATTTGTTTCTTCATCTGTAAAATGGAGCCAATATTCCCTGTAGTACCTCCTTCACAAGGGTACTATGAGCCCCAAAGGAAATTATGTGGGTAAAAGCATCATGGGAAAGGCAGCTCTTCTGACCACCTGTTTGTATGTCCACTTTGATATCTACATACAAGGTACAATAGACTGGACAGTGACTAAAGTCCTCAAGCCAGAAGAAATGGTTTTTGGATATGGCCAATAAGGGGTTTCAGCTTGTGAGAAAAGGCATATTGCTTCTGATTTTCTCTTCTTTTTTTTTTCTTCCCCAAAGGGGGAAGATATAAAGAAGAACTTTTGTTGATTTTAAAAAATGAAATGACCAAGTGAGCTACAATTTTTACAGATTCCAAATGCTTTGCTAACTCAGCCTCTGGTCTAACAGTTCTATAGCAAGAACTGGGTCTTTACTGAATATTCACTGTGACTGATCTCATCTGAGGTCTTGGCCTTTCTCCTGCCAGGAGACAGAGACAGAGTCATCTCTCTCTACAATCCCAAGAGTCTGAGTTCAAAGGAAACTGCAACCAACTAGACTTTTCCAAGGTGACATAGTCCCACGCTATTCTCAAAGGTTGCCAGGAAAAGATTTCAAATCACTGTTCTGATCACCCACTTTGGACATTTTATAGGCCCCAAATGGGCCAACTAGTTCTAAAACCCCAATTTCCTGCTTATTGTCTACTCTAATACAAACATTTACAATGAACAACCATCCCTAGGATGAACCACTGTGCCTACTATGACTTCTTCCAAACGGTCTTTTATTTCATCCATGTGAGTCTTCCCCCTTCACTGACAAGATGCATGCTTGCATTAACTACTATGATTTAAACACATGCATGTGCACGCACACACACGCGCGTACACACACACACACACACACACACACACACTGGTGGTCACCCTTCTGGGAATACAGTTCTCTCTCTCCACTAAGCTCTGTTGTCCCTTGAACAGGTGCCGAAGGGGCCTGGACTCATAGCCTGTCACAGTGTGGGCTCTACTGGCATGAAGGTCACCTCCTCCTTGCACTTGGGAGGCATCAGATAAAGACTCCACCAGATTGATGTCACCAGCCTTGAAATATCCTGTGGCCTGGGGATTCTAATTCCATGGCTGCCAGTGGCATCGGAACCCAATGGAAAGCAAACTTATGGCTGAGTTGGAAAAAGCTGGGTTCCAAATTTGCTTCTATTCCTTATAAGCTGCTGACCCTGCACAAGAAAGGTAACCTGAGTGAACTTCTCTGGTTCCCTTGTCTGTAAAATAGGGATCATAATTCCCATAGGATTTAAACCCACCCACCCACCACTTAGTTATTTATTTGTTTGTTTGTTTTAAGGGCCCTCACCTTCCATCTTAGAATCAATACTGTATATTGTATATAAGACGAGCAGTAAGGGCTAGGCAATGAGGATTAAGTGACCTGCCTCGGGTCACTCAGCTAGGAAGTGTCTGAGGATTTGAACTCAGGACCTCCCATTTCTGAGCCTGGCTCTCAAGCACTGAGCTGCCTGGCTGCTCCCTCATTCCCCTTGTAGTAAAGATGCCAAGTGGCTTGCAGAGTTTAAAGCACTGCCTAAGGATCAGTTATTATTTTCATTGTTGTTTTCATTTAAGAGGTTATTGTTAGTGGGGAAATTGGACAGTATTTTAAGAGCCCTGTTTGATGGTTCATGTGCTGGAGCTAAGTTCTTGGTCAGGTCACCAGCTGGGAAATGAGAGAAACCAGCAAGAAGGTTAGTCTCAGATTCCGAGAGCAGGACAAGCCAGGCAGCCCCCAGCCCCACTACTTAACAGCATTATGGCTTGGGAAGTTTTTTTCCTTCCCCTGTTGGGTTGTGCATTCCATGAACTAACCACCTGCCCGTGGCCAGTTTCCTCCAACAGCTGGATGCCCTGGACCCCTGAAGGGAGACTCTAAAAGCCTGAGGTTTGTAGAAGGGAAGGAGAAATGGGACCCAAGCTATAGGAAATGTAGGACAACACAAGGAGTGTGAGAAAGAAAGATGCTGAGCTGCCAGCCCTCTGAAACATGCAGAGAGCACTATTTGTTTATCCTGAAGGAATAAAACAAATCCCCAACTTTTCCTCTAAACCCAACCAAGGAAAACTTCCTCCTGGGGTCTGCAACTCTTCTTGCAGACAGCTCCACCCCATCAAGTGACTGCAATCTCTCCAGCCTGGATGCCAGTCATCCTACAGGGAGATAACCAGCTCATGTGAGCAGGGCAAACATGGTCTGCTCGGGCTGTTTACAGGCAAGAGGATTAAAACAACCTGTGGAGAGGAGAAAAGGGGCAAACCTGGTACATGGGGAGCCCTGGGAACACAGCATGGAGGCCTCCCACCAAGAAGTTTTTGCCCAAATATAAAGAAGAAACCTTCTAAGATGCCAAACCAGCTAACTAGGCCAAATACTGCTTAAGATTGAGTGACCTTGAGAAACTGCTAATTTTTCTGCTGTTCGAGGAGGGAGTATGGTCAATAACAGTGTTCAAGGTTCCTGAAGAGCCTCCCTCCCAATTACTTTTTTTTTTTTTTAAACCTTTACCTTCTATCTTAGATACTGGTCAATACTGGGTCAAAGAGCTAGGAAGTGTCTAAGGCTAAATTGGAACCCAGAACCTCTCAACTCTGGATCTGGCCAGCTACCCCGCCTCCAATTACTTTTTAAAATCCAAATTGCCAAAGGCCTTTTGGATCAGGAAGGAGGTTTGCAGGCAAGCAGAGGAAGAGGTAGCATCAACTATTTGAAAAAAAGCCTTCCCCCTTCTGTTGTCAGATGCCAAAAGTCAAACCACAACTTCCTATATCTAATGTCCATCCTAATCACAGACCAAGCCAGAGACGTATCTTCATATGCACCTGCTGAGCTCAGGTCCAGAAGGGCTTAATCAATTTGATGGGTGGCAGAAAGAAAGGAAAGGCAAAAGGTGGGTGGATGAGGGGCATCCAGGGAGAAAGGGAAGGCCAGGGCCTCTCTAGCTTCTCGGCAGACTGATTACCCAACCCAGCCCTTAAGTTATGGCCCCCTCCCCATTCAGTTGCTCCTGGACCCTGGATTCTTCATCCCTGCAATCCAATCGCAAGCCATCAGAGGGCAGTTCAGTTTAGGAAGCCTCCAGCCATGGAGGTTGATGCTGCATGTCCCACCACAGAAGGAAGCCAAGTTTTCCAAACCCAGGCTGGCCTTCATGCAGCTTAGCTGAGCTTTCTAACTTCTTTAATGCAACAAGGGGGTAGCTACAACTCCCCTGAATGCTTCCCTGGAGCTTCATTGGGGCAGCAATACTCATGCTGTGAAAAACTCCAAGTGGCAAGCTGAGAAGTAAGCAACTTAGCTTAGAGAAGGTGGACCGTGGGCCCCTTATTCTAGTAAGAGACACCCAAGAAGCAGTGGAGAGAGCAACGAGCTATAGCTCTCCACCGGAGCTGGGGCATGGTCTTCTCCAAGAAGCCCCTTATTTCACTAGTGCCCAAAGGGAACCACAACAGTGGCCACAAGCTCAGCCCTGAGGTAATGAGCTCCCAAAGGAGCTTCCCTACTCACACGTTCATTAATCTTCCCCCAGATCTCTGCCGTCATGGGGAGCAGCGGCAGGCAAGTCGGGCAAGCTCCTGCTCTCTAGCTCCAGTTTGCTTGGCAGGAGGGGATGAGGAGGAGGGAAGATCACGCTTTCCTGTTTCCAAGCACCGCCCTGCCGGTGGGGGACCCACAGCACAGACTGCTTCTGGCCACTCCACACACCCGAGAACCAACCCACTACACAGACCAGGCAAAATCAAACATCCTGGGAAGGGGCAGGAATGGGCTGGCTGCCCACCAATAACTTTGGTGTTCCCATCATCAGTTGGGCCTGGAACAGAACAGGAGAGGCCAGGAGGCTTATGGTCTCAGGAAGAAGGAAGGAGAGCCAACAGTCAGTTTTGCTGGGCATCGTGGGAACAAAGCTTATTCACCAACACAAGAGAGGGAGGTCCAACTGTCTGTACAGCAAGTCCCCTCCTATGGTCAGGAAAGAAACTGCTCCACTAGCAGGACTTTCCCAGGGTGAATCTGGAGCCTGATGTTACTTGGGCCAAGTGCTTCATCGCCCACATCTCCGGTGCAATTTTCCCAAGCCACTTTCCTTTGGTGATATTTGAGGTCCCATCTTCTCTTTGACTGGGGCACAGCCTCACCCAGGAGCTCTTCCTTGCCACTCGCTGTGTGTGAACCAATAGCTTTAGAGCAAGGAGGGCTTCTCATTGGTTAAGGGTGTGCAACCCCAGCCCTGGAAGGGGGCTGGGCTCTTCCTTCCCTCAGCAGTACCTGGGGCTGCCACAGAATGGGGCTGGTGAACTCTAGAAATGCTTGGGGAGAGATAGAAGAAAGTCCAGAACCTACCACCCCACCCCCAGACCCAGCTGGGCCAGTAGGAGCCTGTGATCCCATGTCTCCTGAGGAAAGGACTCTCAGGGAGAAGTCTATACACTCTTCCACCACCATTTCACTGACCTTGCAGGGAACACAAGAGAGTAGGTCTGCATAAAATCTCTCCTAGAGCCAGGCAGAATACAGCTTTCCCCAAAGCCTGACTTATTCCACTGGGGAAGGGGCAGACACTAGATCTAGAAAATCTCCACCTAAACGAGTGGAGACTTTTCTCAGCATCTCTAATCTGGACTCCACTGGCCCTGAGAAAGATTATGGGGAAAAGCCAGTTTGCATTGTACAAGATGCCAGCTGTGAGGAAGACACAGCAGCCAAGAGTCAACAGGGTGCTTCTTGCTCCTCCTGGCCCTTCCTTTGAGCCCCTACCCAGGGCCCACTCATTTTCTCTGATCAGCCACTTCCATCTGGGCTTCACTTAGAAAGAAGGTGCCACAAGCTTTCAATAAATGCTTCTGGGCCTTCTTTCTTCCCCTGGAGAGGCAACACTGGGTCACCAGCAGAATTTCAGAGGTAACCCACATCAAGTCATCTGAGCTAGGCCCAATATCCTTCCCAGTGCCCTTTCCACACGGTCCCTCTTCAGACACCTGGGCCCAATTCCTCTAAGGTGGCAGACCTCCCATCAGGTATAGTACAGAGCCCCTAGACTAGGAGGTAGGAGTTCTGCCTCTCTGCCACAAACTGTGGTACAGATCCCAACCCTGCTGGGCCTTCATGTCCTCATATATAAAGGGGAAGGCTTGGCTAAGGTGACTGTATGACTTCTTTCAGCTCATCTGCTCTGTGAACTACAGATTTCAGAGTATGGTGCACTAAATCAGCATTTTAGCCACAGTGAACCAGGAAGCAAAGAACTCTGCTTCTTGAGTCTGGGTGATCAGTCAAGACAGCCCAATAGTCTAACAACCCTTATAAGCAAAATTTTGCCTAAAATTGGGGGGTGGCGACAGAGGGAAGGTACAGGTTGCAGTCCCAGAAATAAAGACTTCAAGAAGCAGAAGGGGTTGGGAATATGGCAACAAATGTCACTGGAGAAGCTAGAGACAAAGCTCTTTTGAACCCATTATCTCAACCCAAGGGAGGCAGGAGAGCTAGCTGGCTCCTATCTTCTGTTCCTCTAGTACAGAGTGTGGCTTCACATTCCACCACGGACATTTACCAGCTCAGGGACCACAGACAAACCATGTAACCTGCTGGGCCTCAATCTCCCCTCTTGTAAAATGAAAAGGCTGGACCAGACAGCCTCCAGGCTTCTTCTGACTCTAGGTCTCTGATCCTAGGAGCCGCTCAAGAATCATGGGAAGTCAGCAAGACAGGGATGACCTTTTAACATATGACTTGTTCAGGAAGATAAAGTTAATAAATAGGAAACCCAACACTAAGCTCAGTGTTCTTTTCTGTTAGGCCATCAGGCCCCTCTCTCCTAAGTCAGCATTCTGTGATAGGGCTCTGGCCAGTGTCTGCTCTGTGTCTCCTCCCCACCCCTTACCCCAAGCCTTTCTCTCTCAGGACACAGTGGATCCAGGCAGCAGGAGCACCCCCCCCCCAAAGGGGCCCTGACCAAATCTATTTCAGACCTGCCCCAGGCCCCACCAGGCAGCTCTGCCAGAACCCATCCCCTATTACCATGAAGGACACACCCAGCACCTGGTCCTGGCACCTGCCCTTACCCTCCTCCCCACCCATTCCCACAGCAGCCCAGGAGACTCTAGGGACTCTTGGGTGAGGAGCAGCCTCAGGCTGCGTAATCTAGGGGAGAGACTGACTCAGCAGAGCTCAACAAGCAGGGGTTTCAGTCTCCCTCCCCATTTCAGGGAGGGAAAGCAGTGGGCAGGGGCAGACCAGTCTAACAGGCCCTCAGTTCTATTGCACCCCACCCCCTGAAACACACCACACACACACACACACACACACACACACACACACACACACACACACACACACACACACACACACCCCCCTCTGGTACAGTCCTCAAGGGAGGCTCAGAAAATAAGAGATTTAAAAGCCAGGTCAAGCCTGTTGCAAAGAAAGTTCTGAATTAAAAGGGGGGGGGGGGGCACTGCCAAGGTACCACAGCTCATGATGAACCATCAGCACACAAAGACAGTTCTGCCACCTCTGGACCTCCTGGGAACATAAGAGGAGGTCCTCCCGTGCCCTGGCCTCCTGGAACATGAGCTTCTCCAGGAATCCTGGACAAATCTTTGTGATAAAGAAGGAAGCACAGTCTTGCCAGTTCACAGATTCTTGATCTTGTTTGTGTCCGGGACTCCTTAGACAATCCAGTAAAGCCTATGTATCCTTTCACAGAGTGCTTTTAAATGCATTAAATAAAATACATAACTGAAAAAGTTAGTAAAATATTTTAAAAATACATTCATGATCCCAGATTTAAGAACCTCTGTGACAGATTATTTTAAGGGTCAACTGATGGCCAATAAATCCCCAGAGATGCTGACAGTGAAGGACTGGGCCTTCCCCTTCTAACCCTAGTCCCTTTCTCCAAGGAGGTAGACAAGTCCTCAACCTTCACTCATTTTCTCCCCATAGTTTTCTCTACAATGTGAGATCCTGAAACCATCAGGCAACAGTGCATACCCTCCTCCTTTAATTCTCTTCTAAAAAAGTCGTATTCCACTAAGCATTAGCATACCCTTACCATAATGACACATGGAGGCTAGGGCAACTTCAATAGTCAAAGAATATCTGAAAGACAAATCAGCAAGAAATAAGCAAGGATCATATTGGGGGGGGGGGATCTCCATCACAATTCTGCCTTGGAGCTGAGATCATGTTCTTCTCAAGTTTTCCCCCTAATTTGCTGACAATCAAGAAAGCTTGATAATCTGGGATGGAAAAGAAAAAGTAAAACACACTGAAATATGAGGGACCAATAAGACTTGAAGAAATTGCCCAGTGTTCTTTCTCTATGACTAGACCACACCAGATAGGCATGTGGCACCAGTTCTGAGAACAGATCACAAAGCTCTAGTGAGTGTAAATGTAAATAGGAGTTGAGAGGCAACAAGGGATAGTGGAATGAGCTTTGGAACAAGATTCAGAGGGCCTGTGTTCAAATTTGAGCTCAACTACTTACTGCCAATGTAATCTTGGTCAAATCAGAAGTGCTCTCTGATTGCTTCCACTTTCTTTTCAATAAAATAAGAGAACTGGCCTAGGACTTCAAAGTCCTGTGTCACTCTATAGACATCAAGAAAGCAAGGAGAGGGGTGTCTAGGTAGCATAGCCGATAAAGCACCAGATCTGGAGAGGGGAGGTCCTGAGTTCAAATGTGGCCTCAGATACTTCTTAGTTGTGTGATCCTGGACAAGTCAATTTACCCCAATTGCCTCGACATTACTAAATTTCTGCCTTGGAACTAACAGTATCAATCCTAAAACAGAAGGTAAGGGTTAAAAAGAAAAATCAAAAGAGATACAAGCAGAAGGCTTTTTCCTCCTGTGAATACCCTTATTCTAGCTGGCTAAGCTCCTGAATATTTCCTTCTCAGACAGTGAGATTCTGGAAAGCAGGGGCCTGTCCTCTCTAGGCATCTCCTAAGCATTCTGGACACAGGAAACATAAATGAATTATGAGTGCTTGTTACTGCTCTATTTACTGTAGACAGATGAGCACTGCCAGGGAGCCCTACAAACCCTGAGGACCTTGAGAATATCACCACTCAAAGACTCCATGGTAGATACCAGATAAAATATGGGAGGAGTCTATTGGTTAAGAAACAGCCCTGGGAGACCTTCCTGAAGAATCACGGTCTTCTTTCCTCCTATCTCCACCCCATCACACACCTATAGAATAGAAATCATACCACAGGCTCTCTAGAAAGATGCCAGGAACAAAACTGAAAAAGAAAATCCATCGACTAAGTTCCTAAGACCAGAGATTAAAAGGTAGAAAGAGCTTTTGGGATCCTCTATTCTAACCCCCTCACTTGAAGCAATGAAGCCTCAACTGGTCCCAAAAGGTATAAGTATCCAAGCCAAGATTCCAGCCCTGGTCCTTAGCCTCCAAAGCCAACACTCTTTTCACTTCATCATCCATTTGTTCCTTATCCCATCCTTTGTGCTCACTTGCCATTTCAGACTCTTTCTGGAGAGAATCCCAGCTCACCATTCCAACCCCACTATGAGGCCAACTTCCCATCCTCCCCCTCTAACCCCCTTCTTTCCCCCATCCCCAACCACACACAGCAGAAATGAACACAGAATTTAGGCCCAGATTGGCCACTTATCCCTGGATGATCCGAGTTCAGACCCGTCCCTTCTCCATTCCTCAATTTTCACATCTGTCCAACAATGTCTTCAGTTCTTTCAGGTCTAAGACCATATAGAATCCCATGGCAAACTACTTTGATTAGCTGAATGGCCATCATAATAGTTACGAATGAATCTATATGCTTTGCATGGTGACTGACCAATGACTAAAACCTGGTGGCTGACTATAAAGACATTTACTGGTCATTAACATTCCAAATGAAAAGGTGATTTCTGGGTGAGAAACTTCCAAAAAAAAAAGTAGACAAAGGTTTAGGAGAGGACTATCAGTCCATTTTGGTACCATAGTGAGTAACTGCTCCAGTGGGGCCAACAACGAGGACAAGGCAAAGACTACTTATTGGGCTCTTTCCCTTCCCTTGTTCCCCTTGCCCTCCTCTCCCATTCAGTCAGCCTTCTTTCAGAGGGTCTAAAGGCCAAGGCCTTGGCACTGGCCCTCCTGGTCCATTTTTCCTCCCGCAAACAGGCCATGCTGTCAGTCTTCTGGCTCTTAAGAAAGAAAACCATAAGGAAACACTACTCTTCCCTAAAGGAGACTGAGTGGCCCCTAAGAGTGCCTGGAATTCCCCTCCACAATGGAGCTTTTCCTTTCCCTAAAGGGCAGGTCTGACCCTGTCACTCTCTCCTCAAGCTGTGGAGGCTCCTGACTGCTTTCTAGTTTCCAACAGCAAGTCTTCTCTTTGGCTTGTAAGCACCCAATGCAACACACACACACACACCACACACCACATACCACACACCACCACCACCACCACCACCACCACCATCTCTGTCCTGTGTCTGTATCCCAGCCAATCCTGCTCTCTCTGCCTCCAAGATGGAAAAATTCTCTGATACTACTGCCCCAGTGCCTGTGACTCCAGACCATCCCGCCTTGCTTGACTATGGCCTCATTCTATATGTCTCTATCCACAAACATTTCTTCTTTCATTTTCTGGCCATTATCTCTGGACATAAGCACAGTGTGTGCCACACAGCAGATATTTATGGCTTGACTATCATGGTCAATGGGATTTTATTTCTAAGTTAAAAAAAAAAAAGAAAGAAAAAGAAAATACCATGCCAAGTACTATCTCAATTCTCCAAGGAAGCTGGAGACCGTCAGGATCAGGAGTGCCTCTTTGTCCTCTCAGAAGATAAGGTCTCCAGGAATCACTCCCTAGCCTTGGCCAGGATGGTCCTCAGATCCAATCTCTCCTTGCACCCCATAAGCAAACCAAAATTTCATCTTGGTAGGGAGAATCAAGAATCTTATGTTTTGTTAGCAGACTTCCAGAGACTAAGAACATCTCCACATCACCATGCAGCATCAGAGTAGACTTGGAGACTAAGACTGTTATTAAGTGTATAATTCTGAAAATATAGGTAGCTGAAGACCCTCAGTTCAGTGCCCAAAGATGAAAAACTGTCACAGACAAAACAGCAATAACAAACATGTTTGTCATCATGGGAAAACATGGGAAACTGGGGGAGGGGGTACCAGCCTCCAATACTGAAGAGTTCCTGTGGGAGCCAAAGCTTGGCTCCGATTCCTCAATCCCCCAGATGGGGTGGGGTTAGGAATAGAAACCACTCCAAGGCTTTGCTCTAACCACTTCATCCTCCCTCCTTGAAAGAAAAGGGAAAAAAAGGGGGGGTGGGGGAAGGAGCTGGTCTGTATTTCAGGACACTCCTTACATAATGATGAAACCTTTCCTGAACTATGAATTGATAACAGACCAGCCACACGAGACACTTTTAGAAGTCTACCATTAAGAATGCCTAGAATTCATGCATCCCAAATATGAAAGTAGAGACTCAGCACCTAAACATTTCATTTGGAAGAAAAACCTTCTCTCCACAACAATCCTGCAGGCTTTGGTCCCACATTTGCCATTTTGTCATTAAGGGATTGGTGTTTAACAGTCTGCATTTGGCTCCCTGTTGGCAGCTCGCCCCATCACTTGTTTCACAAGCAGTTTCTGTGGTTTCAAGAAAGGCAGGGTGTTTGATTTTAAACAATGTTTTAAAAATATATTTCAGAATAGGGTTCATCCATTCTGCAGTGGGAGTGGGGAGAGAGCAAAGGAAAAATGCAACCAAACCAAATAAAGGCGTCTCCTGCTGCCAAAGAGACAGAGGGCAAAAGGGCTGAGTGAAGGAAAGCCAACTAACTGCTCAGTACCTACACCAAGGAGCCAAAGAAATCAATTGAATTGCTTTCTGATTAAGAAATTGGAAATTAGGGACATAAAATAAGACTTAAGAGATGCAGAAAGCTTAACCTATACTTGGCTTCTCTCTTCCATCTACCAAAATAAATTCACCTGACCCTAATTTATTGGGGGGGGGGGAGATATTCCCAACATTTCAAAATCAATGTAAAGGATTGTCATCTAATCAATTAACAAGCAGCCCTCCCATCAGCCACTATGATCATAGTAATTAAAGTAAAGACTCTCCTCTCTGGGAATTCATTCGAACCATAGAGAAGGGTAGAAGCCCCAAGGACCCAACCCATTAGTGAGAGCCACATCCATCCCCAAGGGCTCCAGATGGAAGCCGAAGCCAGGATTTCCTAAGGAACACCTGGATCTGCTACAGCTGCCTCTTCCTGCCTTATTCCTGGGAAATCTACCCAAAAAGAAGAAAGTCAAATATACTACCCTTCCCCAAAGGAAAGAACATTGAACCTCAAGTCAAAGGATTTGAGTTCAAATCCTATTTTTGTTCCTTAGAAATTCAGTGATGTAGAGCTGGCTAGTCCAACCTGGGGCTTGGTTCCATCTCCTGTAATATAGATTGGGGGAGGGGGGGAGAAACACAACACACCACATGTTTGAGCTAGTGGCCCTCTCAGCTCTAAATCCTCTCCCTTAACTTAAGTCTCAGTGGTCATAAAACCAGGAGCTGAAACTAAAGTGACAGAAATGCCAAACAATTTGGAGCTCCTGGGAGGTGAGAGGGGAATGACTTTTTAGTTCAGGCATCCTCCTGAGGACAAGTACAAGGGCTAAGGCCACCTCTGGTAGCACTTTACAATAGCCTGGACATTTTAGTTACTCCCCATCAATCAAGGTCCTCAGCTTCTCTGATAAAGAGAAGATAAAAGTGAATAGGACCCGCTCCTGAGCACCACACCCAGAATAGATCTTAGGTCAGCAAATCCTCAGACTTGCTGGAAACTCAAAGCTATGGACTAGTCAGCAGCACCCAGCATCAATAAGTTCCAGCCCTGGAAGGAAAGGAACCTTGTGGTCTCTAAGAAAGAAGCTGGGCAATCAGCACCACTACCAGTATGGGCTTTGGAGAAGAGAAGTCCAACAGAAGGAAAAAGACCAAATGAGTACAAATAGGAAAGGGGAGAATTACACAAGCAAAAGGATTAAGAGCAATCAACAGGACAGCCACAGTGCAGCTCCCAGGGATAAATGGAAGGCACCACAGGCACCCAGAGGCCTGGCACTACCAGCTCTCAACTCTCTTGGCAGCCCAGGCCAAAAGCCCAGCTCTCTGTACCTTTTTGTGTACTGGTGGCAGACAGCCCCAGCCCAAAAAAGGAACTCGAAGGGAATCCAGCCTGCTTCAATGGGTGTGAAGGTACAGTTTGGAACAGTACTCAAATGTCCATTTGGGGAGGGTCCTCTTAAGTAGAAGAGAATCCCCCCCATACCCTTGCCAAGTGTAGTTCAGGGCCAGACAGACAGGCCTGGAAGAGCAGCCAGGCTGGGTGGCCCACCACCCTGTGCCTGAGGAGGCTTGTCTGATAGGTGCCTCCTTCAGAGTCCACTGTCCAGGGCTCAGACTCCTGGGACATGGGTAAAAGCAGCAGCAGAGTGCATCATGTTTTAGGATTCCCAGCCATCTCTTGAATCACTGGAGAGCTGAATGCATCCTTATGTGGAGATATGGGAAGGCCCCAGAGGAGAGCTGGAGTTACCCCTGCATTTACACTATTCCTACAGCTTTAAACATACCACCCAAGGTTAGAAGGCAACACAACGATGAGGATCCAGGCAATAGCTTCAGGTCCAAATTCTGAAATATCACATTCTTCACTCAAGACTGAGGCCTAGCTCCAAGGATTCCTCCATCATCTCCTTTTGCTGAATGTTTTAATACTTGAGCAAGATTAGATTAGATTGAGAACCCAGGGCCATACTCCTCAGTTCTAACTCCACACTGCTTAAGAATAGGAGGCTACCAAATGCCAGCTAAGCAAAGGGGACAAGAGGACAAAGGCATCCTCTGTTCCCTAGGGATAGAGCCCAAGCCCATTAAGACAATGTTTCCCAATCAACATCTTAGAACACAGAGATGGGCCTCCAAAGGCCACACAAAAAATGTCTAAGGCATAATCTTCACTGTAATGCCTTGGCTAATAGCAGAAGCAAATCTTCTTTGAGGAGCAAGGGTGCAAGCAAGAAATGCTTTCTTACATTTCCTACCTGGCAAGTGGATAAAGCCAAGGTAAACAAGTCTGTGACTAAACCAGAAAGACATGGACAGAGAGAAACATCCCATAGTGAGGGGAGGGACACTGATGGGAAATAGAGGTGCAAGTCATAGTAACTTAAGTCATCATTTAGAGAGAAAGTGATTTCAAAAGGAGTCTGGTTTTTTGGGGGGAGGGGTCCCAATGGAAATGCTTGTTTAATCTAGCTGAAGTGGCTATAAAGTAAGCTGTCCAATGACCATCCTGGCAAAAGGGACAAAATAAGGAGGGCTGCTGAAACTGTAAAATGAACACAGGCTCAGATAATTGGAAAGAAATAGTTCTTTAAACTCAATGTGTGTCTCCATAACTTATCTGCTTTTAGTTCTAATAAGTGAAATGCAAACTGAAAGGTGAAGCCTACACAGCCTAACCCCAAGATCTCCCTTCTATAAAATGTGGTGTTAGATGGGTAATATATGGAAGGTGTGCTTCATTAAGAGACAGTGGCAAGAGGGGCAGCTGGGCAGCTCAGGGGATTGAGAGTCAGGCCTAGAGACAGGAGGTCTTGGGTTCAAATCTTGCCTCAGACACTTCCCAGCTGTGTGACCGTGGGCAAGTCACTTGACCCCCATTGCCCACCCTTACCACTCTTCCACCTAGGAGCCAATACACAGAATATAAGCATTTAAAAGAGAGAGAGAGAGAGAGAGAGAGAGAGAGAGAGAGAGAGAGAGAGAGGCAAAATCAACATAGATTAGAGCAAGCAACTCAACCGGGAAAGCAGAATGTCAGAATGATGGGTCGGAAGAGCCTGGATCCTACCACCAGCCAGCTGCTAACGGCTCCAAGGTTCTTCAAGGAGAGAGCCAGTCTTGCAGTTCTCAAATGTAAAACTGACCAACAGCCAGCCAAAAAGCCCTTTAATGCTGCCCTAGGAAAAGCTAAATGAGTCAACAGTGCCCATCAGATCTTTATAATGCAATCAAAATACAAGACTGATGGCATGGATCCCCAGAATGGAAACACTCAAGTCAGCTCCAGGTCAGGGAGAAGGGGCTGCTACCAAATCAGCAGAAGCTTTCCTAAAGTCCAAATGATAAACTAAGAGAAGTGAGAAACAAAAGCTTATAGTAAAAATCCCAAGGAGAATTCAACCAAGTCTGGATTGAACCATCTGGAGATGACTTGTCCTTTCCCAAACAATCAATTGGTCTCCTCAGTAGGCCTCTCCCAAGGGAATGTTTGGATGGTTATATCCAGCATCTGTCAGAGGAAAAAGTCCAGTCCAGTGTCAGGTCCTGTCCCTGAGGCACTGTCCTTAACCCTCAGACAACAATAATAATGGTAACTCCCACCTCACTTTAGGGTTTATACAAAGGGCTTTCCTAAAAAACTCTTAAAGGAGAAAATGAGAGCATTACTGTCCCCATATTTCAGTCAGGATGCCAAAGCTCAGAGATGCTACGCCCCAAGGACACAGAAAGACTAAGTGAAGTGCTGGGGCCTGGCTTTGATGCCCACATCAATTCTCTCTTTCACAAAGAATTAACTCAGAGAATCCAGATCCAGGGGAACACACCTTTGGTGGACAATTGGTTTCCTTCCTACTATGAATGAATCAGTGACATTAAGCCTGGGCCACTGTCATGAAGTCACCACAGCAGGATGCCTGGCATCTTCTGGACCAAAGATGCCTTCTGCAAAGGAGAATGCAGTGGCTAGCAGCAAAGTTCATGAAAACATCTGGAGGTCCAGGGAAACCAGGACACTTGTCTCCTGCAGCCCAAAGGATCCCAAAGGGCCAGCAAACCAAATGATTTACCACACTACCACTAAAAATAAAGAATAATGAAATCGTGGTATTCCCTCTCTCCTATCAAATGATGACCCCTGAGATTGAAAAAGAGAGCCAACTCTGTTCCTTGGACACTGAGTGAACTTTATTCATCTGCCTGGCTTCCACCCATCTCTCAGTAAGTGTGGTCCTTCTACACGAGAATGTAAGCTTCCTGAGGTCTGGCATCATCTTATTTGTGTTTATATACCTGGTGCTGCACAGAAAACATTTATTAATGTATCTCTCTAGAGTTCAGAAAGGACAAAAGAAAAAGAAGCCTCAGTCATTTCAAGATAACCAAGATGAGGGAGGGAGGGAGAGATTTGGTACCATACCTTTCAAATGCTACAGGGTCAGCCAAACAAATGGCAGCAGAGTAGAGGACAAGTTGAGGTAGTCTGGAGCATGTCCACAGGGTGGTGGTGGAGGGGAATTTAAAGAAATCACAGAGAAAAAGGAAATGATCAGAAGAGTTAGCAGAGATGCCAGAAGGAAAAGGAACATACAATAATCGGCATAAGAGAAATATTCTCACGTGTGCTGCAAGTCAACACAGGCACTAAGGCAGAGAAGAGCAAGCCCAGGATTTGGGTTGAAATCCTGACTGACACTTGCTGGGTAATCATGGGCAAAAAAGGGCCTTTCATCTCTTCAAGCCTCAGTTTTGCCATCTGTATACTAGAGATAGTACCAGCACTGTTTTGTCCTGAGGAATTCACTTTGTAAATCTACATAAGCATGAGTTCTTATTCTCCCTGGTCATATGTTCCACATGAAAGAATCTAGTGATCTATTTCCTGTTCTCTAACAGGGAGGGGTTAAGGTGATTGAATACTGTAGGGAAAAAAACACCAAGGAAGGTCCTGGGAAAGTGATAAAACATACCTCTTGGCAGGGGAGACGTAAAACATATGCAGTTCTCAGTCCAGAAGTAGGGGACATGAGAACAAAGGATGATATGTACCAGAGGCTGGCATAAGCCCAAAGGCCAAATCCAGCCCACCACTTGCTAAGAATGGTTTTTAAATTTTAAAATATTATTTAATAATAATCCAAAGCAAAAACAAGAGGCAACAGGCAGGATTTGGCCCACAGGCCATAAGCTACTGACTTCTGGTCTATACTGTCAGATATAGTCACAGTATTGGATGTTTCCCATTGTTATAAGAAGGGTTCAATTGAGGAATGAGATGACTATGGCATAAAGCAAACGGCTTCAATAAAACATGTTCAACAGATTTTATTGATGATTGCTTTTATATCACCCAGATATTTCTCTATATTGTCCCCACCAGAGTCATCTCATAACCAAAACAAATTTTTTTATAAAGAGGAAGAGAGGGGCAGCTAGAGTAGTGTTGGGTGTGGAGTCAGGAAGACACAAGTTCAAATCCAGTTTCAGCTGATTTCTTGCTCACAAGCTGTGTAACCCTGGGCAAGTCATTTAATCCTGTTTGCCTTTTGAAAAGAATATTAAGTGATCTATGGGGGCAGGTAGGTGGCTCAGTGGATTCTGAGGCAGGTCTAAAGATAGGAGGTCCTGGGTTCAAATGTAACCTCAAGACACTTCCTAGTTATATGACTCTGGACAAGTCACTTAACCCACTGCCCTAGCCTTACCATTCTTCTGCCTTGGAACCAATACACAGTATAGATTCCAGAGGAAAGGGAAGGATTTTTAAAAAAAACAAGTAAGAGAAATAAAGACAGAAAAACCTATCCATGGAGGGGCAGGGCAGTTGATATTATACCCAATGTTCCACCCTGTAGATCCACCACCCCTTACCCCTTCGAAGAAGTGAGGAGAGTATATCTCTTCTTTGGAATCTTTTTTTTTTTTTTTTTTTTAAGGGTGAAAGTGATAGTGGAGATCTCCTCATTCCAGGATATAAAGTCCACAAAGTCACCAATCCTCAGACTATGGCATATCTTCCAGGTTTCCTAAAGACAAATTTTCCATGCTACCCGAGGAAATGATCTGAGGAAGCAAGTCTCAACAGCGCCTAGAAGTATTCACTCCCAAACTCCCCACTTACAGCCTTAAATGGGGAGGGCAGCACTGAGGCCAAATGGCCATGACTTGGGCACAAGATCCTGCCTTTCTTCTGTAAAAGGTCCTGATCATTTAAGAGGACAAGGAACAAGATAAAGGGAATCTCAAGTTTGGATTTGTGCAGAAGTCTTCTAGTGTCTGATGAAAATTTATAAGAGGAAGCTTAGGACCGCTTTAAATCACAAGTGAACACTCAGAAAAATGCATGCCCTCGAGATGTGCACGAAGATCTCCAACAGCCTTCAGCTCTCCTTCAGACAGCTGGCTGGGGCCGGCACAAAGGCTGTTCACATCCCTCCCAGCCAAAGGAGGCAGCCCCAGGAGGATGGAGAGAAAGACACTTGAAATACTACGCAATACCTCTGGAGTCCTGGAGGCAGGACCAGGCGACCCAAAGGGTTCTGATCCCAGATCTAAAAGCACAATCCCCCCAACTCCCCAAAGAGCCCTCCCAAACTGGATCTCTTATACCAGTCAACTAGGACACTTAAAACAGGAATGGAAAGGCAAAGTGACCCAGGGCTGTGAAGGGCTCAGTGAACTGGGAGGCAGGCTGATGGGTTTTCCTCTCGAATCCGTCATTAATCCAAAAATCTAGCTACCTTACTACAGCCCACTTTCCTCTGAGACTGGGAAACAGAAAAGGTCAAACTTTTGAGACTGCAAGGTGAAAGTGCGCAGCCCCAAGAGACATTAACACTGTCAGCAGAGAACAAGTGGACATCTGTGTCATGTAACAGAAGTGGGGAAGCAATGGAGTGGGGGAAAGACAGCAGAACCTCCGGTCTGAAGAGGGTGGAGGAAACAGGGGGCCGCCTTGCACACAGGATATCAGTTACCAAAACAAAACCCCAGCGTGAGGGTGCTCAGGGGAAGCAGTAATTAGAGAATCACTTGGAGAGCAGAGAAAGCAGCCTGCTCCCCACCACCACCACCACCAGGCAGGGACTCTGTCACAGACACTCCCCCACCCCACTCACTCACTCACTCACTCACACACATTCTCTCTCTCTCTCTCTCTCTCTGGACTAGAGCACTTCCTCAATTTCACAGCAATATAGAAAAACAATTCTAAGTGAGCAGAACTGACAGTTCTGCCCTGGCCCACTGCCTGAAGAGCAGGTTCATCCCTGACTCCGTAAGGAAGAAGTGTGGGGGCAGTGGCAGTCCCAGCAGAGGACCTCTTCTCTTTCTACCTGTTCCCAAGTCAAGGGCCCAGCCCAGCCCATTCCATCCCACTTCAATATCCAAAAGACAGCAGTAGCTTTGCCCCTTTTCCCAACAAGCCTGGACTGGCTGCTGTCCTGGCAGCCCCTATCAAAAGGTCTCAGGCCAAAAAAATTTTTTAACAATGTCCAATTATAGCAGCCAGGAGTCAAGGGCTAGAAGTGGGGAACCTGGGCCTTTGAACCAGCTCAACAATGGGGGACCCCACTTCAGGCCAAGTCCCCTCCCTCTGACTATGTCAAAATCCTTTGGTTAAGCAGCAAATTGAGAAGAGGGCCCCAAGGTGGAAAGGAGGTGAGCAAAAAGGAAAGGGGGGAGGGGGGAGCATGGCCAGGGTGGAAGCTCCAAACTCAAACCAACTTCTTCAACACTGGGGGGGTGGGGGGTGGCAGGTTGTAGGTAGGAACTGTTTGCAAAAGTCATCTCTGCTTGCCTTCAATGAACCTTTTAAAGTCCCAAAGGACTAAGACCTTTGTGTAGCCAACATCCCAGCTAGCAGAGGAAAATAGGCCATTGCTGGAAACCAGCTTAACTGGTTCTGCAAAGGAGCCCCTGGCCAGTTCCACCTTCCTTCCCTAAGTTAAAAAGAAAAAGGGCAGAAGTCCAGAGCCAGCCATGTAACTAACACAAATTCTCCCTCTGGGGCTCACCTTCCTGCCAGTATCTGTCCCCCCAACCTTGTGATTACTGGGCTTTATAAGGCCAAAATTAGTCAGTTCATAGGAGGAAATATTTATTTCTGCCCCTGGGGAAAATGTATAATATAAAAAATGAAGACTAATGGGAAGGGGGGAGAGAAGAGGAAGAACACACATACCAACCCCCTCCTCTAAGACAGATCTGTAGAGAGAGCTCTCAGCAGGGACTGAGAAACTTCAAACACCCCAGACAAAAATAGACATTCAGATAAAGGGATATAACCTATTTATACCCCCAATGGAGAAGCATGTCTAGTGGGCAAGAAAAGGAAGAGAAGTCAGATTTCCTTGCTCAGATCTCAAAGCTCGGTGTGCAGCAGCCCCGGAGGCTGCTTTAGTCACTCAAACCCTGCCCTAATCTCAATGGTGATACAGGATGAGATGAGAGCATGTCATAAGATATTCACTATAAAAGGGAAAGTCAGGAACCCTGGAAACCTGGAAACACTCAGAAAATTTACTCGGGATCGGAGAATTCCACTCCTAGCAAGACAGGGATCAGGTAGGTAGGATCTCCTCCCTCAACAGATGACACAGAGTACCTAACATCGCTCTCTTCAGAGGTTAAAAAAAAATGGGTAGGTTTCAGAGGAAAGAAAAAGGTAGATCACTTCAGTGACTCATCTAAGCTTTGATGAGGGCTGGAAACAGGTTTGGAGAGCCCAAGACTCAAAAGTAAAATTTCCAAAACCCCAATCTCCCATTAAGTGAGAGAAAATGAGAGGAAAGAGCTCGCTGATCATGTTGGTGACTTTATTAAACTGCTGCTGTACTAACTTCAAGAGGTCACTTCCCAGACACCTATCACCCACCAGCTCTTCTTGAGTGGGAAATCAATAGAAGACCCTTAGAGGAATCAAGCCCTCCCCACCACACATCTCATTCTCCAAGACAGAGGTTCTTTTTAGTAGAGTAGAGCACTGCTTTGAGGCCAAAAGAATGAGACCTAAGCTGAGCGAGAAAGATGTTGCCGATTTATTCAGTAAGAGCCAGGCACAGAGCTGATCCAAGGAAAGGAAGACCACCTCAAACCTTTCAATCTGCTAAAGCCAGGAGACAGCTCAAGGGTTACCAAGAGGCTCCATCTCACTCCATTAATGGGTTCCGGGAGTGCTGGGTAGCCCATTTCACTGAGCCACAACAGCAACAGGGCCAAAGAGGTTCATTTCCCCAATCCCCACCTCGCTTGTCAATAATGGGCCAGAGAGCCCAAAGCCTGACTATACTACAAACATGAAATATTTATTCTAGTTGATATAATACAAATGGAAAAGAATAAGGAAAGCTCCTATGAGCAGAGAAGAAATGCCAGCCAGGACAGATGCCCACTGAGATGGAGTCATTCTGTTCAAAGGGGAACCAGTATAGCCTGGGAAGTTTTGGACTTCCCATAAAAACACTGTGCAAACCTCCCAGCAATGTTCCTGGCCCTGTCCTACCTTAAAACATTTGAATTTCACTCACAACAGCCACCAAAAAAAAAAAAAAAGATTTCCGGCCAATCTTTGGTTAAGACAGGAAAGGCTATCCAGCCCTTGGAGAGAGAGGGCTTTAACCTGCGGCCAGTTGAATTTCAACTGTAAACCAGTAGACCACATCCAGGATGGCCTTAAATCAAGCTCTAACCTCCTGTGTGGTGGCTTCTCCCTGAAGTTGAGAGAGCAGTGACCGAAGGTATGCCCAAGAACTAACCCAGACTGCCTTGGAATTGTTTCCAGAATCACCTTTAACCTCCCCCAGAGCCTCTAAGAAAAGCACTGCCCACATCTAAAGGCCCCTTTACCTGAGCTCCAGGGCCTACCTAATGTGGAAGAGAAGATTCCAGTCATAGGCCCAACCAGGGTTCAACCCAGGGCAGGAGAGACTCTCCATAGGGCAAAAGAACATCCTCTTGAGTATAATCAGTGCCTACCCACAGTCCAGCTCCCAGTGCCTGCAACAGGGACACACAGTCAACCTAGCTACATGGAAATCATTAACATATTAATAGCAGCCCATTTATCTATAGCATTTTAAAGGATTACAAAAGGCTTTTCCTCACATCCACCAAGTGGGGCGTACAGTGTAACTATTAACTCCACTGCACAGAGAGAAAACTGGTCAATGCAAAGCTGACTGGACTAACCATACATGAGAGAAGGCAGCCACTCATGATTTAGAATCTACAGAATCCACACAGAGGGTCTCGAGCTATCCTGGTTTGGTCTTTTCTCCAGGGCTTTCAAAGCCTGATGAAAAAGAAAAAGCAATGCTGAGCTTCCTGGAGGGCTGAAAGCAACTTCAATATGCCCACTGCCTACAGGAACCAGCAGATTGGGGGGCTTGGGGGGAGGGGGCATGAGCCAGGGGATTAGCCTTGATGGTCTCTGAGGCTCAAATAGAGGGGCAGGTTTCAGGACATCTGATTCATATGAGATCCCAGTCAAAGGCAAAGAGGCTCTGAAAGCCATGCCTCACACCACACTTTCCTCTTACTGTGGCCACTGGCTAGAAGATAAGCTGTCATTTTGCTGACTGCTGTCATGCCTGCCAAACCTCCAATCCAAGAGTCCCATCTGAAAAGCTCAGTCCCAAACACTGCCCCACCACAGCCTGAGACACCTCCCCCAGGGAAATGACAGTCCCCATTCAAGAAACCCACTGCAGGACATGAAGTCCTGTCTGGACAGAAATGAATTCAGAATCAGGTGTCATCAAAGTCACCTCCAAGGCAGAGCAAGCCTACTGACTGTCAGAAAGCAGGCAATCTGGCAACATAAGGTTTCTTTCTGTTCTTCAGCATTTCGGAAGGTGTTTTCATCATTCCCCCCCCCCCCCCCCGAAAAAGGGAAGAGGAAAGAAAGAAGGAAAAGCTTGAAGATGCCGATTGTTTGTTTACCTATTTCTGGCAGAACCGGTTTAAGAAATTTCGATGTGAACCTAGTGAGAGAGCTTCTAATGGGGGTGGGGAGTCTCCTCCTACAACAGCCCTGCTGGCAAGAAGGGGAAACCTTAGGACTCCTCTCATCAGCACCCAACTGGCTGCTGCAACTGTCTTCACATGGAAAAGCAGCAGGAAGAACAAGATGGGGGCTTCTTCTTCTTGGCTCTGCTGCCTGCTTGGTTTCCAGACCCCAATGGGGTCACCTGCTCAAGGGCTGTGAATCTGGGATATTCCTTGGGAGAGCGCCTGGGGCTAAGCTAGTAGGAGCAGCTCTTCCAGGGATTCCCAAAGGGGAAGCCGCTGTGGGAAGAGAGAAAGAGTAACTCATGGGTGGGGGCAGGCTAAGGATGGATAACCAGACTCACAACAGTCTCTAAACTGGCTTCAAGAAAATAAAATGGCAGCAGGGAGCTGCCAGGCAGCCCAATCACTGGCATCATTCATTGGTCTACTCCTTCAGCAAACACACTGAGAGCACACCATGAGAATGGCATGGTATTATTGTCTGGGGGAGAAAAGCAGGAGAAAAGAGCCCAAAAGAGACAAAAATCCTCAAGGAGAGACACCGAGGGCAGGCGTCTGGCCAGCCTACAATTCTCCTTTCTGGAGAGCAGAAGTCTAAATGCCCCTCCCCAAATACCCCCAGTTCAGTCAGAAGTTCTGTTCAAGCAGAGTCTGCCTTCTCTGGCTAAAACAAAGATTGGGAGAAAGTGGGGGAAGGCAAGGGGGGGGGGCTTTCCGATGCACAGAGAGAAAGAGGGAAAAGATGGAGCTGGAGAGGGGCCCTACTACGGGGTTCCAAAGGTCAACAGCGCCTGTCACTGAAGCAGCATTCAGCCAACGGCCCTCTCCCCTCAGACACTCAGATCCCGGACAAAGATCTTGGGGGCGTCCCCCGAGGTGCTCCTTCCAGCCTGAGTGCCTCCGAAAAAGAAGCCGGGCTGGACGGATCGAGGGCAGGTGAGATTGCAGCAGGTTCTCCCGGAAAGAGGAGGAGGAAAGGAGGGATAAGGAGCCAGGGGAGCGACTCCAGGTGTCCAACTAGGGGGATCAGGGGCGCAGGCGGTGTAGCCGCCTCCGGCCCCGGAAGAGGCAGCTGAGAAGGGGCAAGTTCAGGTGACAAATGACACTGACGGGTGAGGAGTGGTCGACTGGCCCGGCTTCCCCCTGGCTCGTGGCCAGCGTCCAGAGGGTCAGATGTAGAGAGCCTCCCGGGGGTCAGGGTCCAGACAGCGGCTCCCCCGACCCGGGGGCCCAGGAGCCTCGCGGCCCCGGGCGGCGCGGGCTGAGCCACAGGTGGTCGGGGAAAGTGACAGCGGCCGGGCTGGGGTCCCCCAGGAAAGAGCCCAAGAGGACGCGCAGGCGGCGGGGTGACAGGGGCGGCCCCGGGCGACAACAGCCCGGAACGGCAGAGGCGGTCCCGGGGAGGAAAAGGGGAAGAAGCCGTCGCCGCCGCTTTTCCGTCGGCTCGGAGCCGAGAGGAGTGGAGAGGAGGGCAGGCCGGGCCGGCACGGCGTGGGCACGGGCACAGGCAGCGGCCGCAATCGGCGCTCCTTCCTACCTGCTGCTCCGTATCCCTCTCGTTCAGCGTGGGCAGGGGGGTCCGGGCGCTGGACATGGTGCCGCCGGGGCCGGGGGCCCGGGGGCTACGAGGAAGGGCCGCGGGCACCGGGCGGCTCAGCGCGGGGGCCCCGGCCGCATGGGCCCCAGCCAGGAGTGCGGGGAGGCCGGGCTGGCCGCTCACGCCAGCCCGCGGCTGCGCCGCTCTGGCTAGGCCGCGCCGGCTCCGGGCGGCTCCGGGGCGGCCCCCG
>NC_058135.1:286982110-286989533 GCF_016433145.1 Gracilinanus agilis | reverse complement strand
TCCTTCCTTTCTCTTTCTTTCTTTCTTTCTTTCTTTCTTTCTTTCTTTCTTTCTTTCTTTCTTTCTTTCTTTCTTTCTTTCTTTCTTTCTTTCTTTCTTCCTTTCTTCCTTTCTTCCTTTCTTCCTTTCTTTCTTTTTCGCATCCCTAGCACCTGTCACTTGAAAGCTACTTAATTAGCATTTGCAAGTTTCTGTTTGTTTGTTTTTAAAACTCTCACTTTCTGTCTTAGAATCCATACTGAGTATGGGTTCCAAAACAGAAGAGCAGTAAGGGCTAGGCAATGGGGGTTAAGTGACTTGTCCAGGGTCATCGGGCTAGGCAGTGTGCAAGATCACACTGGAACCCAAGACCTCCTTCCTGTCTCTAAGCTTAGTGCTCTATCTACCGAGCCACCTAGCTGCCCTTAATGCCTGTCCATTGATTAGAAGGAGATATTGAGGCTAGAGTCTGACAACACAAATAACAAGGTGATGCTGTCCAAGCATAAAGTTTCTTGAAGGTGCCTGAGACAGAGCCTGGCACCTAGTAGGCACTTAAGAAATGTCAATCCATTGTTGGAAGACTCCCTTCCCAGAGGCGGACAGCAAAGGCAACATCTGTAACTTACCATCTTAGAAATTTGCCCGAGGCTCAGGAAGGGCAAGCAGTGGGCGCATGATCACACAGCAGTGAGCGCCCCCTCCTCTATGCCACCGTGTCTCTGGAGGGCATCTCTGAGCAGCCAGGAGTCAGTCCTCTAGTCTGCCAGCTCCCACCTCTCACTCCTCGGTTTTCTAGCTCCCTCTGCAAACCTTCTACTCAAGGGAAGGGGCAATAGTCAAGAAGTCAACAAAGGGCAGGAAAAGCCCCTGGCCTGGAAGTCAGCACTCCTGGGTTCAGATGGTTGCTCTGCCTAGACCGAGGCACCAATGGCCAAGATTAAGGACAAGTCCCTCAGGGGCCAGTGAGGTTTGCCCATCTGTAAAATGGCCGGGTAGGGGTCAGCACTCTAAGATCCCTGTCAGCCCTGAATCAAGGCCAGTTGAAGGCTGTTCTCTGTTCCTTTTCCCCTGCCTACATCTCCCGTCTCTAAGCTAGCTGGCATCCGACCTCCAAGTCCCTCCCCCCCCCCCCCCCAGCACGTCGGGACTTGTTTCCGAGGGACCTGCTGGGCAGACCTGGGCTCAGCAAGGGCTTAGGGGGACAGGAGCCTGCGATCTGGCAGGAGTTCAGGCTAAAAACAGACCGGGCGGAGAGAGGAGGTCCTAAATATCCAGGGGAGCTTTGCCCTCCGCCCAGGCTCTGGAGCAGAAATAGTTTTCCTGTTGCCATAGGACCAAGAGCTGGCAAGATTTCCTTTGTGACCTTGAGTAAAGCTGACTGACTTCCCAGGGCCTCCCGTTCCTCTTCTCTAGGAGGAGTGCGTTGGACGAGCTGCTTAACCTTTCAGGTCTCTGCCAGCCCTCAATCTGTGATGTGAGATCTAGATCTAGGCAAAAAGGAGCCAGTATCTAGGAGTCACTTAACTATGAAGTGCAGGCACTGTGCTAGGTCCTGGGCATACAGGAACAAACGATGAAATGAGCTG
Organism: Gracilinanus agilis; assembly: GCF_016433145.1. NCBI lineage: Eukaryota > Metazoa > Chordata > Mammalia > Didelphimorphia > Didelphidae > Gracilinanus > Gracilinanus agilis. The sequence continues at coordinate 286,987,965 of NC_058135.1, read as the reverse complement.
GTAGAAAAGAATAAAGGGGACAGCAAGGTAACCCAGTGAATGGAGACCAGAGGTCTTGGGTTCAAATCTGGCCCCAGACACTTCCTAGTCGTGTGACCCTGGGCTAGTCCCTTAACTCCTATGGCCTAGCCCTTCCCACTCTTCTGCCTTCGAACCCATACACAGTATTGATTCTAAGATGGAAGGTCAGGGTTTGTTTGGTTTTTTTTAGAAAAAAGGTATGAAACTTAGAAGCAAGAGAGACCTGGGTTCTAATCTCACTAGAGTTCCTTTGAAAGTTCAGTGAATTGGGCCAACTACTGAGCCTCAGTTTCCTCCCCTTTAAAACGAAGATAATAATTTGGATCCATGGATAGATTTCAAGGAGTTTGTGAAATAGGATGAGAGAAAAAAAATGGCCTTTATTTTCACTAATTTCTGGTTGCGATTACAGGGAAAAACACAGCTCTGCAAGGAGGTCCCCCGGCTTCACCCGCTGGATTGCCCTATCTCAGGGGTATCTCAGGGGAGATACTAAATGCCAACTGCTTTACAGACCTTAGAGAGCTACAGTGCTGGTTGTTTGGTCATTTCTCCGTGTGTCCAACCCTTTATGGACCCCATTTGGGGTTTTCTTGGCAGAGATGCTGGACTAGTTTGCCATTTCCTTCTCCAGTTCATGTGACAGATAAGTAAACCGAGGCAAACAGGGTGAAATGACTTGCCCAGAGTCACACAGCTAGTAGGTACCTACGGCTGGATTTGAACTCAGATCTCCCCCCCCCCAAGCCTGATACACTATCCACTGAGTCACCTAATTGCCCAACGTCCCCTCATTTTACAGGGGAGGAAACTGAGGCCTGGGGAGAGAAGTGACCAGTCCGGTTGGTCAGTCAGTGAGATAATAAGATGGGAACCCAGGTCCAGTGGCTCCAGATCCCAGGCTTGTTCCCACTCTTCTCTGGCTATTGAGGTGGCCTTCTGGAAAAGAGAAAGCCAGCCCGGCTCCGGGCTCAGGACTCAGCCTTTCCCTTTCCCTCCTGAAATCAGCAACTCCGAGCCGCCCCCTGGTGGACATGGGCGAGCCCACACCCTGCCTGCTCCGCTTTCCCACCACCCTGGAGAAGGTCCAGCCCTCACCCATCACTCTCCCAGCCCGGTAGGGCGAGAAGCAAGGGAGGAAGAAGAGCCTGGCTGCCCACAGAACTTCGGGAGCTCCCACTCGCTGGAAGAGGCCGGACTGGAGTGGCCAGGCTCTAGGGTCATGGGGGCCGCTGTGCCCCTCCTTTGACAAGAGGGGAAACTGAGGCACGGAGGGCTTAGGCAAATTGTCCAGGGTCGCCCAGTCCCCAGCCACAACTCCTGAGCTGGGAAAGAAGAAGGAAGCGGCGGCTTTCTCTCTTCTCCTGGACTGGCTCAGCGGTCAGTGGCTCCGTATCAGCCCACCTTTATTAAGCATCCTCTGTGTAAAGTCTGTGCTAAGCGAGGGACACCCTCCCTCCCTCCCTCCCTCCCTTCCTAGAGCCAGCGGGCAGCTCAGGAAGGCCTGGCGTTTATTCTATTTTATTTGGGGTCTGAAAGTTGGCAAGGCATTTTTTATGGCTTTTCTTTAGTTTTTTTTTTTTAAAAAGATTTTTGGGGGGGCAGCTGGGTAGCTCAGTGGATTGAGAGCCAGGCCTAGAGATGGGAGGTCCTAGGTTCAAATCCGGCCTCAGTCACTTCCCAGCTGTGTGACCCTGGGCAAGTCACTTGACCCCCATGGCCTACCCTTACCACTCTTCCACCTATAAGTCAATACACAGAAGTTAAGGGTTTAAAATTTAAAAAAAAAAAAAAAAAAAGAAAAAAAGAAAAGAAAAGAAAAAGAAAAAAGATTTTTGGGGCAGTCGGGTGGCTCAAGGGATAGAGAAGCCTGTAAGAGGTTATTCATAGAAAACCAAACTCCTAAAATAATCTGTAACAATTTTAAGGGTATCCAGGCTGAGGGGCCTGAAGAAGGGCATTCCTGGGTTCAAATCTGACCGGAGACGCTTCCTAGCTGAGTGACCCTGGGCAAGTCACTTAACCCAAATGGCCTCGCCTTTACCCATCTTCTGCCTTAGCACTAATACACAGTATTGAATCTAAGACAGAAGGTTGAGATTTTTTCAACAAAAGATTGTTTTTCTTGCCATCATTTATTTTGCTGTCTCCTTCGCTTTCCCACATCCCTCCTCTTCTCTCTCCGAGAGCCATTGCTTATAATAAAGACTTGTTTTGAAAAAAATAAAAGAAGGCAAATATGGGAATCATTCTTGCTTTCCAAAAATCTAGGGCTGGGAGGCAGCTGGGTAGCTCAGTGGATAGAGAATCAGGCCTAGAGACGGGAGGTCCTGGGTTCAAATCTGGCCTCAGACACTTCCCAGCTGTGTGACCCTGGGCAAGTCACTTAACCCCCATGGCCTACCCTTACCACTCTTCTGCCTTGGAGCCAATACACAGTATTGACTCCAAGATGGAAAGTGAGGGTTTAAAAAAAAAATCTAGGGCTAGAAGAGACCTCCAAGCCCCTCATTTTGCACATGAGGAAACTGAGGCTAAGGAAGGCAAAGCAACTCGGATCATGGGATCACGGCACTGAGCCTGGAAGGGGCCTCACAGGCCATTTTATGGTGCCCACCAAAGTGAGGAGACCGTCCCAAAGTCTCCTAGGAAGGGACAGAGACAGGATCTATCCATAACCCAGCCATAATGCTGGCCTCGGAGCCCCGGACAGAGCTCTGGGTTCCGATCGTGCTTCTGGTCACTACAGAGTGGCCACTGGCCAGTCACTGAGCCTCCGTCTGACTTCTCCCTCTGTAAATCAGGTCGTGTGCGGGCAAAGGGCCAAGTCACAGTCTAGAACACGTGATCCGAAGGGGAGCTCGGACACGGATGTGGTCACCCTGTGAGGACTCGGACCTCCAGAAGCTCTGGGCTGGGCACTGTGCTAAGCTCCTCACCCTCATTATCTCGTCTGGTCCTCACAGCGACCGGGGAGGGGGGATGGGGGAGGGGGGCACTAAGAAGCAGACAGGGGTTAAATGACTTGTCCAGTCACACTGCTGTGAAGTGGCTGAGACTGGATTTGAACTCGGGCCTCTTGACTCCAGGTCTAGTGCTCCGAGCCCTGTGGCGCCCCCTCATGGCCTCAGCCAATTCCCTGATGGCATCTTTTACTTGGTCTTTCTTTGGGGTTCCTGCCGACGCTCAGAGGCCCTAAGCATGGGGCCTGGAATGCCAGCTGGGAAAGAAGGACCAGAGAGGCCTGTCGGAATGACCTGTCCAGCTCCCTTGTCGTACGGCAAGGAAACAGGCCCAGAGAGGGGAGAGGCCTGGACGAGGAAAGGAGGGCCGAGGGTGAAGGAAGGGCCCGAGAGGACCCGAGGGACTTGGGCTCGGACCTCGGGGCTGAGGGAAGTCCCCGGAACCCTGCGTTGGACATTTGGCCTCCCTCCTTGCCTTTGTCGTGGCCTCCTCTTTCCTCCCTCCTCTTCATGGACTCAGAAGCTTCCTGGGAAGCTCAAGAATCGTCTCCTCTCCCGGCCTCGTCCCTCTCCTATTGAAAGTTCCCTCCTCGCCTCCAGAAAGGATTTTCTTTCTTCCTTCCTTTAGAAGATAAAAATTCTGACCTTCTGAAGTGTCAGCTCCAGGGCAGAAGAGCGGTCAGGGCCAGGCAACTGGGGTCAAGTGACTCGTCCAGGGTCACCCGGCTGGGAAGTATCTGAGGCCGCATTGGAACCCGGGACCTGCCAAGTCCAGGCCTGGCTCTCCATCCGCTGAGCTCCCCAGCTGCCCCTTTTTCCCTTTTCTTAAAATCTTTATGACACAGGATGGCTCACTGGGGAGAGGGAAAAGGTCACACACACACACACACACACACACACACACGTGAAGTTTATAGCGAGGTGGTGCTCTGGACAGCGCTGGGAGAACACTGTTCCCAGTTCAGATCCAGCTTCCAGCCGGGTGACCCTGGGGGAGTCACCGAACCTCCGTTTCTCTTCTGCAAAGTAGGGGTGACAGCGGCTTCCGTGTTTCACAGAGTTGGCCTGAGGCTGTGTTTAGTGAAAAAAGCACCCCGTGAACCCCAGCTGGTATTATTACAAACAAAATGATGGTTTTGGGGGTACAGACCAGGGAGGCCGTTCTGCTCTCCACGCTCACGCTATTTAGCTAGTTACCTGCCTGCCCTTACACGCTATTTGCATGTGTGTTCAGGCATGACGAGCCAAGCTGGGCAGGAGGGTCCCGGGTGGCATTGGGGGCTTGGCCTTGCCCGGAGGCTGGCCTAGGTCTGCAGGGACCGCGGAGGCCCAGAGTCCCAGGCCCGCCCCGGATCCCGGACGGACCGTCCCCAGCTGGGAGGAGAGCCAGAGCCGGGTTAGGAGGTCCCGGGAGCCCGGCTTGCAGCTGTCGGCCTGTGGCAGCTGGGCCACAGCTGTGCCCGTGCTGGACAGAGGGCTGCGTGTGCGTGCGCGTGTGCGTGTGCACGCGTGTGCATGGGGGCCCACGTGGGCAGGCGTGTGTATTCCTGGGCGTGGTGGGTGCATGCGTGGGTGCATCAGAAGCCGCCTTTATTTGGTGGCCTGTGGCGGCTGCTGGCCAGCTTCTGGGCTGTCCCCTCTGGACGTGGGGCTGCCTTCTGGAGCCCCCCAGCCATCTGGCCCAAGGAGGCCTGCCAGGGAAGGTTTGGGGTCCGGGCTGTCCTCGCCTCTGGCCATGGTGCTGCCCCTCGATGCTCCCCGTGTAAGAATGGCCCCTGGTGCCTTGGCCAAGGAAGAACATTGGTTCTATGAATCAAACAACCAGGCCTGAGTGTGGGCAGGCCCTGTACACCCCCCTGCAGAGATTCAGCCCATTGGGGGAGCCTGGGATGTGCCCTACAGTGAGGGAGAGGCTGGCTCAGCATGGGGGACAGTCTGAGCTTCAGACTCCAAAGGGAGGTCCAGCCCAGGCCATCCATCTCAGCCTCGTCCAACGGAGGCGTTAGGAGTTTCTTTCTTTTCTTTTCTTTTTATTTTTTTAACCCTTCACTTCTGTGTATCAGCTCCAAGGCTGAAGAGTGGTCAGGGAGGGCCATGGAGGTCAAGTGACTTGCCCAGGGTCACACAGCTGGGAAGTGTCTGAGGCCAGATTTGAACCCAGGACCTCCTGTCTCTAGGCCTGACTCTCCATCCACTGAGCTACCCGGCTGCCCCCAGGATTTTCTTAACTGGGGGCTCGGAGCAGTTGGGACTAAAGTCAATACTTTTCATCTAAGAATTCATTTTTCTTTTCCTCTAAAGTCCTGGAGGCAGCTAAGGGGGCTCAGTGGATAGAGAGCCAGGTCTAGAAACGGGAAGGTCTTGGGTTCAAATCTGCCCCTGGATACTTCCCAGCTGGGTGATCCCAGGTAAGCCACAACTGCAGTCCCTTAACCCTGACCACTCTTCTGCCTTGGAACCTATAGCCAGCACTCCTTCTAACTAGGCAGGATTCTTCCTCTGAATTCTGTATCTGCAATACCTAATTAATTCTAATTAGGAAGGCAGAGGCTCAATAGGATAGAATAAACGAAAAGTGGGAGAAAGGGGAGCCCCCATCATGTTGCCCCCAAGTTTAAAACGACTGACTATTGTAACAAGGTGTTACGCTGGGATCCCACTCCTTGGAGTCCCCTTTGGGTCCCCCATTTGTCCATCCATCCCAATTGCTTTTCCTCTGATGCAGTTAATCAATGCGGGCTCTGCGCCTCCCACCCTTCTCGTCTCTTCTGTTACCTCGTTGAAGGCTTGTGCTGTTTCTCTAGATTCCTCCAGCTTGGGGGATCCCAGGTCGAGAGCAGGAAAGGACTTTAGGAGTCGCTGAACCTAACT
>NC_058135.1:286957110-286979610 GCF_016433145.1 Gracilinanus agilis | reverse complement strand
CTGTGGAGGCACCGCCACGCCTCCAGAGATCCATCCGGGCTGGCAACGAAGCACCCAAAGCACCCGAAGCACCCGAAGCACCCGTCTGCCCTGAGGACACAACCCTGCCCTCAAGGGGCTTCCATTCTAAGTGGGGAGAAAAGGGGCAGCATCGACCCCAACCGGTATAATAAGGTAGGACAGGCTGCTGTGTAGATGGAGAGCTTGACCCCTGGCCTGCTGCCCCCAGAAGTCCCTCAGAATTTCCCCAAATTCCGTTTAATCTCTCTGGAGCCTCCACATTTGCCTGCTCACAGTACTGGTTTACGAGTTCTGTAGCTCCTCCTTCTCGCTCTCTTCTTTCTCTAGCAGGCTGGGTTAGTACCTTTTAGTTAGCCTTTTTATGTTATTATTGTATGACTTTAGTTCGCTTTTTTATATTATTATTACTATTATTATTATATAACCTTTAGTTAGCTTCTTCATGTTATTATTACTATTATTATATAACTTTCAGTTAGCTTTTTGTTATTATTATATTATTATTACATAACTTTGTTAGCTTTTTCATGTTATTAATACTATTATTATATAACTTTTAGTTAGCCTTTTATGTCATTATATTATTATTATATGACTTTAGTTAGCTTTTTCATGTTATTATTACTATTATTATATAATTTTTAGTTAGCTTGTTTATGTTATATTATTATTATATGACTAGTTAGCTTTTTCATGTTATTATTACTATTATTATATAATTTTTAGTTAGCTTGTTTATTATTACATTATTATTATATAACTTTTAGTTAGCCTTTTGTTATATTATTATTATATAACTTTTAGTTAGTTTTTTGTTATTACTATTATTATTATATGAGTTTTAGTTAGTTTTTTGTTATTACTATTATTATATGAGTTTTAGTTAGCTTTTTAATGTTCGTTTATTATTAATAAAAATGTACAAAATGTACTATTTAGTTATTGTATATAAATTTTAACCTCCACCATACGGTAGAGGATAGACAGGCTGCGAGCAACCACTTCCTTTCCTCGGCCCTCCACTTCTCCCTTCGTAAAGACGACACACTAGTTGGGCACGTAGAGCTCAGTCACTATGTCTGGCATAGACAGATTGGCTGGAGGTGTATTGTGGAGACAAAATGAACCCCTGGGAGTCTCGAACCTGGGCTCGTGGATGGATGGTGACCATAACAGGGAACTCTGGAAGGGGGTGGGGGAGGGGGCAGGGAAGTGAATCCTGCTTTGGATAGGCCGAGTCTGAGATATTTAAGGGGCATCTGGTAGGAAGAGGCCAACCACTGGTCCATGATGCAGGACTAGAGCTCAGGAGAGACTTACAGACTTGAGAGTCACCGGCGTAGAAGCGATAAGCAAACCCATGAGAGCTGAGGCTCACCCAAAGAAGAGGGGAGCGTCCTAGACGGTCCCATTACTGTTAGCGGCAATGATGTAGGATGAATTAGTGGAGATAATTCCCAGAGGAGAGTATCCAGGAGGAAAAGATGTTAAATGTCAGAGAAAAGTGAGGAAGAACCAAGGCTGAGAAAAGGTCATTGGCTATGACAATTAAGATCATTGGTCGGGGGAGCTGGGAGGCTCAGTGGATGGAGAGCCAGGTCTAGAGATGGGAGGTCCTGGGTTCAAATCTGGCCTCTGACACTTTCTAGTTGTGTGACCCTGGGCAAGTCACTTGACCCCCATTATCTAGCCCTCACCACTCTTCTGCCTTGGAAACAACATACAGCAGGATTAAAAAAAAAAAAAAAAAAAGATCACTTTGAAGGGAGTTTCAGTTGAGTGATGGACACCAGACTGTAAAGTGGAGGCAATGAGCAAAAGACAGCTTTTTCCTCAAGGTTTGGCTGAGAAAGGGAGAAGACATACAGAACAATAGTCAGCAGTGACAGTAGAATCAAGTAAGGATTTTTTTTTTTTTTAAATTTAAAGATGGAGGAGACTCGGGCACATTAGTAGGCAGCAGGGAGAGAGTCAGGAGATATGGAGAGACTGATGATTAAGGGAGAGTAAGGATGTTAGAGGAAGCAATCAGGGGAGAAGGTGGAAGCGGCTGGGATTAAGGATACAGGTGGAGGGGTTCACCTTAAGAAGGATCATCAGAGCCTTGAAAAAGAGGAAATGTCAAGGAGTTGTGAGACTGTTGAACAGAGACAAAGAGACGGGGAGAACAAAGCTTGTAGGGAAGGGCTGGAATTTTTTGGTGAATGAGAACCTCAGTGGAGAGAGTTGGGGAGAAGGTACTGCCAGAGGCCCAAAGGAAAAAGAGAAGGCCACTATGGAAAGTGGAATGGAGAATACGTTAGGGACAAGCAGGATTGCCTTGCTGCAGTGAGGGCCCACTTAAGATTGAATAACAAATTTGTAGGTTCAGTTAACAAAGATTTGTGACTTCCTCCAGATCTGCTCAGTAGCAGTAGGGGTAGGAGCAGAGGATATGAAGCATCAAATGAGTTCAATATAGAATCAAATCAGTTCACAGAAGGATTGTGATCGGGAAGGGAGAAAAGGGAAGAAGGAAAATGGAGGGATTGGATCACAGTAACGATGAAAAATAGATTTACAGCAGAAAGAGAGAGATGAATTGATAGGAGATAGAAATTGGATAAAATGAAACATTTGTGGATGGTAGTAAGATCAAGGAGGTGACCATAAGGTGGAAAAGTAGCTCCTGGAAATTAAGTAGACTAAGGAACTGGGAGGTTGGGATAATAGAGGAAGCACTAAATGAATGTCAAAATCCTCTAGTATGGTCAGAGTTGGGTAGAGAGTCTTTGAGCCCCGTGACCTGAGAACCAGTAACAGAAGGCACCCATGGGCTGGATTGGGGGATCGATTTAGATACTGTGAACCTCAAAAGGAGAAGTGGGCACTAGAGGCCTCTGAGACCAAGGAGCATGAAGTGATTTTGTGAGGTGGGGGTAGGAGAGATGTAACTAGCACTGGAAAGGGTGCCAAAGAACGAAATGTCTTCTGGGCAAAATGGAAACAGAATAGAAGGAAAAGCTCTAAAGCAAAGTGCTTTATTAATTATAGAGGGGTTGTCCCAGAGGGCATCATCAAAGGGGCAGGCTCATATGACAAGGAATATTGGAGGGATGGGGTTGAGGCAAAAGGGGATAAGTGAGCAGCAGACCTTGGAGGGATGGGGAGGGAGTTTACTCTTTGGTATCCTGGGATTCAAGCTCCTAGGAATGGGGAGACTAAGGGGATGGGAACCCTTGGAGAAGGAGTCCAGGTACAGGGTCCATGGAAGGGAGGGGCTTCACAGAGCGGGAGAAGTCTTGCCTGGAGACCTCCGCCATTTTCTTTATGGCTGCTTTATGATATGGGGTCCCTGGAGGTGTCTGCACCCTCCCGGGCAGAATGGAGCAGGTTGGCTTCCTGTTTCTAATCTGGTTGACTTGTTGTTGCCAAGTCTTGTAGATTCAACTTTTGCAGCATCTCTCAACACCATTCTGATTTGGGACTCTCAGCTCTAGGCTGGCTCATTGCAAGTAGCTTCCTAATGGCCAGACCCATGCCTGAAGCCTTTCAGCCCCTTCTGGACACACCTATGGCTCCCTATAACCTTCTGGATCAAATAGGTTCACAGCTAGCCCACCCTACTTTTCCTTCTAGTATACATGCCTCTCTTCCAGCCACTTGGCCCACCCAAACCGGCTCTCTGTGTGGTTCCATACACAAGACAGCCCATCTCCTTGTCTTTGCCCATGCTGTACCCCAAGTCTCTGGGGATGCCCTCCCTCTTTGTAGCAGGCAAAGCCTGAGAGCCCACCGAGCAAGGCTCTGGGACCTAAAGCAGAAGGTCCCTAACGGCCCTCCCACTTTCTTTCTCCTTCTAGGTCATGTTTACGGCACCCATAGAAACCCCTGATTTCATACATCGTATAAGCCACGGAAACGCTGGGGTACGTGTCAGGTAAGCTATAGAACTCCCGTTTCTCGCACCCCCGTATCAGACGTTTTCTGCAGTCACTGACCCATGTACGGTGCGTTGCACTGTGACCGCCGAGGTCTTCCGTTAACCAGGACCCGTAACTATGGATGTGGAAAGCTCTTGTTGGAGCCTCCCCCATAGAAGCCGTAGCCTTCCCGACGCCTCTGGGGATCCCCAAAGCTCAGCACAAGCCCTTCTTCTCCCTGAGGCTTTGTCCCCCTGCAGCAAGTGCCTTGGGAACTCCTCCTGCCTGTCGGGGCCCCTTCGTGCCTGCCTCTTGGCTTCCCATCTTTCTGGGCTCCTAAGCTCAGGCAGGCCCAGGGGCTGCGGGTCAGCCCTGCCCCGGCACCGGTGACCTCGGAGGTCCTTCTCTGCACATCTTGCAGATGCCCGGCACTGCTGACTACCAAACAGCTCGCTCCATAAAAAATAATAATTTATTGTCAACAAAGGGTATGTACAAAGGGAAAGAACCAGGGAAGCGGGGGCTGGGTCAGCAAGGTGAAAAGCGGGCAGAGCTGGGGGCCCCAGAGCCACCCCCACCTGGAGCTCCTCCGGCTCTGCTGCGGGGCGGGGAAAGGGTGACGGGGCTGTACGGACAGGAGGGCCAGGAGGAGGTGGGGGGAGAGGAGGCTCCCCCGAGGTAGTAGGGGGCTCCGTGGGCCCCCCCTTGTGACCGCCTCCTTTGTAAGGCACTATGCCGGCAGGGAAGTGGTGAAGCGGGAACGAGGAAGGGCAAACACAGTGGGGCTCGGGAGCTCACTCTCCATCAACACTGAACCCTAGTGCAAGGACGGTGGTGGCCCGGACCCGGGACCCCTTAGCAGCGTCCAACGGGAGCAGAAGCAGACTGTCCCCTCAAGTGCTTGGTTCCATCGGCTTCTTCGGACGGACGGACAGACGGACGGACGGACGGACGGGCTGGTCTGCCAGGCGAGGGGCGAGGAGAGGCGCCGTGGGCACGACCCCCAGCGGCCATCACTCGCCAGGCCCAGCCTCTGGCTGTTCCCGAGCAGCAGCCACACCGGACTCTGTCAGCACGGCCTGCCAACCCGGGGGGTCACCGGCCCCCACCGCCCGGGGCCCCTGGGGAGCCTTGGACCAATCCTGAAGCAGGCTGACCGCTGGGGGCTGGTCCAGGTGCACGCGTATGACCTGCAGATCCAGCGTCCCTCGGAGCCCCGCGGAGGGAGCTGGGGAGGGATGAGAAGAGGAAGTGTTAGAGCTGCCCGGCAGCCTGGGGAAGGGCCTCTCCCACCCGTGGGCCCAGCCAAGGGCCTCTGTGGGCCCTCCAGCTCCGGGCTGGTGCCCCGGGAATGCCCCAACCTGACTTCCTGCACAGAAAGCGGGCTCTGGTGCTGCCTCTCGTGGCTGGCCACAATTCACTCCTGTGGCTCAGGAGGTCGTGGCTAGCAACTGTGGACCGGGGAGAAAGGCCTGGCCTCCTCCAACACCCCCAGGGAGTGGCCCTTGGGTCTGGGTGAAGGCCTCTAAGGAGGACGGAGCCACCACTCTGGCCTGCCCTTCTCCAGGCTAAACACCCACCAGAGGCCCTCCACGGTGAGCAGGAAGCCCTCCCTGGTGCTGGATGCCAGGCATCTCCCGACACATTCTAAGGATCATGCCCGCATCTGGCCACTCCATCACACCGGGCACCGCGCGGCCCACAAAAGCCCCCCAGACCTTCCAGAGGAACAACCAGCCTCGACTTAGCTTTGGGGCCAGAGTGGGGCGGCCTCTCCAGGCCAGACACGGCCTGTCCCTTTAGCTGGCCCTCACAGGTACTGACTGGGGGCCCTTGCCCAGCTCCGTGTCCCCCACCCCGGACACCCTTGGTTCATCCCTGTCTCATCCTGGCTTCGTCCCCAGGGCTCTAGTCACAGCCTCTGACTTCTCCTGAAGGGGATGGCAGCTAGAATGCCCACTCTGGGCCTCGGTGCCCAGGCAATGCCAGGGGGCAGGAGAGGGCCCGGGCCAGTCCTGTTCTCAGTGACCTGGGAGTGGGGTAGGTCCGATGGCATTAAGCCTGCTCTGGGATGCTTTCCTAGAAGGGAGCCCGAGCTGTCCTGCTGACGCCGGGCCAGGCCGTCACCCCCAGAGAGTGAGGAGCCCAGGAGGGGAGCGGAGGGGAGCCCCAGCTGTAGGGAGTCCTGCCCACAACTCACCTGGGGTGGGGCTCGGGGGCCGCCCGGGGCTTTCCTCAGCCGGCTCGCCTCCTTTCGACGAAGACTTGTCCTCCGAGGCCTTGAGCTGGCTGCTGGAAAAGAGCTGGAGGACGAAGCCGGGGGGGAAGCTGCCATCCGTGAAGTGCCGGACCTCAGTGGGGGCCGAGAAGGGCTCCAGGGTGACGTGCGGGAGGGGGAGATCTGGAGAGGGACAAAGAACAACGTCCAGAAGTCTGGATCTGCAGAGGCTTCGTCCTCTGTCCGATGGCGAGGACTACCTGGGGGGCACCGGAGATCCCCGGCATTCTCAGTAGCGCCATCTATAGAGCTTTAAGGTTTGTGAAGCACCTGGCAGGGAGGTGCTGTTATTGTCCCCATTTTACAGCTGAGGAAACTGAGGCAAGATGGGAACTTTCACCATCTAGTTGCTGACACACTGCTCCCCACTCACCCCACCCCCAACATGGGGTATCCCTCTAACACTTCCAGCTGCCTTCTGGCCCCCCACCCTGATGTCGCCTCCCCTCCTCTCCCTGTCCCGCCCTCCGTGCCTGGACTTCTCCTGGGGCTCTGGGGGTCAGTGGGGCCCCGGGCTGGCCAGGCAGCCCTTCCACAAAACCTCTCCATTAGCTGGACTCGGCCCTCTCCTGCCACATCCCCCTCGGGGGCGGCCTTGTTTTGCCATCCCCCACAAGCTCCCTCTTCTCCCCTCTGCCCCTGCCTCAAACAAAGAGGATTCTCCTCTCCATCCCCCGACCCCAAGTTCCATCCCCAGCTCTCAGGCGGCACCACAAGCTAGATGTCTTTTACACATCTCAACTGGTCCAAAATGGGAGCCTGCTGGACGGAGAGCCAAGCCTGGCCTCGTTTATCTACTAGCTGTGTGACCCTGCGTGGGTCACTTCACCCTCCTTGCCTCAGTCTCCCCATCTGTCAAATGAGCTGAGAAGGAAATGGCTCATCACAGCAGGAGCTCTGCCAAGAAAACCCCCCATGGGGTCACAGATGGTTGGAGTCCTCCCCCCCTCCCCGGGGGTGAGCCTGGGTTTCACTCGCACTCATGCTCCACAGCCAATCTGCTGCCAAAACACCTCCCTCAGTGCCCCTTCTCTCCACTCTTACGGGTATCCTCCCCTTCCCCAACTTGGGGTCCTGCTGTCTCCCCCAGACTATGGCAGTAGGCAGATTGCGGTGGGTCTCCCTTCCCCCTGCTCTGGAGACTCCAGGGGGTCCCCATCACCTTGAGATCAGGCTTGGGGAACCCCGCTCCACGGCTGCCTTCGAGGCCTCCACTGGCCAGCCCGGCCACCCCAACCACCCCCCCAGCTGTGCCTAAATGCCTTTCCTTCCATCTTAGAATCAATGTGGCACACGGGTTACAGGGCAGCGAGGGCTGGGCCACAAAGGTAGCCCAGCTGGGATGTGTCCGAATTGAACCCAGGACCTCCCGTCTCTAGGCCTGGGCTCTAACCACTGAGCCCCTCACCACACTGTTTCTGATAAGGCTGTTTGGGACAGCGCTTTCTGGGGACCCTCACCCTCTCCCTCCAGGGTCTTTTTTAAGGCCAATGTGACTAGCAGGGGACGAAACCATGGGGGGAACCTGGAGCTTTGTAGGACTCCGCTGGGGAAGGAGACAGAAAGCCAGAGAGCGAAGGCCACGCTGTCTGTAGGCCTCTCTGATCAGGGTGCAACATCCTCCTTGGCTTCCTTAGAATGGAAGAAGTCAGGGGTCCCCCAAAACTCAGTGCAGCATCTAGTGGCACCTCACAGAAAACTTCACAATGATTGTCCACGAGTGGTCATCCCACTGCTGGTGGGCAGCTCACCATCTCACTGGCATCTTATTCCACCCAGGGAAGAATGACCAGAGCATGTGGGGGACATTTAGGGGAGTCTCTCTGGAATCTCTCCCTCCTGGTGAGCATCCCTGCCCCTTGGAGGTGGCGATCCCAAGGCCTGCCTTCTAGGTGAGTCTTCTCTTCACCCCTCACCCTGGAATCTAGCTGCTTCTCTGGTCTCTTCCCTCTCACCACTCTCTCGGCTCCTTCTGCCCCCTCACCTGGACTCGGGACCAACGGTCTGGCCCCGGCCTTGGCCTTGGCCGAACTCCTGCCCCTGCCCTTCTTCTTCTTGGGAGGCACGTCTCCAGACAGCTCTTTATATCTCTGGTTCCGAGGTTTCTTGGTCCCTACATCAATGGTTGGGGGAGCTGCCAAGAAAGAGCCCCGACTTCATGAAACGCTCCCCCTTACAGCCCCTCTCTCCATCCCAGGCCAGAGGCCCCTGCTCTGCCTGCCCCGTGCCCCCCCCCTCCTCCGTGCCCTCTCTTGAAGGGCCTTACCTGGAGTCTGCAGGGGCCGGAGCCCCCGGGGTCGGTTCCGAGTAGATTGCGATTCAGGCTTCTCCTCAGAGTCCAGAAGAACCACAATCTCTGCTGGTGTCTCAGGAGGGTCTGGGGCAGAGAGGAGAGTCTCCTAAGGATCTCTGCTGCTCACCCCCCCCACCCCCCGGCCCCGATCCCCCCCCTCCCCTCCTACCTGTGCTGGGGGGGGAGGGAGGCCCCAGGGAATCTAGCAAGGCCACACCCTCACTCCAGGCCTCAAGGATGTTGCTCTTCTCCCCGGGGCTCAGGCCCAGGGTGTGGGGGTGCTGGCGAAGAATGTGGCGCCGGGCGCTGCGGGCAGAAGGCGTGTGGAGCTCCTGGCCACACACCATGCACAGGGCCCGGCCGCTGCCCCCGGGGCTGTTCCCCACCAAGTACTCCTGCTCCCATGACTGCAGAGGCTCGGGCTCCTCGCTGATGGCCGTGCTTGTCTCGGGCTGGCACTGCCCGGGGAGGGGGCTGGCCTCGGGCTGTCCCACTGGGGAAGGAGAAAGAAGGAGCTGATGGTGAGGGGTCCCAGGCTGTGGTGCCCTGCAGAGGGCTCATCTCAGGAGAAGATGCCCCCTTCTTCGCCGGCCTGGCAAGCAGCCTGTTCCCCACCGGGCCCCAGGGCAAAGAGCAGGCATCCTCGGTGGCCCAGAGCCCTCTGGAGCTCACAGCTGGCCCTCCTGGCCTCATCCTCTCCCTGCGGTCCTGCTGCTTCTCTGGCCGCTCCTTCTCCGGGCCCCTTTCCAGATCACACCTGCTAAACCTCGGCCCCAAGCTTCTTGTCTAGGTGACCTCTCCCCCTCTCCCACAGCTTCACTGACTCTCTGCCCAGCCCTAATGTCCTTCTCGTCTGGCCTGACCAAATGCCTTTTGGGCACCTTGACCTGGATGCCCCTGCAGGCCTCTTCTACACTTCCCATGGAAGGCCTGGGCACTCCCACCCTCTCGGTGAATTCACTCCCAAGCAGGGTGTCACAAAGACCCCACATGTTCTAGCTTCTTTCCTGTTACTGTGGGTCTCCTGGGCAGACCCTCACCCCCTCATGCCCAGCCCTGCCTCCCATCTGTTCTCTACTCGGCACCCAAAGTGATCTGGCTAAAGCATGGACTGCCCCCCCCCCAACTCCCACACTTCCCATTCTCCCAGATCAAATACCAATTGTCCTGCCTGGTTCTGAGCTCCTCACACTGGGTCCCCTGCTTTGTCTCTTTATTTCCTTTCATGTATTCCCTGTCAGGACACCGGCCTTCTGACCAGTCCCTGGAACACTCCCTCCCCTGAATTCTTTCCCTTCTTCCTTGCAAAGCCCTAAATCCACCTAGCTGTATACCCGCTGTCTCCCTCATGGCAGGGGGGCCTCGAGAACAGCCTCCTTGTCTCTGGATTCCCGAGGCCCCAGCACAGTGCCCGGCCCAGGATGGAGGAAGCTTAATGCTCGCTGCCCCTCTGGTCTGTGCCAGCTGCCTGGAGCGATGTGGTTTGTGCCAGGCAGAAACGGAACCCGGGCCACCCTGACTCGAAGGCAGCTCCCCTACACTAACCAACCCCCTGGAGGCTGCCTTCTCAGGCAGTGGGTACACCAGGTATCCTTACCCCCATTTTATAGCCTAGGAAACGGAGGCTCGTCCAAGGAAGGCTCGCCCAGGGTCACACGCCTGAGGAATAGCCCTGACCTCGACAGCAAGCTTAATCGGGTCACAGCTTTCCTCTGGATTCTTCCCCCACGAGGGAGTGAGCATCCCGCAGCCAGTGTGGAGGCCTGGGAAGACGCTTTTCTCTGCGCTGGAGCGAGGCTCCACGGCTCATAATCTTTGGAGAAGGTGGCACAAAATCAGGAGACAAAGGACGGGCAGACAGCGCTGGGGCGGCTGGGTGGCTCAGTGGAGAGAGGGTTAGGCCTGGAGTCTGGGAGACTCATCCTCCCGGCTTCAAATCTGTCTCAGACATTACTAGCTGTGTGACCCTGGGCAAGTCCTTGACCCTGCTGGCCTCAGTTTCCTCAGTCAAGTGAGCTGGGGAAGGAAACAGCTGATCACTCTGGCATCTCACACGGGTCCCGGGGCCGGACGTGACAACAAACAACAAACGATCGACACAAAGGTGAACCATAGCATTGTGGGGGAGGTTTACTCCCAGACACGATGAACAAGTTAATGGCTAACTCAGGGCAGCAAGAGATCTCCGAGCTAGCCCGGGCCTCTAGAGCGTGGCATTGCTTCTGCACCCCCAGCCCAGACCTTGGGGTGCTCCTCGTGTCAAGGCATTAGCTTCCCCTCCTGAGGATGCCCAGTCTTGCCCTGGAGCCTCCCCCTCTTGGTGACCTCCAATGGCTTTGCCATTGGTATTTAGTGCCCTCTGACCTCACCAGCATCTTTCCTCCCTGCCCTGACCCACCCTAGTGGGCTTCCAAAATGGTGCCCCTTGGCCTCTTAGCACAGCCTGATCCCTTCCAGGCTCCACTCAGTCCCCTCTTCTATTGGGAGGCCCTTCCTCATCAGCCCAACAAAATCTCCTCCCCGTATCATCCTGTGTGGACTTTTATCTGCAGACGTGGATGAGAGCTGCCTGCCCTGCCGGCCATCCATGTCAGTGAGGGAATCCCTGAACAAAGGAGATCAGGATGCCTTGGAGCATCCCTGGGCCCAGCACACAGGAGGTCCTTCCTGAGAGGGGGGGTTGAGGGTGGACAAGCCCTGACGTCCCCCCACTCAGTGCCAGGCCTAGAGGAGGGCACGGCGGCCTCTGCTGCCCCCTCTGTCCCGGACCCCAGGCCCCATCTTTGTCTCCTCTGGCAAATCAAAGCTCACAGCCTCTCAGTTCTTCCCACCCTGGCCTTGATGGCTCCAAGATGGCCTAGGAAGGCCAACTGATCATCCCCCATGACCCAACTCCCTGGAGACAGGGAAGCACCTCCAAGGCCCCAGGAGAGGCGGCCAGCAAGTTTGCTTCAGTTTTTGTTCCAAGGGAGGAGGAACAAGGTCTTCTAAGATCCAAATAGGCACTGAAAAGGAAGGCTGGCTCTTTCCTGTTCTCACTTCCCCTCTTAGGGCCTGGAAGGGGAGCTCTGACCCAGGCCTCAAGGGCCAGTTCCAGTCTGGCCACCCCCTCTGGCTCCTACAACTCCAGGGATTTGGCCCCAGGCTCGCTCCAAGCATACAAAGCTGAGCAGAGGAGCTGGCGGCCTCCCCCGTGGTCCTCCTCCATCCCTCTCCCGGCATAGTAAATGGAGGCTCTTGGCCCACCTGGCCTCTCACCTGCATCAGGAGGTCCTCCCTCCGCCTCTCCCCAGAAATTTGCTCTATTTGCTCAGAGGAGACTAAGAGGCTCGGCCTGAGGAATGGCCTGCACACGGAAGGCGCTTCAGACGGGGAGACACCAACCCCCCATCTTGGTCAAGTCACGGACATGGCTGGGCCTCCCTATCCAACTGAGGGGGCGGATCTTTGAGCCGGCTCAGGGCCTCGGTTTCCCCAAACTCCCCCCAGGCACAAATACCACAGGAGTGACTGTCCAGGCAAAAGTGCCCACAGGGAGGCCTGCATGTCCTGACACACAGGACAGGGGGAGGGGAACGGAGCCCCGCGGCCTCGCACGTATGCACACACGTGTGTGACGTGTACCGCACACAGACCCGCTTCAATAGAATTAGCCCGGGGTCGCGGAGGTAGACGCGCGTGTCTGGAGAAGGCCCGGGGGGGGGGGGGTGCGGCTCCCACACGCGCCCTAAACCCGCGCGCACACGCGTGGAAGCCATGGGATCCGCACAGAGCGGGATGACCCCGGTTCCTCCCCCTCTCGGCTGGGGGCGGGCCGCTCTACAGATAGCCGTGATCTTCGGCCGGCCTGGGCAGGGCCCCTCCCCTCTTCCCCCGCGGCCTCACCTCGCAGCACCGGCTCCCGCAGGGCCGCGGGGATGGGGATGGCGGGCTCAGCCGGGGGCCCAGCGGGCGGCACAGGGCGGCGGCGGCTGGGCGACGGCAGCGGGGGCCAGCGGCCCGGGGGCGTATGGGCGCGGGGCCCCGGGGCCTCGGCCCCGTCGTCCTCCACTCGCACCTCCTCCACGTCCTCGCACTTGAGCGTCACCTGGATGCAGTCCAGCGGCGCGGGCTCGGCCTTCAGGGCCATGGTTCTGCCTGGCGGGGGGCGGCCGGACAGCGCGGTCAGTCAGCCAGGCCTCGCCGGCCCGACCCCCGGTCCGCCCAGCCCCACCCCGTCCGCTTCCCGGCCCGCCCGGCCTCGGCCCGTGCCCACGACCTGCAGCCGCCCAGCCCGGGTCCTCCCCGCCACCATAGAGTCCCGGCCCCCCGGCGGGGGGAGCGTCCTCAATCCGGGCCCCTCACCCGCGCCGCTCTCCCGTCTATGGTTGCTCATTGTCCGAGCCGGCGCCCGGGGCCCGCCCCTTGTCCCGCCCCGGCCGCGTGTGGCCAATCGCCGGCCGCCCCGGGCCGCCCGCGCCCCGCCTCCCGACGCACGACTGGGAAGCGGCGGCGGAGCGCTCTCGGCTGCCCCCAGGCGGCGCTTGGGCCGCCGGGCTGGCAGATGAATGAAGGTTGGCGCTCCCAGCTGGAACCCAAATTCCAGCCATCCAGGAAGTCCCGGGTGGGAGGCCCTGGCCTCGGCTGCTATGGAGTATACAGTGGGTCAAGAGCCTGTTTGTGTGCCCAGCCGAGGAGTATTGGTCAAGATCTTACTGTGCCCAGCCAATAAGCCTTGGTCAAGTGCTTCCTCCGTGCCCAGGAAGGAAACAGCCGCTGCTCTCAGGAGGATTCCCTTCCCGGGGTGGGGGAGGGGACCCCTCAGTAGGAGGGCTCTGATTACTGAAAGTTAATGTGCCGTGGCGGGAAGCGGAGCATCCTTCCTGAGCTCGGGTGGGGCAGTTTCCTACCTCCGAATCAAATTCTCTGGTGCCGAATTACCTATTTGATAGGGCTCTGCTTCCTCTCCCACTCAGGCCCCGAGGACGGGACCAGTTTTCTGCGGTTCCCTGAAGAGGCTGGGCTGGGTCAACGTAAGAGGAAGCGACTCCTGATTGGTTGAGAGAATGCCGAGTATTTGGAGAATTAGGTTTAAAATAATAATAATAATTTCTTAAAAAGCAAAAGCAAAAAACCCAAACCAAATCCGTTTTGTTACCTTTTGGGTTCCATAGCCTAAATGTCCCTCCCAGAGAGCCATAGAGAAGAGACGTCTAACTCGATTAGATCGCATTGGTTTATCTATAGGAACTGAGGGCTGGCAGACTGGAGCCTCCGGGTTACCAGCATGCAGGAGGAGCCCAGCCTGCCTCCACTGTCCCCACTGACCTCCAGGGCCTTCAAGCTCTGGACCCTAGGGAGAACATACTCCCCCGAGCAGTCCGGCAGAAACTGGCTATAGACCAGCATTTCACACCATACACCAAGATGAATTCTAAGTGGACCCAGGAGTAAGACATAAAGGATGACATTCTAAATAAATTGGAGAGAAAAGAAAGAAGTTGCCCTTGAGAGCTAGCTGGGAGAATTCACAACCAAATAAAATGAAAGGTTCACAGAAGAGAAAATGGAGAATTTTGATAATATAAAATGTAAAAGGTTTTGCACAAACAAAATGAATGCAACTAAAATGAGAAGGGAGGCAGATAAGTGGGAGGAAATACTGCAAGTTTCTCTGATTAAAGATCTCAGTTCCAAGATAGAAAAGGAACTGATTCAAATTTATAAGGATAAGAGACATTTCTCCAATTGATAGTCACCAGGCAGTTTTCCAGGAAGACAGCCAAGCTATCAATAGCTATATAGGAAAAAAAAAAGCTGCAAATCATTATTAGATATATGTATAACCCAGTGGAATTGCCTGTCAACTCCAGAAGGGGGGAGGGAAGAGGGGAAGGAGACAATAAGGATCATGAAACCAAGGGGGAAATTTTAAAAAAGAAAAGAAAAAAGACCTGCTATAAAAAATTAGAGAAATGTAAATTAAAGCAACTCTGAACTAGCACCTCCTACCTATCAGATTTGCATATCTGATGGAAAGGGAAAATGACAAATACTGTGAGGAAACAGGTACATTAATACACTGTTTATAGAACTATGAATTGTCTTGGACATTTTTAAATTGTGTCCCCAGAGTTACTAAACTGTGCCCCTTTAACTCGACAATACTGCTACTACATCTATACCCCAAAGAAAGGATTCATCTGTACAAAAATATTTGTGACAACTCTTTTTGGGGCAGAGAATTGGAACTTAAGGGGTGTTCAGTGCTTGGAGATTGGCTTAATAAGTTATGACATATGAGTGCGATAGAATGAATTTTTGTGCTGTAAGAAATGATGAAAAGGATGGTTTTGGAGAAACTGGGGAAGACTTGTCTTAACTGATACAAAGTGAAGGGAGCAGAACCGGGACAATCATTTATACAATCACAACATTGTCAAGACACACATTTCTGAAAGCTTTCAGAACTCTGATCAACCAGGTTTCTAGAAGAAACACGTGTCCCATCTCCTGACGAAGAAATGATAGACTCAGGATGTAGATTGAAGCATGTTTTTTGGACATTTCCAATAAAGGAATTAGTTTTGATTGGCTGCATTTTTTTGTCATTAGGGTTTTATTTTTCCTTTTAAAGAAGACAGGAAGATTTGAGGGAAAGGAAAGATTTTTTTAATTTTAAAATTTAATTAAATGCTTAAAAACAAAGAGGACTTCCTAATGAGAAACCCCGTTCTTGAAAAATAGGAGAAGGCTCATGCTAGGTGGTTCAGTGATTAGAGCACTAGACCTAATGTCAAGATAGACCTAAGTTCAAATCCAGCCTCAGATACTTACTAGTTATGTGACGCTCAGCTTTTTTCCCCTTCTGTTTCCTCAAATATAAAATGAGGATAAGAATATCACCTACATCTTAGGATTGTTAAGAGGAGAAAATGTGATAATATCTGTAAAGCTTTGGCAGAAACTAGGTATAGACCAAGATTTCCTATCATCTATCAAAATAATTTTGTTTTCAGTTGTGTCTGACTCTTTGTGACCCCATTTGGGTTTTTTCTTCACAGAGATACTAGGGTGGTTTGCCATTTCCTTCTCCAGATCATTTTACAGAGGAGAAAATAGAGGCTAACAGAGGTAAGTGACTTGCCCAGGTCACACAGTTAGTAAATGTCTGAAGCTGGATTTGAACTCAGGTCTTTCTGACTACAGGCTGGGTGTTCTATCCACTGGGTCACCTAGATACCCCACCAAAAACACCTATTAGACATTATACAAATCCTAGATGCCATCATCATCATAATTATTATATTCATACCAACAGCAACTAGCTCAGAGGAAGGATAGTCAGGATCCAGGACAAGTGAAGTTGGGAAGTCTTTATCTCTGAGAGGACTATTGAGCCAGGATGGCATTTATCCTACACACCTCTAATAGAGGGAAATAGAATTAAAACCATTTTTTTAAACCTTTACCTTCCATTTCTGAATAATACAGTGCAGTAGTTCCAGGGCAGAAGAGCTATAAGGGTTAGGCAATGGAGGTTAAATGACTTGCCCAGAGTCACACAGCTGGGAAGTGTCAGGCTTAATTTGAACCCAAGACCTCCCATTTCTAGGCCTGACTCTATTCACTGGGCCACCCAGCTGTCTCTAAAAAGCACTCTTAAAAGAGAGGGTTGCTGTAGCTTACACTCGTGCATTTTCCTGTTTCCCAGCTTCTGTTTCAGGAAGCCACAAGGCTCCTAACTCCTCATCATTTTTCTCCTTAAGATTGAACAAATCAGATGTGGACCTTCCGGCTTCCATCTCTCTTCCAGGGAAGTCAAGTGTTTGCAAAATGAAGTGCTTTGGGGAAACCTTTTAGTCTCTTTGTTATGACAATTGATTCACAAAATTGGTTAAAAACACAGAGCCATTTAAGCTTTAAAAGATGGGCGGGAAGGCGGAAAGCATTGTATTAGGCCCTGGGCATATGAAAAAAAAATTCTTTCCCTCCCTGGGTAGAATTATAATGAGGGAGATTGAAGGAAATTTCTCTTTCCTCCCCAAAATCTTTTTTTCTGTTTCCATTAGATTACAAACTCCTTGAGGGCAAGGATTGCCTTTTTAAAAATCTTTTTAAAACCATTAGCTTCAGATTTATTCCAAAAGAGAAGAGTGGTAAGGGCAGGGCAATTGCTAAGTGACTTGCCCTGGGTCACACAGTGGAAATGTGTCTGAGGCCCGATTTGAACCCAGGACCTCCCATCTCTAGGTCTAGCTCTCAATTCTGAGCTACCTGGTTGCCCCAAAGATTGTCTATGTTGTATTTGTATCCCCGCCCTTAGTCAATAGTCAATATAGCTTGGTCAACAGGAAATCATTGTTTATTGGCTGCCTGACTGGAAGGAACCTTATGAATTAGTTAGTTCCTTCTGCCCCTTGGAGATGTAAGCTGTTGCATAGCAGTGAGGGGTGGGGTGGGGGTGGGGGTGGGTCACACACAGCCCGGGTTTGAAACTTGGACCTGACTTAAGAAGGGTCAGTTTCATTCCATGACTCACTGCTACAACCTTCGAGGAACGTCCAGAATAAAGCTGGAGTCCAGGCTTGATATTCGCCAACTACAAGTAACTTTGGGTAACCAAAGCCTATGCGGATTGGGTGTGGGACGGCCTTGAATTCAACTGCTGCATGTATAAAGTGTGTTATTAAAACTAGATCTAAACCATTGGAAAAACATTGAGTGCTCATGGGTAGGACGAGCTAACATAATAAAAATGACCATCCTACCCAAATTAATTTACTTATTTAGTGCCCTACCTATCAAACTACCAAGAAACTTTTTTAATGAATTAGAAAAAACTATAACAAAGTTCATCTGGAAGAACAAAAGATCAAGAATATCAAGGGAAATAATGAAAAAAAAAATGTGAAGGGTGGTGGCCTAGCAGTACCAGATCTTAAACATACTATAAAGCAGCAGCCATCAAAACAATATGGTAGGGGCAGCTGGGTAGCTCAGTGGAGTGAGAGTCAGGCCTAGAGATGGGAGGTCCTAGGTTCAAATCTGGCCTCAGACACTTCCCAGCTGTGTGACCCTGGGCAAGTCACTTGACCCCCATGGCCCACCCTTACCACTCTTCCACCTAGGAGCCAATACACTGAAGTACAAGGGTTAAAAAAAAAAAACAATATGGTACTGGCTAAGAGATAGAAGGGAGGATCAGTGGAATAGCCTAGGGGTAAATGTCCTCCGATAGATAGTGTACAGTAAACCCAAAGATCCCAGCTTTTGGGACAAAAACCCACTATTTGACCAAAATTGCTAGGAAAATTGGAAAACAGTATGGGAGAGTTTGGGTCTAGATCAACATCTCACACCCTACACCAAGATAAATTCAGAATGGGTGAATGACTTGAATATAAAGAAGGAAACTATAAGTAAATTAGGTGAACATAATAGTATACCTGTCAGATCTATGGGAAAGAAAAGAATTTAAGACTAAGCAAGAGATAGAGAATATTATATAATGTAAAATGAATAATTTTGGTTACATTAAATTAAAAAGATTTTGTACAAACAAATCCAATGTTAGAAGGGAAGTAAATTGGAAAAAAAATCTTTATAACAAAAAACTCTGACAAAGGTTTAATTTCTCAGATTTATAAGGAGTTAAGTCAATTGTACAAAAAAATCAAACCGTTCCCCAATTGATAAATGAGCAAGGGACATGAATAGGCAGTTCTCAGAGAAATAAATCAAAACTATCAATAAGCACATGAGAAAGTGCTCTAAATCTCTTATAATTAGAGAAATGCAAATCAAAACAACTCTGAGGTACCAGCATAAACCTACCAGATTGGCCAATATGACAGCAAAGGAAAGTAATAAATGTTTGAGGGAATGTGGCAAAATTGGGACACTAATGCATTGCTGGTGGAGCTGTGAATTAATACAACCATTCTGGAAGGCAATTTGGAACTCTGCCCAAAGGGCTTTAAAAGCCTGCCTGCCCTTTGATCTAGCCAAACCACTGCTGGGTTTATACCCCCAAAGAAATAATAAGGAAAAGACTTGTACAAAAATATTCATAGCTGTGCTCTTTGTGGTGGCAAAAAACTGGAAAATGAGGGGATGCCCTTCGATTGGGGAATGGCTGAACAAATTGTGGCATCTGCTAGTGATGGAATACTATTGCTCTCAAAGGAATAATGAACTGGAGGAATTCCATGTGACCTGGAAAGACCTCCAGGAATTGATGCAGAGTGAAAGGAACAGAAGCCTGAGAACTTTGTACACAGAGACAATACACATCCAAAGAAAGAACCCTGGGAACAGAAATACAAAAGAAAAACATATGATTGGTACTAACAATAGAAGTGACTCAGGATGCTTGGCTAAGCTATGAGATATAACAATCAATTCTCCCAAAAACAAGAGGAGGGAAAAAATTCAAATGTAAATATATATGTATTAAAATCATATATATATATGTATAAATTAAAATCTTAACAGGTCCTTGATTCACCATCCAAGTCCAATTGAGGTAGCTTATATCCTAACAAGCACACAGGTACTTTTATTATGAGATACTGACAAAGTAGCCCTTCAGCTGCCTCTGGACAATGGCCTGGACAATGGCCCAGACAAAAGCCCAGTGATTTATTTCATCAGGCTGACTCAGGAGCCCCTTGAACAGATGAGCCTGAATGGTCCCTCTCAGTTCATCCCTATCCCCATTCAGGAGAGCACTCAGATCATTTGGGGAGGCTCCAACATCTGCCCATTAGGCACAGTCCCTGATTGCCTCCCCCATCCTCACCCTACCCCATGCCACAGGTTCCTCGAGGTCCAAAATGCCCAGTTCTTAGACATTCCCTAAATTAAGGCTGGTGAAAATGGCGTCTCTTTTCATAGGTGGGTGGGTGTCCTCTGGTACACAGATGGACAAATTAAAATACTAGGTTTGGGTTTTCAGAGTTCTCATAACTCACATCTGTGTTAGCCTTTTGTCAACCAGGAAACTATTCAGAAAGAAAGAAAACCAACCTTTGCAAATACCACCTAAGGGAAACCAAAACAGAAAAAAGAAAAGGGAGACTCTTCCTCCCCATCCCCCACCCCTCAGCCAGCCAGTTCTAGCCTCAGGCATCTGAGGCTCTTCCTGTGACTGGGGACCAAACTGCCTTGGATTCCTGGATTCCAGCAGGAAGAGGACAATCCAAATGGAGCATCCTGGGAAAGTTAACATTGATGGGAAATGAGCCCTTTACCCTCTGGGGGAGGGGGAGGAGGAGAATGTAAAAACCAATTGAGCAAACTTCCCCACCAAAAAGAGGACACAACACTCTGCCTGTGGAACTTCAGTCCACCAGGATCCCAGACTAATGCTGAGAGAAGAGCTAATTATCCACCACTGCTCCAAAGTGAAAGGAACAAGGACAGGCCACAGAGATCATGGATTTAGGGTTGGAGGGGGCCTTGGAGGCCATCCAGGACCATGCCCTTACTTCACAAATGAGGTGAGTGACTTGCCTAAGGCCTTCTAGCCCACTGATGTCTGAGGCAGGATTTATTGCCAGACTGTGTCCTTCCAAAAGGGCATTAACCACTTGGGGTCACTCTGAAATCAGGCAATCCCTTCTGTCCTGGGAGAGCCTGGCACAAGACCGGAGCAGGAGGTCCTTGCTGGGTGCCTCCAGGAAGGCTCCTGTCTTGGAAGCTTGTTGGGTTGACCAGGAAGCCCTTGGAGTTGATCAGTATCCACCTAGACCAGTGATGGGCAAACAAAGCCCACAGGCCAGATGGGGGGTGGGGAGGGCCCTGAAATGTTCTATCCCTGCTGTGGGACATTCTTCCTAATCTGACGAATACAATGAGTAGGATACAATACAATGAAACTTCCAAAGAGTTGCTTTAGAGACAGACTGACAGATGAGCATTTCTTTTCCTTTGGCCCCTCTTTAAAAAGTTTGCCCAGCACTGACTTAGACCATACCCTGTTCTTCAGAGGAAGCTGCATCTCAGAAAAAAGGAGCATATCGGGGGCAGTTGGGTAGCTCAGTGGATTGAGAGCCAGGCCTAGAGATGGGAGGTCCTAGGTTCAAATCCGACCTCAGACACTTCCCAGCTGTGTGACCCTGGGCAAGTCACTTGACCCCCATTGCCTACCCTTCCCACTCTTCCACCTATAAGTCAATACACAGAAGTTAAGGGTTTAAAATAAAAAAAAAAGGAGCATATCTGTCCTAAATCATGGAGGATGTCACAAGTAGCAGAACTGGGATTTGAATTCAGGTCTTTGGACTCTACCTCCAATGCTCTCCATTGTATTGCACTACCTCCTTCTGTTACATCTCTGGGAGCACTTTGGGGGAGGGGGACAGGGATGGTATTATTTTGTGTTGTTTTGCATCACTTAATGCCTCCTGGAGCATAGTAGGCACTTGTGGAATTCTGACTGGGAAACCATCCCCATTTACTCCTCCTAGTCAGGAGTCTCAGCTTTGTGTTGTTTATTATCTGTGTGACTATGGGCAAATCCCTTCCTCTTTCTTAGACATAGTTTACTTATCTGTAAAACAAGGAGGGAGATGGTCTCTAAGGACCTCATCAGTCCTCCAGACCAGTGGTAGAGGACATTGGGCTGGGCTTGTCAGGAAAGATGAGTTCAAATCCTGCCTTAGACCTTTTACTTGGACAAGTCCCTTGAGGGCTCCAACTCCCTCTCTTCCTCTATAAAATGGAGATGGCAGTAATGGTACTTACCTACTCTAGGGCTCTACCAGACAGGAGCAGCTCCTTTACCGGAATCACTCCAGAAATGAAGGTCCCTTCTCATCTCTGCCAAACTCTGGTGGTGCAGGAAGAGATGATGGACACTTTCCCAGGAGGGTGTCCTGGCTCTGCCTGGACTGGGAGCTGGGAGAGAATGTCCAGCAAACCCTTGTGCTGTGGATGTGCTGGGCTCTGTGGGGAGGATGTAAAATCCAGGTTGTCCTTCATGGAGCTCTCCATCTAACTTGGGAGGTTGGGGCGAAGACACCTCCTATGAGCAGTCTGATGGGGCTTCGGGTCTGGCAGTGGACCTTTATGGGAAGGGCACCGTCCAAACACTGGCCCCTTGATCAAGGGACACAAGAAACTTATCTAATTAGTTCCCAGTGCCTGGGGTTGCTTCAAGGCGATGAGGACTCAGCCTGGCTAGCATTTGCAGTTGGTTCTGACTCTTCTGGACCTCATTTGGGTTTTTCTTGGCAGAGATACTGGAGTGGTTGGTCATTTCCTTGTCCAGCTCATTTTACAGATGAGGAAATTGAGGCCAACAGGGTGAAGTGACTCATCCAGGATCATACAGCTAGTAAGCATCTAAGTCCAGATTCAAACTCCTGAAGATGAATCTTTCTTATTCCAAGCCCTGCGCTCTATCATCCACTGTGCCACCTAGCTGCCCTACATATGGTACCTTGTTTAATAATAATAGCTGACACTTGCAGAACTCTTACTAGGTGCCAAGCACTGTACTAAGAGAACAAAAAGAGCCAAAAGACAGCCCCGCCCTCAGCCCTCAGAGAGCTTACCATCTTGATGGCATTAGGAAGTTCTCCCTCCCTCTGGAAGGTTTGGTGTTCTCACCCTCAGGACTGCCCATGAGGTAGCTGCCAAGATGAGAATGTCCGTTCTAGTAGGCCAGCCACTGCCATGCGCTTCTGCAGGAAGGCTCAGGAATACTTAATAATTAATAGTTTTTTGAACCCTTACCTTTGTTTGTTTTGAATTCAGGGAAGTGCTATTTGGAAATGTCTAGCAGACTCCCTATGGACACGTGGGGACTTTGAGACTACATTTCCTGTGATCCCTATGGGTTTCCGGTTTCTGGTTTAAGGCATGGGGATGTCCAGTGTCCCCACGTATGGGGCAATTTAAATTCGGAGGAAGGCCTAGAGAAAGCCTCTTTCTGGGTTTTGCAGAGTGGCTGGCTGGCGTACCAGAGGGACAGGATGGGCTCCAGCGGTAAATTTAAAAGATAAGTGTGGTTATATATA
>NC_058135.1:286901806-286954227 GCF_016433145.1 Gracilinanus agilis | reverse complement strand
GTCCCCACGTATGGGGCAATTTAAATTCGGAGGAAGGCCTAGAGAAAGCCTCTTTCTGGGTTTTGCAGAGTGGCTGGCTGGCGTACCAGAGGGACAGGATGGGCTCCAGCGGTAAATTTAAAAGATAGGCGTGGTTATATATATATATATATATATATATATATATATTACCAACATGGCCATGGCTTTAATTAAACTACTAATTTCTATTATTATATCAGTCTTTATCATTTTTAATCTTAACAATAATGGCAACCACGAAGGGTCTCAGAATTAATACTGTGTTATATACTGTTCTAAGGCAGAAGAGCAGTAAGGGCTAGGAAATGGGAGTTAAATGATTTGTCCAGGGTCATACAGCTAGAAAAGTGCCTGAGGTCATGTTTAAACCCAGGACCTCCCAACTCCAGGCCTGGCTCTCTATCCACTGAACCACTTAGCTAACCTGATCCACCCTATATATAGTGGTGCCTTCAACAGTGAAGTTTAGGATCACTGCTTCCTTTTCTAATATTCACTCCCTTTAATGATAGAGCATTTTGCCAGGAATCAATGTCAAGTTCATTGGTCTATAGACTATAGATTTTATTCTCTTCCCCTTTTTTTGAAAACCTGGACAACTCTGGCCATTTCCCAACCTTTTGTGCCTGTTCTGTTCGCCACAATCTTTGAAAGCTCATGGATAGTATATGGCGATCCTAACTGCCAACTCTTTTCATTCCACTGGCCAGAGCTCTTCTGAGCTGGGGAATTTCAATTCATTGAGGGAAACGAGGTGCTCTCCTACGAGGTTTCCTCTGAACTGGTCTACCCTCTCCTCACTTAACAGGATCTATTTCTCTTTTAGAATTCCATGGGTAAATTTTAGATTGTAAGTTTCATGAAGACAGGGACTGTCATTTTCCACCTTTGCAATAATAATAGGGCATAGAACATTAGAAATCACAGTCTAATTCTTGTGTGGTGTAGGGGGAAGAACAATAGCCTCAGAGTCCTCAGAACCTTCATCCCCAAAACAGAAAATCATACTTGTAATCCCTACCTTTTAGCCCTATTATGTTGTTGTAAGGAAAGCATTTTGCTTTGAAAGGACTTCAAGATGTTAAAGAAATGAAAGCTATTCCTCAGTGTCTATCTGAGTCTTTATCCTGTTCATGCCTTATCACTGTGGGTGTCTCCCAAGGTTCTGTCCTGGGCTCTCTACTCTCTTGATCCCCTCCCTCTTTACTCTTTTTCCTCTCTGTCTGTCTGTCTCTCTCTCTCACACACACATCTCATCAGCTCTCATGGGCTCAAAATTATTATTTCTAAGTAGATAATTCTTAGATTTACCCATACAGTTCTGGTCTTTTTTCTGACCTCTAATCTCACATCACCAACTGCTTATTGGACATTTGAACCTGGAGGAAAGCTGATCTTCAGCATGTTCAAAGCAGAAGAAATGATCTTTTCCCCACCCTATCTTGAATCCATTCCCTACTAAACTTGCCTGTTTCTGTGAAGGGCAACATCAACCTTCCAGTGTTCCAGCATCCTTCCTTTAACATCATCCTCAATTCCTTCACTCTCCCTTAAACCCTCCCCTCCATCCAGATAGTTGTCAAATCTTGCCAGCTTTGCCACCAACAACTTCTCTCTACTCTACAAAACATGCCCCCTCAGGGCAGATCCTCATCAGGTCTCCTTTCTATGATTGCAATAGCCTCCTGGTTGGCCTCCTTGTCTCCAATCTCTCCTCACTTGGATCTGTTCTCCATACAGCTTTTTCCTAAAGCAAAGGTTTGATGACAACATTCCCCAAATTCCTCTCTTAAAGTTCTTCATGATTTAACTCCAAGCCTTCTCTGAAAGGGCAGCTAGAAGGGCAGCTATTTATATAAAAATGTTTATTGTTGCTCTTTTTGTGGTGGCAAAGAAATGGAAATTGGTGATTTGTCTGTGGATTGGGGAATGGCTGAACAAATTGTGGTGGATGATGATGATGGAATACTATTGCGCTGTAAGCAACGATGAACAGAATGATTTCAGAAAGAGCTAGAGAGACCTGTGTGAACTGATGCAAAGTGAAATAAGCAGAACCAGTAGAACATTGTACACAGTAACTGAAATATTATACAATGATCAACTTTGAAAGACTTAGCTCCTCTCAACACTACAATGATCCAGGACAATTCTGAGGGAATTAGAACAAAGAATGTGACCTGCCTCCAAAGAACTGCTGGAGTCAGATTTAGATCAAAACAAATTATTTTTCACTTGTTTATTTGTGGTTTTATTTATGGGGTTTAAAGGTTTCAGATGAGTATTCTCTCCAACAACACTCAATTTGGAAACATGTTTTGCATGCTCACATGTGTATAACCCAGATCAAATTATTTACCGTCTTTGGGAGGAGAAGGGAAGGGAGAGATGGAGATCATTTGGATCTTAAAATTTTAGAAAAGGCATGTTGAAAATGATTATATGTAATTGAGAAAATAAAATGAAAGAGAGAGAGAGAGAGAGAGAGAGAGAGAGAAAGAGAGAGATCAGCTAGGTGGTGCATAGAGTGGTGGAGGCAGGAAGATTCATCTTCCTATGTTCAAATCTGACCTCAGACACTTACTAGATATGTGATCCTGGGCAAGTCTTTTCACCCTGGTTGGCCTCAGCTTCCCCATTTGTCAAATAAGCTAGGGAAAGAAATGCCAAACCCCTCCAGTGTCTCAGCCAAGAAAACTTCAAATAGGGTCATGAAGGGATGAATAAGACTGAAAACAAACCAACACCAACATCATCTTTGAAACTTATTATACCTTACTGCTATTCACCTTTAGAATAGAGTCTAGGTCAGTGCTTCTTAAACTTTTTGACCTTAAAAAGTATCAAAGAGCTTCAGTTGATATGGATGATATGTCTTGATATTTGCCATATTAGACATTAAAATGGATACATTCTTCTAAAATATTATTTCATTTAAAATAATAATAACATGCTAAAGAAAAAGAACCAGTTTTCTGAAGTAAAAAAAATAAGTGTGAAGAGTAGTAATGCCTTAAATTTTTTTTTTTAATATCATGTCTAACTTAAGAGGAAACAACTGGATTCTCCTATCTGTTTCTGCATTCATTCTGTTGCAATATACAATATGTTTTGGTTGAAGAACATGAAGAAATCTGGTCTTGTCGAGATATGTAGTTGGAAAAGGGAGGGGCATTTTCAGATAATTATGGACGTTCTTTGATGCTACATGAACTCAACAGAGGATAGTTTTGTAAAGGTATTTGCAATGCAGAATTTGAAATGTCATCAATGAATTCTTCATATTCTTACACTAAAATTCATTGGTCTCTCTAATTCTTGGAATAGTTTTTTTGTCCATATGTGAAATTGTAACATTATGCAGTGGTCATTGGAAAATATTACTTTGCTGAGTTATACAGATCTTCCAAATGTTGACCCATTTTGTTACATAATATTCTTAAAAATCATATTCATTAATATCATTACTGATCTCATCAGAAAGGTCTTTCAGTATTGGGGGAAATATACATTTCCCAAAATTCTAACTTTTGCTTGATTTATCATCAGCAATAAATACTGTCAAAGTACTAGGCTTTCCTAGTTAAGAGTTCAAATCCAACCTCAGATATTCACTAGCTATATGACCCTGTGCAGGTCAACCTCTCTCAGCCTCAGTTTCCTCATCTATAAAATGAGGATAATAAAAACACTTATTTTACATTGTTTGGAAGGTCAAATGAGATGGAGCCAAGATAGCAGAGAAGATACAAGAACCTATCTGATTTCTTCTAAATTACGCTCCATAAAGCAATGATAGAATGCCTCAAAATTATTCTAGAGCAGCATAACCCACAAAAAGACAAGAAGAAGTAATTTCTCAGCCCAAAACAATTTAGAAGACTGGCACAAAGGATCTAGTGCACTGAGGTAGAGGTGGAACACAAAGCAGACCATCAAGGCAGGCGAAGCCTTGGGCACAACTGAAGCTGCAGCTAATACAAACACAAATAGTAAGGAAGAATTGAAGAACTTCTCAGAAGGAGATTAAGGGGGCCCCTTAATTGGCTTTGAGTATAAGACTTTGTAGCAATCCTGATATATAGATGCAGGAAATAGTCCTGGGGAGTAGTTTGTAGGGTAAGGAGGAGCACCAGCATACATTAGCACCTGTAGCCACAGGGAGCAGGGGACACTGATCATAGTTATAAGGACTAAAAGAGTGGTTGGAGTTACTCACAGATCAGAGCACAGACCCAGAGAGTATTAAACATACTTCTTACATCATGCCACCTTGGAAGAACGGAAAGCTTATAGATCTCCAGAGGTAGCTCTGAAGCCAGCTGCACAAAGAACCTGAAGCTTGGAACAGTGCTCCTTTCACCACAGGACAGGAGTGAGTATCCTCACAACAGTTGTGTTCAGCCTCACTCCAGTGATGTTTCTGCTCCTCCCAGATCACCAGCTGCACTCTTCCAGGTGGGTAGATTCTGGAAGCTGACCCAGCCCAAAGTTGACCTGCAACTTAGGTTGGGATTTAGCAGTCTCTACCAAAATCTCCCACAAGTTGGTGACGGTCTTTCCACAGGATCACTGGTAAATCTGGTGTCTCCTAGTTGTCAGTTGCTGCTTGCCCCAACCACCATGGAGTCTCTCTCAGTGAGCAAGAAACACATTTCCTGCTTCTTCATTCCATCTTGGAATCCTCCAGCCCTTCCTGCTAGGTCCAACACATTACAGAGCCCAACTAAGCTTAACCATTTTTTTTTAATTAAAAGAAAAAAGAAAGATTGGAAAATGAGCAAACAAAAAAAGAAACTCAACATAGAAATTTAGTATGGTCACAGGGGAGATCAAAACATAAACTCGGAAGAAGAGAACAAAGTAAATACTGCTGTACCCAAAGCCTCCAAGAAAAATATAAATTGCTCACAAACTCAAAAAGAATTAGTGGAGGAGCTCAAAAAACATTTAAAAAATCAAATAAGAGAGGTAGAAGAAAAATATGGAAAATAAATAAGAGTGATACAGGAAAATCATGAAAAAAGAGTCAACAGCTTGGTAAAGGAGACATTAAAAGAATACTGAAGAAATCAATACTATCAAAACAAGAATAGGCCAATTGGTAAAAGAGGCACATAAATCCAAAGAGAAGAATTTCTTAAAAAGCAGAATTGGCTAAATGGAAAAAGATATACAAAAATGAACTGAGGAGAAAAACTCTTCATAAAGTAGAATTGGCCAAATGAAAAATGAGGTGCAAAAGCTAATTCAAGAAAATCATGTCTTAAAAAATTGAATTGGGCAAGGGGAAGCTAATAACTCCACAAGACATCAAGAAACAATCAAAGAAAATCAAAAGAATGGAAAAAATAAAAGAAAATATGAAATATCTCATGGGAAAAACAACTGACCTGGAAAATAAATCCAGGAGAGTTAATCTAAGAATTATTAGACTGCCTGAAAGCCATGATCAAAAAAAGAGCTTAGATATCTTTCAAGAAATCATCAAAGAAAAACAACTGCTTGAACACATGGGTTGATGTGGGCATGTTTGGTCCTAATGACCACACCAATGCAACTATCAATAATGTATAAATAAGTCTTGATTGATCACACACATTAAAACTAGTGGAAATGCACGTTGGATATGGTGGGGGGGTGGGGTGAAGGAGGGTGAAGGGGAAAGTAAAAACAAGAATCATGTAACCATGGAAAATTTTTCTAAAAAAATAAAATGTTAAAAAAAAAGAAATCATCAAGGAAAACTACCCTGATGGTCTAGAACCAGAGGGCA
Organism: Gracilinanus agilis; assembly: GCF_016433145.1. Classification (NCBI taxonomy): domain Eukaryota; kingdom Metazoa; phylum Chordata; class Mammalia; order Didelphimorphia; family Didelphidae; genus Gracilinanus; species Gracilinanus agilis. The sequence goes on along the minus strand of NC_058135.1, from coordinate 286,948,430 downwards.
AAAAAGAATTTGAAAGAATCTATCAATCACCTCCTGAGAGAGATCCGAAAATGATAACTCCTAGGAATATTGTAGCCAAATTCTAGAATTCTCAGGTCAAGGAGAAAATACTGCAAACAGACAAAAAAAAACCCCAAATCAAATATCATGGAACCAGTCAGAATAGTACAAGATTTAACAACTTCTACTTAAGGGACAGGAGGGCCTAGAATATGATATATCAGAGGGCAAAGGAGCAAGCTTGGACTTCAACCAAGAATCACTTTCACAGCAAAAATGAACATAATCCATCAAGGGGAAAAAATGAGCATTCAGTGAAATAGAGGACTTTTAAATATTCCTAATGGAAAGACCAGAACAGAATGGAAAATTTGATTCAAGAGAATCATAAAAAGGTAAACGGGGGGGGGGGGGGGGCAGCTGGGTAGCTCAGTGGAGTGAGAGTCAGGCCTAGAGACAGGAGGTCCTAGGTTCAAAACCCGGCCTCAGCCACTTCCCAGCTGTGTGACCCTGGGCAAGTCACTTGACCCCCATTGCCCACCCTTACCAAGCTTCCATCTATAAGACAATACACCGAAGTACAAGGGTTTAAAAAAAAAACTAATAAAAAAGGTAAACAGGAAGGAGAAATCAAAATACACTCAAAAAGGCTAAATGGTACATGCCTACATAGAGAGCTGTTCTTGTAGTGCCAAAGAACTTTGTCATTATTAGGGCAGTTAATAGTAGTATATATTGACAGTGGTCACAGAGGTGAATATATGAATATATGATGAGATGATATAAAAATCTAAATTAAATTAAGGCATGAGAAAGAGGAGTGCATTGGGAGGAGGGGGAAGGGAAAAATAAAATGGGGCAAATTATTGCACATAAGAGAGGCATGAAAGAACAGTTCACAGTGGAGGTGAAGAGGAAAGGAGAGCATGTGAACCTTACTATCATCAGAATTGGAGCATACACAATCAACAGGGTATAGAAAGCTATTTTACTCTACAGGGAAGTAGGAGGGGAAGGTGATAAGAGAAGGAGTGTGGGGCTTATATAAAAGAGGCAAATTGGAGGAGGTGGAGGTCAGAAATTAAACAGGGGCATATAGAATGGAAAGTAAGACACAGTGATCATAATGGTACAAATTTTTTTACGCATCTCTCTAATAAAGGCCTCATTTCTCTAATACACAAGAAATGAGTCAAATATATGAGATTACAAGTCATTCCCTAATTAATAAATTGTCAAAGCATATGAACAACGTAATTAAAACTATAGTCATGCCAAAAAAATGCTCTAAATCACTCTTATTTAGAGAAGTGCAAATTAAAACAGCTCTGAGGTACCACCCCATACCTATCAGATTGATTATTATGACACAAAGGGAAAATGATAAAACTTGAAGGGCATATGGGAAAGCTGGGATACAAATGCAATGTTGGGGGCAGTTGTGAACTGATTCAATCATTCAAGAGAGCAATTTGGATCTATGCCCAAAGAATATATATATAAACACTATAAAAAAGTACATACCCTTTGACCCAAAAAAAACATTACTAGGTTTGTATCCCAAAGAGATAAAAAAAAAAAAAAGAGGAAGGACCTATATGTGCAAAAATATTTAAAACAGAGTTTTTTAGGGGGACAAAGTCTTGGAAAATGAGGGAATACCCATCAATTGAGGAATGGCTGAGTAAGTTATAGTATATGATCATAATGGAATGCTATTGTGCTGTAAGAAAGAATGAGCAGGAGTCACCCAGAAAAAACTGGAAAGACTTACATGAACTGAAGCAGAGTGAAATAAGCAGAACCAGGAGAACATTGTACACAATGACAGAAATACTGTATAATGAACAACTGTGAATAACAGCTATTCTCAGCAATGCAATGATCCATGACTATCCCAAAGGACTCATGATAAAAAACGCCATCTTCTTCCAGAGAAAAAGAACTGAGTCTGAATCCAGACCAAAACAAAACTTTTTTCATTTTAATTCTTTTTCTATTTGAGTTTCCTTCCACAAAAGGATTAATATGGGAAAATGTTTTACATGATTACACAAATAAAATTTTTATGAAATTGCTTACCATCTCAAGGGGGTGGGAGAGGTGGGAGGTAGAGAATTTGGTTTTATATGTAATTGGGGGCAATTTTAATTTAATTACTATAAAGAAAAGAAAAACAATTAAAATTAATTAAAATAAAGATTAAATGAGATATTTCTAAATGCTTTGTAAGCCTTTAAAGCATCATATAAATGAGCTATTATCATCATTATTAATATTGTTATTTTTCTTGAGGTGGCAGATTCACTACATTTATTTTATAGAAAATGTCTGCCAAATTCCCAAGTCTAAATAACCATATTTTGTTGGTTTTTCTTTCTTTTCCTCTCCTCTCTTCTCCTCTCCTTTATTTCCCTTCTTTTTCCTCCCTCCTTCTGTTCCCTTCCCTTCCCTTCTGTTCCCTCCCCTTCCCTTCCCTCCCCCTCCCTCCTTCTCATACTACCTTCCTTCCTTCCTTCCTTCCTTCCTTCCTTCCTTCCTTCCTTCCTTCCTTCCTTCCTTCCTTCCTTCCTTCCTTCCTTTCCTTTATCTTCAGTCTTGGAATCAATGCTAAGTATTGGTTCCAAGGCAGATCAGTAAGGGTTAAGGAATTGGGGTTAAGTGATTTGCCCAGGATCACACAGCTAGGAAGTGTCTAAGACCTCATTTGAACCCAGGACCTCTCATCTCTAGGCCTCACTTTCAATCCAGTAAGCCACTTAGATTTCTTTTGGTTGTTCTTTCATGTAAAAATGATGGGAGTGGGGTGGGGGAGAAGTTAAGATGGTGGATTAAGAGCAGCAAAAAGCCTAAACCTCTCTGACCATCCTTCCATACCAATCTTTAAAAAGTGCTTCAAAAAGACAGGAATTCAAACCCAACAACAAGATGGAGTCACAAGGCTCTCCTGCTGAACACAACTTGAAAGGAAGGCAGAGAGAAAGTTGATTTCCACAGGAAAAGGGGGAGACCTGAAACAAGACTGGGCTGAGACTTGCGATTAGACTTGGACTGACTTTGGGATCCTGGGGGCTGCACCCCAGATCCACCAGTTAAGGCCCGAGGGTTTGACAGAGGCTAGCAGGGAGGAAAGGGAGGGGCACTTGACTAGACACCTTTAGCCTCAGAGGCTGGCTTCTGTGAAGATTTGGCCCCAGGGCAGATTAGTTCAACCAGCCTAATCCAGTATACTAGCAGAAGGGCTAGCTTACAGTCCATGGAAAAAAAGAAAATGAATAAACAGCAGAAGAAGAAGGTAATGATTGAAAGCTTCTATGGGGATAAAGACCAAAGAACAGAACCAAAAGAAGATGACAGGATCCAAGGAACTTCAAGCAAAATCTCAAAAACAACAACATCGAAAACTGGGAATTGGACTCGGGCTCTGGAAGAACTCAAAAAGGAATTAAAAATTCAAATAAGACAGGTTGTAGAAAATTGGGAAAAAGAAAACAATAGCTTAAAAAGCAAAATAGGTCATATAGAAAAAGAGACACATGAATCAAAGGAAGTCTTTGAATCATCAGTGTCTTAAAAGTCAGAATTGATCTACTGGAAAAAGAAGTAAAAGAGTTAAATGAAGAAAAGAATGACTTGAAAAGAAGAATGGACCAAATGGAAAAGGAGGATCAAAAGTTCATGGAAGAAATTTGTTCTTTAAAAATTAGAATTAAAAATAAAAAATAGAAGTTAATGAATTAATGAGACATCAAGAAACAATAAAACAAAATCAAAACAATGAAAAAAACATTACAATATGAAATATCTCATTGAAAAAATAACTAACCTGGAAAATAGATCCAGGAGAGACAATTTAAGAATTATTGGACTAGCTTTTTGCCACCACAAAGAGCGTGGCTATAAATATTTTTATACAAGATAAAAATCTATGATCTGTTTGGGGTACAAACACAGCAATGGTATGGCTGGATCAAAGGGCAGGCAGTCTGGAAAACAAGGTATGCCCTTCAATTGGGGAATGGCTGAACAAATTGTGGTATATGCTGGTGATGGAATACTATTGTGTTCAAAGGAATAATAAACTGGAGGAATTCCATGTGAACTGGAAAGACCTCCAGGAATTGATGCAGAGTGAAAGGAGCAGATCCAGAAGAACATTGTACACAGAGACTGATACACTGTGTAATGGACTTCTGTACTAGCAGCAATGCAATGACCCAGGACAATTCTGAGGAATTTATGGAAAAGGACGTTACCCACATTCAGAGGAAGAACTACAGGAGTGGAAACGCAGAAGAAAAACAACTGCTTAAATACATGGTTGAAGCGGACATGATTGGGGATGTAGACTCGAAACGACAATACCAATGCAACTATCAATAATATGGAAATAGGTCTTGATCAATGACACATGTTAGAACCAGTGGGAATGTGCATTGGCTATGGGGGGAGTCTGGTGGGTGAAGGGGAAAGTAAGAACATGAATCATGTAACCATGGAAAATTTTTCTAAAAAATAAATTAAAAAAAAAACCAGAATTATTGGACTACCCAAAAGTCATGATTAAGTAAAAATGGTGAGCCATGGAAAAGGTAGCTGGTTCAGTTGGACACTCATCCTATTTCCCAAGATCTTTTCCTGAATAGAGTTATCACTTCAGCATGCAACAAAATTACTTCATAAGAACTTCCCATTTCATCACAGAATATTAAAAATATGTGAACCCACGGGTCAACATTTACTAACCCTAACTGCTGGAGGCCAGCAGCAGCTCCAGGGGTCTGGAAAGGTGTTTGGTTTAGGTGAGAAAGAAGAGAGTCAGAGACACAGTGGATTTCTGGAAGCCATTCTGAGAACTTTCTGTGAAATTTTTATTTTTATACTTTTCTCTCATAGTCACAAAAATGCTGGGAAAATTTACATTTCAAAATCAAAACATAGAAGAACTCAAGGTTATACCTAGTTGCATGAGAATTAGCACACAAAACGTATTTCTACAATATAAATTATATTTAGTCTAAGGCTACCAAAACTCTACTTCAAGTTTTATTTTTTAAAAAGAACCTTCAACATATTTCAAAAGTGGATTAGAGTGTGAGAACCCTCAAATTTGGGGGGACAAGTCTAACATGGGAAAGTAGTAAAGTGTGAGAATGTTTTGGTTTCATAGGGTTAAATTCAGTGTGAGAAAGTATTGAGGCAAAAAGGTATTTTTATTTTGCCAATCTGTGACCTTCAAACTCTGAGACAGAGAAAAGAACAGATTCTGCTATTTCACTGAGGGTGTAATTATTAAAGGGAATTCTATAAGGAAGTTCTATAAATGGATCTCTATAAAGAAATTTTATGTCTATACTACAAAATTTGAGGCTATCCTAAAAATATAGATTGTAGTAATAAAAAATGTTGGTCAGAAGAGAGTCACACAGAGGGGTCTGATTGGGTATCCATCCATTCTGTGCCCTGATTTTCAGACAATAGGGATCAGTGTAAGGCTTTGCCATTTACTTTGACTTGATGGATCCTGATGGAGACCCTTATTTCTCTGAGGGGCTCTGGGCACCTAACCCTTTTTTATTGCTCCATGAAGGACATTGTTAAGTGAAACTGGCTTTTTTTTTTTTTTTAACTGCATGTGCCTGGCAGTGCCTCTGTTTTGATTTGTTGGGAAGCACCAGTAGTTTTACCTGTTGTGACTTTTTCCTCACCAGAGCAAATGTCAGCTCAGTTCATTGTTCCAGCATAAACCATGAGACTCCAAACATTCTTCAAATATTTCAGAGTCTGCCTCCAGGCATTCACTTAAGAAAGTTCTTCTCCAATGATAAATTGGTACCAATATTGGACAGCAAGTCTAGCCATGTCTTAGGATTTGACTGTTTGTAAGGCGAAAATACAATTTCACAGACAAAATATTAACTCACATTTTTAGTTCAATCTTTAATTCATTGATGATAGAGACTCTGGAAAACACAATATGCTCATGAGAAAATGAGGATAAAAAAGGCAAATTATGAATTATTTAGTTATATTAAGATTATTATTATGAAAAGAGTTTGGATCTGTGGGATCACCCAGCAGTGTGGTAGAGACCATACTTTGGGAACTATTGGTCCAGCCAAAATAGTGCATCTGTGTGCCTTTGCTCAGACTCCTCCTTTTGTCTCCCTCTTCTGTTGTCCCTTCTTTTCTCTTGAAAGACTTCAATGGGTTGCTCTCCGTCAGGCACAGTGCTTGAGTTCTTGAGGTAACAGATTCACTACATTTATTTTCTGGAAAATGTCTGCCAAATCCCCAACTCTAAATAATCATAGCTTGTCTGTGTAGTTTTCCTTCTTTATTCTTTCTTTTTAAAGAAAACCTTTACCTTTTGGGGGCAGCTGGGTAGCTCAGTGGATTGAGAGCCAGGCCTAGAGACAGGAGGTCCTGGGTTCAAATTTGGCCTCAGACACTTCCCAGCTGTGTGACCCTGGGCAAGTCACTTGACCCCCATTGCCTACCCTTACCACTCTTCTGCCTTGGAGCCAATACACAGTATTGATTCCAAGATGGAAGGTGAGGGTTTTTTAAAAACAAACAAACATTGTGCCTTGGCTATGGAAGGGGAGTGGGAGGAGGGGAAGGAAAGAACATGAATCATGTAACCATGGAAAAATTTTCTTAATTAATCAATAAAAAATAAATTAAAAAACAAACAAGGAAAGAAACAAAAAATCTTACCTTTAGTCTCAGCATCAATGCTAAGCATTGGCAGAAGATCAGTAAGGGCTAGGCAGTTATGGTTAAGTGCCCAATGGGCTGCTTGCTTTGCTCTCCACTCTTTACTATATCCTCTCTGGAATCTATTATTAGTTTTCTTCTTGGCCAAGAGGAGAGGGAATCAAATCCTCCCCACTACACTGAGAAAAATCCAAGGTTAGGCAGCCTAGCATAGTAGCTAAGTAGGTGGGCTTGTTGTCCATATAGCCCTTCACTTCCCTGGGGGTCTCCTCTCCACACACAGCAGTGGGGATAGACATTGACTTCTGTCTTATTAGGCCTGAAGAATTAAAACCAAACATTATCTTTAAATAGGTGATACCTTTTGTTATTATGATCATATCAGGATTTAAGGAGAAGGCCTTCATCTGGATTTTTACTAAAAAACTGGGCTGCTCCTACCCTGTACTACACTAGTTGATAACCTCAGTAATCCTTACCTCTCTCTCTTTGCTACTGGCTCATTCCCTCATTAACTTTCAATTTAGATTCTAAGACAATACATTTCCTCACAAATTAATAGAAATACACAGTACTTCTCATTAATTTTCTGTAGGCAGTTAGATGGTACATTGGATATAGTATTAGACTTGGAGTCAGGAAGATGTGGGTTCCAATCCTGCTTGACACACTGTGTGATCTTGGGACTCAGCCTCAGTTTATTCATTTGTAAAATGGGGATAATAATAGTACCTACCTCAAATGATTGATATAGGAATCAAATGAGATCTATAGAAAGCACTTTAGAAACATTGAAGTGCTATATAAATGTTAGCTATTATTGATTCGTTAGCTCTGAGTTCCCACCATAGTTTATAAATAACTAGAGAAAATTCTTTTTCCCATTACCTTTGGATCTCCTCTCTTTCTTTATCTCAAATCTCTTAATCATAAATGCATAAAACCCCAAGATACTGTTCACATGATTTATTATAGTAGCAAGTAATAATTCAAAGGATTGAATACATATTTCCAATATATCAGAAGTGATAAAAGCTCCCGATCAAGGACATCTCCATCCTCTTTGAAAGCAAGAGAAAGCCATGGAATGAAGCGTTCTCATCCCCCAACCCTACTAACTCTTCTTCACCTCTGGAACAATCCCTCTGGAATGGTCATTCGAGGGTTTCAGGAATCCTCTGCAAAACATCCCATTACAAAATCCATGTTCAACAACAGAGACAAACCTGCCTCGAGATGTCCCTTAAGGTTCTCCGAGGATGGTGGCTGATTATGGGAGTCCTTCCACATACTCTACCTGGATGACAAGTAATTCTTAGTCCCAACCTCTTCCAAGGTTATAATTAACACTGGAAGTCTTTTCCCTCAGGAAACAGCAGTTTAGGATTAGAGTTTTCTTGTAGGATCTCACCTGGTCTTCATTTAATTGTCAATCTGCCAAGATTATTTCCCTCTTAAAGGGTTGATGACCACCTCCTAGTTTCTGTGGGAAAGGTTATTAAAACTGGTATTACCATATAGAGAGCCAGCTCTATATTTTGGGGGGTCCTGAGTGGCGTTTAGTGGTGTCGGATGGAATGAGAACAGTCAGACTAAATACTTAGCTTATAACTGCTCCAACTCCATGGAGTCTTGAGTTTAATATATACTGGTTTCACACAAAGAGCACAGAGAGAGAACCACAGCTGTGAAGGGGCTACAAATTATACAAAACCCATTAAAGTCTAAAAAGTAAAGAGATAGGTACAGGGTCAAAGGCCAAGTTCCAACCACCAATTAGTAGGAGGTAAATTCTGAGAGCAGAAATATATTTCATAGAGATTTTTACTGAGTCCTGTACTCTTGATTTACAGGATTGCACCTGGTCAGATAAAGTCTTGTCTAGCTTTGTCTATTTCCAGCCTTGATTGTCTAAGTAATATATTTTTTGGAGTTCAGGCTTCTTAATTATCAGAGAGAGAGATTGTTAACTCAGTAGCTGCTGGTCTGCTAAGGACTCAAAGCTTTCCAAAAAGAATATTAAGCAAAGGTGGGGATCTGAAAAGGAGTCAAAAGAGGAGTCTCAGATTTTTACCTTAGATAACCCATTCTGTCTGCATCCTGACATGCAGTGCAGAAAAAAATCATACACACAGTTTTACTTGCTGATGATTTTGTAATGGGATCCAGATAAAATATCTATTACAGGCTCCATTTCTCTAAATGACTTCCAATAGCCTCCTGGAGGGGTCAAGTTGTTTTTGGATTAACTAACCTGCTGGTACCAGAGCTTTTCAGGGCTCAAGTGACCAGGACCAAACACAAAGACTGCCTCAGCCTGCATTGGTCACGTAGGGAATCCAGATAACAGGCCCTATTCATGACTCTATTTCTCCAATTGGCCTTCTACATTACCAAAGGTTGACTTTTGCTTTCTGTACTCAGGAAGAATTCAATTTGGTAAAATACCTGTTAAGCATCCTCCTATGTGAGAGGAAGGCCACTAAGTGGCACCATAGTGCACAGAGTGCTGAGCCTGGACTCAGGAAGACTCATCTTCCTAGGTTCACATCTGGTCTCAGATATTTACTAACTGTATGGCCCTGGGCAAGCCACTTCACCTTTCTGGCTTCAATTTCCTCTTCTGTAAAATGAGCTGGAGAAAGAAATAGCAAGCCACTCCAGGATCTCTGCCAAGAAAACCCCAAATAGGGTCATGAAGAATTGGAAACAACTGAAATAACTGAACGACAACATGCCAGGAGAAAGGTGACAAGAGTAGACAGAGGGCCAGCTTTGCAATGAGGAAGACAAGAGTTTGAGTTCTTCTTCTAATCTTGACTAACTGTATATACATGAACAAGGAGTTTAGCTAGTTAAGACAGGTAGTCTTGTGCTTTGGAATGATTATGGAAACAGTATGGACCTCTGGGACTCCTTGGCAGGGTTAGGCAGCCCAGAAAACTCTCCAAAACTTTGTTTTAGAGCAGCAGCTGATCTGCATTGGTAAAGGATGTTTCTTTAACCAGTGGTCCCTCTTAGACTAATGTGACCACAGGTCCAGACAAAAGTAATAACTAGAGGCAGAGGCAGTGTGACATAGTAGGAAAAACTCTGGAGTTAGAGGACCTGATACTACTTATGTGACTATGGGCAAGCTGTTGGCTTGGGCTCAGTTTCCTTATTTGTAAAAAAAAACAACAGGTTGGACTAGATGGGACTTTTAAGATCTTCCAAGATGATCCTAGAATACCATAAATAATAATAATAGTAATTTAAAGAATTTGCTTATATGCATCAGTGAGGACAAGTAATAGGAAACAGAGTAAAAATTTGAATTCAGAAGCTGTGACTCCAGATTCAATGGGCTTCCCATTGCAAAATATGAACATTCTCAAATGTCACTTACTAATTCAAATTCATGGGGGAATGAAAGAACAAGAAGTCATTTTGGAGTGCTGAAATATTTTGTTTTATCAGTAATTTTTGGTTTTAAGTCACTTATGGTTCAATTGAATGACCTTTTTCACAAAAGATCTCCATCTTTGGACTAGCTTCAGTCTTGGTGAATTTTATCTCTACATCTTCTCCTCCCTGATCATCCACTCCACACACATACTGGTACTCTCTGGCTCATTATGCCTCTACCCTGAAGTAGGGAAATTCTCTTCCACAAAGCTTAGGTATAGCCCATGTCTAGGGTTTCCCCTAAAAGGGCTTAATAGAAAAGAATGTTCAAGTAGACATCAGGTATAGAACAGCTATTTCCTCTACTACAAAAGAAATGCTTAAAGAAAAAAAGACTCAAAAAATGCATACGTGTGTGTGCGCGCGTGCACACGCACGCACACACTACCTCATGCTTATCAAACATAAACTATAACCCATCACTTCTATTATACTGACTCCTAAGAAACTTTCACTGGGTATGCAGCACCAAATTCAATAATTTCCATATGGGGTAAAAACAGAAATTTTGTTGTTGTTCAGTTGTTTTTCAGTTCTGTCCAACTCTTTGGGACATCATTTTGTATTTTCTTGGCAATTTCCTTCTCCAGCTTCTTTCACAGATGAAGAAACTGAGGCAAAGAGAGTTAAGTGACTTGCCCAGGGTCACACAGCTATTAAGTATCTGAGGCTGGATTTGAACTAAAGAAGATGTAAAAGGCAGAGAACATGGCTTTGGGTTTCTAGTTCTGTTACTTGATGCCTATTTGGCTTTAAGTCAGCTTCCTCACTTGTGATGTGTTGGACTTTGAGTGTCCCTAAGGCAATGATGTGAAATTTTTTTTTGCATATTGAATGCCTTGGGCCATCTGGTGAAATCTATGGACCCTTGCACAGAATTATGCTTTTAAATGCACAAAATGAAATATATAGTATTACCAAAAAAACAATTATGTTGAAATATTACCAATTTTTAAAAAACAGATTGAGTCCCTGTCCTAAGGTTCCTTCTGTTTTTCAATCAATGGTTCTATACCATTTCTTTAAAAGATATATAACTTAGGTAAGAGGCTGGAGCAAAACTTATTTATTGGGCATCAATTGAGAAAAAGAGGGCAGGAGTCGCAATCATGATATCTAACAATGCCAAAGTAAAAATATATCTGATTAAAAGAGATAGAGAAGGTAATTACATCCTGATAAAAGGCTGCATAGACAATGAAGAAATAGCAGTACTCAACATGAATGCACCAAATGGTATAGCATCCAGATTTTTAAAGGAGAAATTATTGGAGCTTAAGGAGGAAATAGATAAGACTATACTAGTGGAAGACCTGAACCTTCCTCTATCAGATCAAGATAAATCAAACCAAAAAATAAATAAAGAGGAAAGAGATGTGAATGAAATCATGGAAAAATTAGTTAATAGATATATGGAGAAAAATAAATAGGGACAAAAAGGAATAAACCTTCTTTTCAGCAGCACATGGTACATTCAGAAAGATTGACCATGTACCAGAGCATAAAAACATTGCAAACAAATGCAGAAAAGCAGAAATAATAAATGCAAACTTTTCAGATCATAATGCAATAAATAATTAGTAAGGGTACATGGAGAGGCAAATAAAAAATTAATTGGAAATTAAATAAAATGATTCTCCAAAATTGGTTGGTTAAAAAATAAATCATAGAAACAGTAATTTCATTGAAGAAAATAATAATGAGGAGACATCATATAAAAATCTATGGAATGCAGCCAAAGCAGTATTTGGAGGAAAATGTATATCCCTGAATGCATATATCAACAAATCAGAGAGGGAAGAGGTCAATGAATTGGGCATGCAAATTAAAAAACTAGAAAGAGAACAAATTAAAAATCCCCAGATAAAAACTAAATTGGAAGTCCTAAAAATCAAAGGAGAAATTAATAAAATTTAAAGTAAAAGAACTATTGAATTAATAAATAAGACTCGGAGCTAGTACTTTGAAAAAAACAAATAAAATAGATAAAGTACTGGTTAATAAAAAAAGAAAGAAGAAAGTCAAATTAACAGTATCAAAGATGAAAAGGGTGACCTCACCTCTGATGAAGAGGAAATTAAGGTAATTATTAACAACTATTTTGCCCAATTGTATGGCAATAAATATGGCAATATAGGTGATATGAATAAATATTTACAAAAATATAAATTGCCTAGATTACCAGAAGTGGAAATAGAATACTTAATCCCATATCAGAAATAGAAATTGAATAAGCCATCAAAGAAGTCCCTAAGAAAAAATCCCCAGGGCCAGATGGATTCACAAATGAATTCTACCAAACATTTAAAGAACAACAAATTCCAATACTATACATATTATTTGACAAAATAAGCAAAGAAAGAGTTTTACTAAATTCCTTTTATGACACAAATATGGTACTGAATCCAAAGCCAGGCAGATCAAAAACCAAGAAAGAAAACTACAGATGAATCTCCTTAATGAACACAGATGCAAAAATATTAAATAGAATGCTAGCAAAAAGATTCCAGCAAGTGATCATGAGGATTATCCACTATGATCAGGTGTGATTTATACTAGGAATGCAAGGATGGTTTAATATTAGGAAAACCATCCATGTAATTGACCATATCAACAACCAAAGCAACAGAAATCACATGATTATCTCAATAGATACAAAAAAAGCCTTTGACAAAATTTAACACTCCTTTTGAAAACACTAGAAAGTATAGGAATAGAAGGGCCTTTCCTAAAAAATAATAAACAGCATATATCTAAAACCATCAGCAAGCATCATCTGCAATGGGGACAATAAGATCAGGAGTGAAGCAAGGATGCCCATCATCACCTCTATTATTTAACATGGTACTAGAAACACTAGCAGTAGCAATTAGAGAAGAAAAAGAAATCGAAGGGATTAAAATAGGCAACAAGGAGACTGAACTATCACTCTTTGCAGATGATATGTTGGTCTACTTAAAGAATCCTAGAGAATCAACTAAAAAGCTAGTGGAAATAATCAACAATTTTAGCAAAGTTGCAGGATACAAAATAAACCCACATGAATCATCAGCAATTTTATATATTTCCAACACAACCCAGCAGCAAGAGTTAGAAAGAGAAATTCCATTTAAAATCACCCTGGACGATATAAAATATTTAGGAAGCTATTTGCCAAGACAAACATAGGAGTTATATGAACACAACTACAAAACATTTTCCACACAATTAAAACTAGATCTAAATAATTAGAAAAACATGAATTGCTCATAGGTAGGATGAGCTAACATAATAAAAATGACAATCCTACCCAAATTAATTACTTATTCCGTGCCATACCTATCAAACTACCAAAAAACTTTTTTTTATTGAATTAGAAAAAATTATAACAAAGTTCATTTGGAAGAACAAAAGATCAAGAACATCAAGGTAAATAATGAAAAAAAGTGAAGGAGGGGGGCCTAGCAATACTGGATCTTAAACTGTACTATAAAGCAGTGGTCACCAAAATAATATGGTACTGGCTAAGAGACAAATGGGAGGATCAATGGAATTGTCTTGAGGTAAATGATCTCAGCAAGATAGTATATGATAAACCCAAAGAGCCCAGATTTTGGGACAAAAATCCACTGTTTAACAAAAACTGCTGGGAAAATGGAAAACAGTATGGGAGAGATTAGGTTTAGATCAACATCTCACACTCTACACCAAGATAAATTCAGAATGGGTGAATGACTTAAATATAAAGAAGGAAACTTTAAAGTAAATTAGGTGAATACAGAATAATATACCTGTCAGATCTATGGGAAAGAAAAGAAGTTAAGACCAAATAAGAAATAGAGAATATCACAAAATGTAAAATGAATAATTTTGATTACATTAAATTAAAAAGGTTTTGTACAAATAAAACCAATGCATCCAAAATTAGAAGGGAAGCAACAAATTAGGAAAAAATATTTATAACAAAAACCTCTGACAAAAGTCTAATATCTCAAATATATAAGGAGCTAAATCAATTGTGCAAAAAATCAAGCCGTTCCCCAACTGACAAATGGGCAAGGGACATGAATAGGCAGTTTTCAGATAAAGAAATCAAAACTATCAATAAGCATTTGAAAAAGTGTTCTAAATCTCTTATAATTAGAGAAATGCAAATCAAAACAACTCTGAGGTACCACCTAGCAGATTGGCTAAAATAGCAGCAAAGGAAAGTAATAAATGTTGGAGGGGATGTGGCAAAATCGGGATGCTAATGCATTGCTGGTGGAATTGTGAATTGATGCAACCATTCTGGAAGGCAATTTGAAACTATGCATAAAGGGCATTAAAAGAATGATTGCCTTTTGACCCAGCCATACCACTGCTGGGCTTGTACCCCAAAGAGATACTAAGGAGAAAGACTTTTACAAAAATATTCATAGCTGCACTCTTTGTGGTGGCAAAAAATTGGGAAATGAGGGGGTGTCCCTCAATTGGGGAATGACTGAACAAATTGTGGTATCTGTTGGTGATGGAATTTGTGCTAAAAGGAATAATGAACTGGAGGAATTCCATGTGAACTGCAATGACCTCCAGGAACTGATGCAGAGTGAAAGGAACAGAACCAGGAGAACATGTACAAAGAGGAGGATACATTGTAGCACAATCAAATGTAACTGACTTTTGCTACTAGCAGCATGCGATTATCCAGGACAATCCTGAGGTACTTATGAGAAAGAAAAGTATCCACATCCAGAGAAAGAACTGGGGGAGCAGAAATACAGAAGAAAAATATTTCCTTGACCATATGGTTCAATGGGGATATGATTGGGGATATAGACTCTAAAATTTAGAGTCTAAATGATCCCTCTATTGCAAATATTAATAATATGGAAATAGGTCTTGATCAATGATACATGTAAAACCCAGTGGAATTGCTTGTTGACTATGGGAGTAGGGAGGGAGAAGGGGAGGGAAAGAATATGAATCATGTAACCATGGAAAAAGATTCTAAATCAATTAATTAAAAAAATAAACCTGGAAAATAAATAAATAAATAGAAGATATATGACTTTCCCTTTCTATATATCTCTGTTTTTGTCACATTCATCATTTCTGACAGCAGTTATATTCCATTATATTTATGTACCACAATTTGTTTAGCCATTTCCCAATTGATGGGCATCTGTGACATTAAAATTTGATATCTATTCCTCTGCTTCAGGAAGGTTTAATCAAGTTATTTTTCTCCCTCATTAGGTGAGTTTTTAGCTCCTTAAATCTGAAACTCTACTACCCCTATTTTACTCTTTTAAGTCACCTACCACCCACTTTTTGGAGAGACTTATTTAAGATAAAGGTCAAAAATATTCCATAAAACTTTCTTGTAAGATTCAAAAAATCAAAGTTGCTGATCTCACACTGGAAATCCTCATTCTCCAATTCTAGTTGACCATAACTCAATAATGCCATCATTGCTACAAAGTATTTCAGTTTCTATTTTCGGGGTTCCTCTTCTACAACTATAAAAGATTTGCTTCAATTATAAGGAGAATCCTTAGTTACTGAGGAGACTTGGATCTCATTTATTGCCAGTTGCTGGCTTTGCTAATGAGTTGCTTGTGCTTTTAACTTTGTTGTCTCAGTTTCTCTTATTTGTAGATGTCAATCATGAAACATCTACTTTGTTTCCAATTCTTTCTTATCACAAAAAATGCTGCTGTAAATATTTTGACATATTTGATATGTATTCTTATCAATGGCTTTCTTGGGATATAATCCTAATAATGGAATCTCTAGGTCAAAAGATATGGATATTTTAGTTGTTTTATTTACATATTCCAAGTTGTTTCCAAAATAGTTATATCAATTCACAACTCCATCAATAATGCAGATGTGTACCCATCTTCCTCAAACTCCTCCAACATTGACTATTTTCATCTTTTTTTCACCTTTGCCAAATTTCAGGATTATTTTTATTTTCTCTTATTAGTGATTTAGAATTAATTTGCAAATTCTTCTTAAAGTGGTCCACTTATATCCTTTGACCACTTATTTATTAAGGAATGACTTTAGTAAAATCTATCTATCTATCTATCTATCTATCTATCTATCTATCTATCTATCTATCTATCCATCTCTATTTATCTATGTCTGTTAACTGTTTATGTTGGATTCCAAACTTTTAGCAGAGAATTTTGATATGAAGATTTTTTCCCCCTGTTTGACTGCTTCCCTTTTTATTCTAGGTGCATTGATTTTGTCTACACAGAAGAGTCCCAGTTTCTTTTCTTTTCTTTTTTTTTTTTTAAATAACCCTTACCTTCCATCTTAGAATCAATAACTACGTATTGGTTCCAAGGCAGAAGAGCGGTAACGACTAGGCAATGGGGGTTAAGTGACTTGCCCAGGGTCACACAATTAGGAAATATATGAGGTCAGATTTGAACCCAGGACCCTCCATCTCTAGGCCTGTCTCTATCCACTGAGCCACCCACTGACCCCAAGATTTGTAGTTTCAAAGATTTACAGTATTTAAAATCATCAATTTTGTCTTTTGTAAAATTATCTCTATCTCTTATTTTAAGATTTAAGAATTCATCTACCTGCAACTGTGAGAGATACATAAACTCTTTATCTTGTAATTTTTTAATAAATGTATTGTAGAAGGTGGTAGAAGGTATAGGTGTAAACAGAGGAGCAGGTCCCCTGTTCACAGTTCCCAGGCCAAGAGGAATGATAGCACTTACAGCTGCAGAGAAGCAAGAGTCTGTTCTAGGTGAAGACCAGAAATCACACCAGGATATCAGTGACTTAATACCACTTTGGAAGTGCTAAACACTTGAAGACTCCCTAGAACTATCTCTGAACACAGAAGCATGAACAATCATGAAGCTCAGGACAGTGCTGACCTACCCCCAAGATAAGAACCCAACTTTAACATAAAATCCAAAGTCAAGAATTAGACAAGAAAAATGAACAAAAAAACAACAACAAACAAACCCAAAACTGGCCATAAAAAGGTACATTGGAGGCAAGGAAGACCAAAACAAACTCAAAAGAAGAAAACATGAAAATCCCTATAACCAAAACCTCAAAGAAAAATGGTTTTTTTTTCTGTGTTTGTTTTTAAACCCTTACCTTCTGTCTTAGAATCAATACTGGGTATTAGTTCTAAGACAGAAGAGTAGTAAGGGCTAGGCAATGGGGGTTAAGTGACTTGCCCAGGGTCACACAGCTAGGAAGTGTCTGAGGCCAGATTTGAACCAAGGACCTCATGTCTCTGGGTAAGACTCTCAATCTACTGAGCCACCCAGCTGCCCCCTCAAATAAAAATTTTAATTAGACCCAAACCCAATAAGAATTCCTGGAAGAGTTAAAAAGATAAGTATGGTGGAGAAAAATTTGGGAAAATAAATGCATGAAAATTATGAAAAGATAATTAATAGGGGCAGCTAGATAGCACATTGGATAGAGATCCAGGCCTGGAGTTGGGAGGATCTGAGTTCAAATCTGATCTTCCTAGCCATGTAATCTTGGGCAAGTCACTTTACCCCAAATGTTTAGTCTTTGTTTGCCATTCTTCCATCTTGGAATTGACACTTGGACAGAAGGCAAAGGTGTGTGTGTATGTGTGTGTGTGTGTGTGTGTGTGTGTGTGTGTGTGTGAGAGAGAGAGAGAGAGAGAGAGAGAGAGAGAGAGAGAGAGAGAGA
Source organism: Gracilinanus agilis (assembly GCF_016433145.1). Taxonomy (NCBI): domain Eukaryota; kingdom Metazoa; phylum Chordata; class Mammalia; order Didelphimorphia; family Didelphidae; genus Gracilinanus; species Gracilinanus agilis. Next base: position 286,930,592 of record NC_058135.1, on the reverse strand, counting down.
GAGAGAAAGTTAGAATTGGATAACTCCATGAGATAAGAAAAAATAGTGTCAAAAGAATGAAAAAATCTGAGAAAATTTGAAGTATCTCATTGGAAAAACAACTGACCTAGAAAATAGATCAAGGAAAGGTAATTTAAGAATTTTGGATTATCAGAAAGCTATGATCATGCCTACTGATGTGACCCTGGACCAGTCACTTAATCCCCATTGCCTAACCCTTATCGCTCTTCTGCCTCAGAACTGTAAGAAATAAAAGTAAATATAAAGTAAATGGTTTGTTATAATCTGGGATGCCTAGAGCAGGAGCAGACAGAATAGCTTGTTTTAAATTCGATAGAGCTAACTTGTGTTCTGGCTCTAATTTAAGTGGTTCAGGGACTGAATCTTTTGTTAATGCTATAAGGGGTTTAGTAATTTCCCCATAGCAAGGGATCCATTGTCTGCAGAAACCTGTTGCTCCTAGGATTGCTCTTAAGTGTTTTTTAGTGGTAGGGTTGCTCAAATTTTGAATATTTTCAATGTGCTTAGGGGATATATGTCCTGCACCAGCTGTCAAGATGAACCCCAAATATTCCACTCTGGGGAGACACCACTGCACTTTTTCTTTTGCTATTTTATGTCCTCTTTTATGTAACTCTAAAAGAAGAAGTTTACTATCTTCCTGGCATGTTTCAGCATCAGGTGAAGCCAGGAGCAAGTCATCTACATATTTAATCAATTTACTATTTTTAAATATTATATTTTCTGTATCTTGGCTCAAAATATGTGCAAAAATACACGGGCTCTCACAGTATCCTTGGGGAAGACGCCCCAAGGACCACTGAGAATTATTCCAGGTAAAGGCAAATATATGTCTGGAATTCTCATGAATGGGAATTGAGAAAAAGGCTGAGCACAGGTCCATGACCGTAAAGTAAGTGGCTGTGCTGGGAATAGAAGAAATAATTGTGTTTGGGTTTGAAACCACTTGGTGTCTCTTTATAACATGATTGTTTATAGCCCTTAGATCCTGAACAAATCTATATTGGGGTTTTCCATCTGGGCCTAATTTCGGCTTTTTGACAGGTAAAATAGGTGTATTATATTCTGACTTGCACGGGATTATTATTCCTTGCTCAATTAGTGAATTTATCACTGGGGTAATTCCCTCAATGGCTTCTTTTGATAAAGGGTACTGAGGAATGGAGGGAGCTGGTCCTCCTTTTGTTCTAATCTGAACAGGTACAGCTGATTTTAGTAGGCCTACATCAGTAGAAGATGTAGCCCACAGAGACTCTGGAATATCATCTGGGATTTTAAGAATGGGAGGCTCTTTTACTTCCTGCTCTTCTGAAAGAAGTACAGGGAGTAGGTTTAAAGAGTCCTCTGGCAATTCCAGTGACATAGAACCATCTGGATTACAAATTATTGTGGCTTTAAGTTTACATAATAGATCCCTTCCCAGTAAATTTGTGGGAGATCCAGGCATTAAAAGAAAGGAGTGTTCTATTGATAAAGGTCCAAGGCTTACCATACGAGGAGAAAGTTCTGGGACCTTTTGAGATGTCCCTGATACCCCTACTACGTTTAGAGAGCCAATAGAATTACAGTTTTCATCTGGTTTGCTCACCAGTACTGATCTTGAAGCCCCAGTATCTAATAAACAATCATAACATGAATTACCCACTTTTAGGGTTACATAAGGTTCCTTTCTATTTGGTGGGGAGTGTATAGGGATAATAGGCATTAGAACATCATGGTCGGGAAAGGCAAAGGTTTCCCTTTCTGATTCCAAAGCCGTTTCTCCCCCCACGCACCTTCATAAAGATGCTTGGGCTCCATGGGCACCCCCCTGAGGGGCATTAGCACCTTGATTAGTTCGGGGGCGAGCTCCACTTGAGATATACTGTTGTGGGGTCACTTGGTATGAGCTATCATCATCCCGAGGTTTATATTTAGTATTCCTATCATGCCTAAAATTATTCCTGGAATTATCATCATTATTATTGCTATTCCTGTTTCCGTTGTTATTTCTATAGTTATCTGTTTGCTGGGTATTATTTCTGAAAAACTTAAAGAAATTCCTACAAGTCATCATTGTATGGCCCTTTTTTGCACAAAAGGAACAGTTAGCATGCTGAGTATTAGATTCTTGGAGAGGGGCTATAATCTCTCCTTTATTTTTTTGTTTTGCTTTTAGCATTTTGATTTCTGCTTTTAAAATATCTATTGAGTCAGTATCATACTCCTGTTCTCCTTCTTGGCTTCTAAAAACATAAGATGCTGTCTTCCTTAATTCCTCAAGGCCCATTTTATCCCAATTTGGGCAATGAGTCTTAAAATAGTCTTTGACTACTTTGCAGGAATTTTCTACAAATTGTCTACGTACATGTTTTAATTCCCGTTCTACGGTTAAGTCAAGGTCCATATATAGCCTTGCAACCTCAATCAGTCTGTCCATAAAATGGGACGGAGTTTCATCGGCACGCTGTTTAGTTCTTTCGAATTTGTCCCACATGTATCCTGTGTCAGCACAAGCTTTTATAGCTGTTAATAATGCTTGCCTGCCATCATGTAATTTTTTAATATCTGTTGGAGAGTTGTAATTCCATTTTGGATTTGTATGGGGCCAGTTAGGTGAGTCTTTACTTTTATTACGATTGGCCCGATTAATGATCCTCTCTTTCTCACCATGTGTCAGAATTGCTCCTAAAACATTTTCAACGTCCTGCCAAGTAGGGTCATAAGTATCAAATATATTTTCTAATGTTTTTAAAACTAAAAATGGTTCTTTCTCAAAACTAGGCGTATTCTTTTTCAATCCAGCTAAATCATCAGGGCTGAAGGGAGTAAAGTGTTTTACAGATACCAGGTCTCCTTCAGTATTAAAAGTAGGTACTTCTCGTAAAGGAAATAGTGTTGTGCTATCTTGAATGGCAGGAATTGTAGGTCCTGCAGCAATAGCAGTAGCCCTGATTGTCTGTAGGAGGGGCTGAGGGGTGGGTTGGACAGGTTGAGGAGGCAGGAGCAGGACGGGCTGGGGATGTAGTGGTATGGGTTGGGGAGGGGGTGGGATCGGTTGGGGGGAGGGGACGGGTTGAGGAGGGGGCAGTAGGGGTTGGGGACAGGGGAGGGGCTGAGGAGAGGGTGTGTCAGGAGCACTTTCATAGGAGGAATCCTCGAAAGCGGAACTATGGAGGAATAATTCTCTCTTTTGTTGGAACTTCTTTTTAAACTGTTTTCTCCTTCTTAAATGCTTAGCATGGTTTTTTATATAAGCCAGCAGTTGCTCTTGGCCCTCCTCTATATTATTCACTTTCTTCTCTATCTTACTAAATCTCTCTGAGTTAGTGTCATCTAGCTTCTCTGACAGTTTCTTTTGAGAGAAGTAAAGATAAACTATTCCGCCTACTATGAGTATTATCACACTTACTATCACACCTACATACAGTGCATCAAACAACCCTTGAAAGGTATTGTCTGGTGTTATTTTTCCAAAAATAAACATCATACCAGCCGTTAAAATGGACTGGATCCAGCGTTTTAAAGTCTGAAATCTAGAATTTATTTCATCAATAATGGTTTGAACCCACCACATTCTTACTCTTGTCAGTAGATATCACTAGTGGGTAAGGTCTTCCTCTTACTAAGGGTTGGGCTAGTTCTATTGTTTGGGTCAAGACTTCCTTTTGTTCCTGCCTGGCTGAGGACAAAGGCTATAGCCTGAGGCTGAGTACTAGAGATAAAGCTCTTTGAGGGTAGGCAGGGCTTTTTGCCTGAGGCAAAAAGTTGGGAGTGTCTTTCAAAAGCTAATTTTGGTTCTGGGAGGCTCTATTGGGTTATAAAAGTCTGAAGAATTTCTTTTCTTTAAAGTTATGTGCCTTCTACTGTGGGGGGGAAAAAAAACTGCTTTTTTAAATTCTAGCTGGCCCCACCAGGCTTTTGCTTTTTCTAAAGATTTTAAAACTAAAAGTACGGTTTGAAATAGAACACAGTTTAAGCCTATTCGTAGCCTAAAAATTTTACTCTCCCTAATTCTACTAAATAAGTCTAGTGCCTCCTGCTTCTATTTGGCTGCTTTTAAATCTCATTCAGGTGTGCTCCTGGCCTGGCTAGGAGAACTGAGCAGTTCTTCCCAGGTGTGGCCAAGGCCTCCTAATAGGCTTATTTCTTTCCTTAAGACAAAGAGACAACCTCGCTAAATTTTCAGGGTCCCCAGGTTTTTTTGATCTCACCAATCTAGCAGCTTTATATCGACCGAAGCTCCACGGTGTGCTGTGAGAAGGCTAACTTAAGGATAGGTATAAAGAAGAATTCAAGAAAATTCAGAAAGATTGAGGAAGTTCGAGAGACCAAGTGGTCAGCCAAATTGTAAGAAATAAAATTTAGTTATTATAGCTATTTATTAAAAATATGTGGCCGCCAGGAATCAACAATTCAGGTTGATTCCGTAATTAAATCAGACCCAAGTCAGCATCGGGTTGAGGAGTTTATTTACAATCAGGAAGGTAAAGTAGGGATAAGGAGGAGAGGGAGGTTAGAAGTCTAAATAAAATGAAGCTGTAAGCCACAAGGCCCAACAGCCAGATAGGCAGAGTTTAGAATTGGCCCAGCTAGGCCAAGGAAGTCAGCCTAACTTACCCACGTGACAATACAGAGTGTAAGCTGTCTGTGGTCTCAGGAGATGCTTCTTCCTCCAGTTCCAGAGGACAACTGCCCCCACAGGAAGTTCACTCACTTACTTAAAGAGATCATGTCTTTCATCACTTCCTGTGGTCCACCTCTAATTCAAATGGACAAATGGCAGTTTCTACATTGATTTGGACTGCCCAAAGGGCAGTCCCTTATTCTTGATTTGTTACTTATTGTCACGTGTGGGTAACTCGTCTCCCCTCCCCACTAAGGGAGGTGGGAGTGACATCATTAGCATGCCTGGGTTGAGTAGATTTTTGACTATTAATGGGATCTGGCTAATTCTATTTACACAGAACCAATACATAGTATTAATTCCAAGACTGAAGAGAAGGGTTTAGAAAAAAAGGCAAAAAGAAATCTATGATAAAAAAAGAGGCTAGACAAGAAATTATCAAGGTGGGACCAAGATGGCAGAGAAAGTACACAAAATCATCCAATCTCTACCTCAAAGTGATAAAGTACTTCAGAATGAATTCTAGAGTGGCATAAGACACAAAAAGATGAGGGGAAGCTCAAAACAACTTAGAAGACTGGCACAAGGGATCCAGTACACTGGGGTGGAGGTGAAGCATAGGGCAGCATGCCAGGGCAAGCCCCACAGTGGCAATGGGCACAGCTGAAGCAGCAGTCAAGGCTTCTGGAGCTCTCAGCCACAGACAGTAAAGGAGGTTGGACAACTATTATAGGGGTCCTTTGGCAGGTTCTAGGTGCAAGACTCTTGTAGCATTGCCCATACACAGATCCAGGAAATGGTCCTGAAGTGTGATTTCAGGGGGGAGGAGGAACACTAACACGCACCAGCACTTTTGGTTACAAGGGAACAGGGGACCTGGTCACATTTCCAAGGTGGAAAAGAGAGCTTGTGGTTATCCTCAGACCAGAGCACAAGTCTGGAGAGAATTAAACACACTTCTCCTTATATCATACCACCTTAGAAGAACTGAAAGCAGATAAATCCCCAGAGTCAATTCTTAAGGCAACTGCACAAAGAACCTGAAGCTTGGAAGAGTGCTCCCTTCACCACACTTACAGAGCCAACTTACCTTAACAATTGTTTTAAATTAAAAGAAAAAGACTGGAAAATGAGCAAACAATTAAAAAAAAACCTCAACAAAGAAATTTAGTACACTGACATGGAAGATCAAAACACAAACTCAGAAGAAGATAACAAAGTCAGCACTGCTGCATCCAAAGTCTCTAAGAAAATATGAATCACTCTCAAGCTCAAAAAGAATAATGGAGGAGCTTAAAAAGTATTTTAAAAATTAAATAAGATAAGTAGAAGAAAAATATGGAAAATAAAGAGTGATGCAGGAAAAATCATGAAAAAAGAGTCAACAGCTTGGTAAAGGAGACAGAAAAAGAGTACTGGAGCAATTAATACCTTAAAAAACAGAATTGGCCAAATGGAAAAAAGACATACAAAAATGCACTAAACAAAGTTCTGAAAAGGCAGAATGGCCATATGTAAAAAAGAGGGCCAAAAATTCACTAAAGAAAAAAAAATCTTTATAAAGTAGAACTATCCAAATGGAAATGGAGGTACAAAAGCTCAGTCAAGAAAATCATGCCTTAAAAATTAGAACAAGTGTGTTGTAGATATAATTGATCTTATATGGGATTTGGATATTGATAACCAGTTGATACTGATCAGTTGGTATAGATAAACTAAAGCTGTCAGAGTAACCTATTTGAAGGCGGTGGACGAAAGCCTAACACAGCTTCATCCACTCTTATTTATTTATATCAGTGGTTCCCAAACTTTTTTGGCCAACCGCCCCCTTTCCAGAAAAAATATTACTTAGTGCCCCTGGAAATTAACTTTTTTTAAAATTTTAATAGCAATTAATAGGAAAGATAAATGCACCTGTGGCCATCACTGCTCCCCTGGATCTCTGAAGCACCCACCAGGGGGCGGTAGCACCAACTTTGGGAATCACTGATTTATATCTATGAGGAGAGGCAGGGACAGGATAAATGAGGTAGGAATAAAACAGGAAATCTCTTACGCTAATTCTAATATTTCTAAATAAAACCTCCCAATCTAAATCCTCACAGATTTTCTTCTTGTTCACCAAGGTGAATCTCCTTAAACTATTCTCAACTATCTAAGATTAAATTTCTATCTAACTAAACTTATTCTAATAGATGAACTTCAATTTATATTAACCTCCTTAAAATAACTATGAAAATTAACAAGCTGCCTGAAGCCAACTGACAGATATGGCTGTTAGAATCTCTAGGCTGTCAGACTCTCTTGGCAGAGAGCCAAACACTGACACAGGTCTGCGCCAAATGAGAGGGAACAGACTCCTCTCTGGTAGCTGTTTCTCTCTTTGGGAGAAAAGCTCTCAGTCCAACTAACTCTTCTTCAGCTTCTTAGATGTTAATCCAATTTCTCAAAGTTTACTCTCTCAAATCACTAACAGATCTTCTCCAAGAAAATGATCCAGCAACTTGTTCTCAAGAGGAAATCTAAGAGACAGGCCCAAGCCAAAGCAAAATGGCTCTTCCAACTGCCTTTCCTCCTTGACTTTATGGTCTTTCCATAAAAGAGCCCCAGTCTTATTTAGAAGGCTTCTGTTCTTAAAGGGCCTACATCAAAATTCTATCTGTTCCCTCTCTTATAGGAAATAGTATCCAAATTACAACTCTGTCTCTGCTCTAACACTTCTGCTTTTCATGAGACAGAATAAACTACTTTAAAGTCCTTACAATCAAGAAGTAGAAGCTAATAACTCCATGAGACATCAAGAAACAATCAAAGTAAAAAGAATGAAAAAATAGAATAAAGTATGAAATATCTCAGGAGAAAAAACACCTAGAAAATAAACCCAGGAGAGATAATCTAAGAATTATTGGACTGTCTGAAAGCCACAATCAAAAAAAGAGCTTAGACATCATCTTTCAAGAAATCATCAAGGAAAACTTCCTTGATAGTCTAGAACCAGAGGGCAAAATAGAAGTTGAAAGAAACCACTAATTATCTCCTGAGAAAGATCCCAAAAGGATAATTCCCAGGAATATTATAGCTAAATTACAGAACTCTCAGGTCAGGGAGAAAATACTACAAGCAGTCAAAAAGAATCCATTTAAATATCATGGAGCCACAGTCAGAATAACAAAAGACTTAGCTTCTACATTAAAGGATAGGAGGACATGGAATCTGATATATTAGGGGGCAAAGGAATTAGTGCTTTAACCAAGAATCCCTTACTCAGCCTAAATGAGCATAATCTTTCAGGGGAAAAAAATGGGTATTCAATGAAATAGAGGATTTTCAAACACTCCTGCTAAAAAGACTAGGGCTGAATGGAAAATTTGACTCTCAGAAATAAGACTCAAGAGAATCATAAAATGAAGGAATGAGAAATCAAAAGACACTCAATAAGGTTAAATTACTTATAGACCTATACAGAAAGATGATTCTTGTATCTCCTAAGAACTTTATTATTATTAGGGGAGTTAGAAGTAGTACACATAGACAGTAGGCAAGGGTGTGAGTTAAATATGATGAGATGATATTAAAAAAATTAAAGCAGGAGAAAGGAATGCATTGAGAGGAGGAGAATGGGGAAAATAAAATCTCAGGGAAAGGGGAAAATGAATTATCTTACATAAAAGAGGCATGAAAGAGATTTTACAGTGGATGGGAAAATGGGAGAGGTGGAGGGATGTGTAATTGGAATTTGGGAGACGCCATTTAAAAGTATATATATTTATATATTTTCTATGGACATGTGGGGACTATCAAACTACATTTCCCGTGGTCCAACAGGTTTCCGGTTCTGGTTCTTTGGGCGTGGGAATGCCTGTGTCATCACGCAGAGGACAGTTTAAATGGGAGGAGAATCGAAAGTAAGCCCTCTTGGCTAGCAGGCTCGGGGAGAGACGAGAGGTAACAAAATGGAGGCGGCAGTTTTGAATTCTTACTGGGGCGTGATCTAATGACTTTATCCCTACCAGCATGGCCATGGCTTTAATTAAACTACTAATTTATATTATTATATCAGTCTTTATTATTTTTAATCTTAACAGGGAGCATGTGAACCTTACTCTCATCAGAATTGGCTCAAAAAAGTAAAGAATATACACAATCTATTGGGTACAGAAATTCATCTTCCTCTATAAAATAATGGGAGGGGAAAGTAATAAAAGAAAGGAGAAGCTGATAGAAAAGAGCACAAATTGGGGGACGTGGTAGGGGACTAAATAGAGGGAATATGATGGAAAATAATACACAGTATTATAATGGTGCATTTTTACAAGTCTCTCTAATAAATGACTAATTTCTCAAATACACAGAGAAATGAGTCAAATCAATAATAATACAAATCATTCCCCAGTTGATAAATGGTCAAAGGATATGAACAGACAGTTCTCAAAGTAATTCAAGCTCTCTATAGCCATGCCCCCAAAATGTTCTAAATCACTATTAATTAGTGAAATACGAGTTAAAGCAACCATGTGGTACCACCCTACACCTATCAGATTGGGTGTTATGACAGAAAAGGAAAATGACAAAACTTGGAGGGGGTGTGGGAAAATTGGCCACAATGACAAGAATACTGTACAATGAACAGAGTAACTTGGCGAATATCAGCAATACAATGATTCAAAACTATCCCAAAGGACTCATTGTGGAGGTCAGCTCTACAAACAGCTCCTGAGTATTCGAACTGGGATGAGAGAAATGATTTGGGGGATTACTGGAGATCAACCCCCCAGACTTACAGACTAGACTCGCAGACATCCTCTTGCTGGGCAGTGACAAAGTTTATTGAGCTGAGGTACACACTTTATGGGCAAAATGGCGGAGGCTAAGGGATTTATGCCTTTTGCAGGAACAATGATTGGTAATGATTTACAAGATGGAAACAATGGCTGTAGATTGCCTTTGTGGCTCTAAGTAGTGTTTTCTATAGGATAATCAATCACATGTCAGCATGTCAACGCATGACCCAATACCATAGGTTCTTCTTACAGTACTTCTGCTTCAGTGATTTTCTTGGGAGGGCATCTAGTAACTTGGAGAGGAGAATGGATTGGGTTCAAGCAAAGGAGGGAGAATACATGCCTTACTGCTTCTAAGTTAATAGCTACCCAGAGGCCTTGGCATTTGGATGCACTGGGCTTGTTTCCACAGCCTTGAGGAAGGGAAAGCCCCTGGCTTCCTATTTACCCAGAGTTTTCCATCCTGGGGTGCATTGGGCATGGAAGTCCCTGATCTTCTTGAGTTGCTCCCATGTCTGCTCCTTTTTTATTTAAATTAAACAAATGAAGGCAAGGTAGGTGAGTGTGTGAATGTATGGATTGTGTAAAGCTGGAGAGCTAAATTCTATTTTGCCAAAGATCTATTTGCTTGGAAATGGAGCTTTTGAAATTTCCTTTTTTACTTGGGCCATTTTTTCAGAGTGTGTTTAGGCCTGATTCTGTTAGCATCCAATTCTTGGTTCCATAAGCCAAGCAAATATCGACTTCTCCTTTACTTATTTCTAAGTGTATGGGGTAATATACTGGGGTCAGGTATGTATCTTTTCTTCCTAATCAAATCTGCAATAAGTTTTTGTGTAAGATGTTTGAAAACTTATATTTGTTACAGAGATAGTTATAGCTAATATCAGAATACAATGGTGTACATCATAAGTTACATTTTTCAAGGTAGCTGAACCACAATAATAGTAATAATTGGGCTAGGGTTAATTAATTAAGATTGATCAGTCTTAGGGAGGCTTGCTACTTCCAGGGATTATTCTGCCATGTGAACTATTCTTTTGCTTGTCTCCAAATCATGGGCTTCAATGACTCGGGTCTTCTTGGGTCGTTCATCTGGATTTTCTTATATTCAGCTGTTCTTGAGAGGTTCTGCGATAGGTGTTCATCTCCTGTGTAAATAAAAACAAATCCCTATATTATAATTGTAGAGCTGGCCTTGACAACTCTTGAAATGAATGCCATCTCCTTCCAGAAATGAAAAAATTGATAGTGTCTGAGTCCAGGCCAAAGAAAACATTTTTCACTTTCTTAATTTTTTTAAATTAGAGTTTCCTTCCACAAAAGGATTAATATGAAAACATGCTTTACCTAATAACGTGTAAAATCTACATGAGATTACTGACCATCTCAATGGAATGGGAGAGGTTGGTAGGGAGGATGGAGAGAGGGAATGAATTCAAGATTCAATATTCTTTGAAAAATGTTGGAAACTGTTTTTACATTTAATTGGGGAGAAAATAAAATAAAACAAAAACAAACAAAGAGGAAATTATAAGAAAAGAAAAAAGAATTATCAAGGAAAGCTGTCTCAATATTTTAGATCTCGGAGGGTAAAACAGAAATTGAAAGATTATACCAATCACTTTTTAAAAGAGATTCCAAAAGTAATTCCCAAGAATATTATAACCAAGTTCCAGAGTCTCCATTTCAAGGAGAAAATATTGCAAACCTGAAAGAAACAATTCAAAAATTATGGAGTGTAAGAGTTAAAAAACTAGATATTTAAGGTATGGTCACCAGAAATTGATTAACTCGATTTCAGAATAAAATAGACCCAAGTCAGGATGACTTTATGGTGATTTATTTACAATTAGGAAGGTTGAAGGTAGGGAAATTGAGAGAGAGAAACTCTGGCCCGGACCAGAGGCCTGGACCAGGTAAGAATTTAGAGGCCCCAGCAGAGGGGCACAGAGGTTAATTAAACAAGTCTTCTAGCCACAAGGCCTTTTACAATTAGAGAGGCAAAAGAAGCCTCCTTAAGGCTAGAGCCTCCAGAAATACCAAAGGAAGAGAGAGAGAGTATCCTAACTTACCCCCATGACAATTCAAAGGGAAGCAGTCAGAGGTCCCACCAGAGATCCTTCTACACCAAGTTCAAAAGGCCAACTGCCTCCTTAGGAAGTAACCATCATATTTAAAAGACAGCATCTTTTGTCACTTCCTGCATCCACCTCCAATTTCAAGTGGACAAATGGCAGCCTTGACACTGTTTTGGACTACCCAAAGGGCAGTCCCTTGTCTTTGATTTGTTACTTACTATCACTTGTGAGTAACAGACTTTCCCCTCCCCACTTAATTCTAAATTGGGTGGGGTGACATTATTTCTGACAGCTAGAGTCTAAACAATGAATGAGGATGAGCTAATTCCATTTACATAGGAGCCACAGTCAAGATCACATAAGATTTCAGCAGCTTCCATATCAAAGGAGTGGAGAGCTTGGAATATGATACTGAGGAAGGTAAAGGAGCTAAAGGTAGGAAGGTAAAGAACAAAGAATCATCTACTCAGAAAAACCGAGTATAATTCTTCAGGGGAAAAAATAGATAGTTAATGAAATAGAGGCCTTTGAAGCATTCCTAATGAAAAGAACAGAGCTGAATAGAAATTTTACATTCAAACACTATACTCAAAGAAGTATAAAAAGGTAAACATAAAAGAGTAATCATAAGGGACTCCGTAGAGTTGAATTGTTTAAATAACTATATAGGAAGATGAAACAAAGTAGTCATAAGTTTACATAGAGAGAGGGCATGAGTGTAAGTCAATTATGTTGGAATGTTCTAAAAAAAATGAAGGGGTAAGAAAGAAGGATGTACTGGGGGAAGGGGGAAGAGAGAAATAGAAGGGGGAAATTATCATATATTAAAAAAGTATACAAGGAAGAATTTTTACAGTGGAGGGGAAATGACAGTGGTGGCCTTGCTGGGCAAATGCCTGAATTTCACTCTCATTGGAACTGGTTCAAAAAGGGGAAAATGTGTGTGTGAAAAATAAACACATACAGCTGGGTACAGAAATCATTCTTACTCAACAAGGAAATAAGAGGAGAAAGGAATAAGAGAAAGTGGAGGAAGACGAAGGGATGATAAAAGGGAGAGCATATTAAGAGCAAAACAGACTTTTGAGGAAGGACAAGAGAGAGAGGGAGGGGGAGAGAAAGACAGAGAGACAAAGAGAAGGATAAGCAAAAGAAAACAGGATGGAGGAGAATACACAGTAATCATAACTGAATATAAATGGGATGAGCTCGTCCTTAAAACAAAAGGATATATCAGACTAGATTAAAAACCAGAATCCAATAATATATTGTTTACAAGAGACACACATGAAACAAAAAGACACATATAGAATTAAACTAAAGGGATAGGGCAGAATATATTTGCTTCAATTTAATTTTAAAAGATAATCAGGAATTTTGATATAAGATACCATAGAGGCAGCTAGATAGCAAACTGGATAGAGCTCTAGACCTGGAGCTGGGAGGATCTGGGTTCAAATCTAGTCTTAGATATTTCATCACTGTGTGATCCTGGGCAAGTCATGTAGCTCCAATTGCCTAAGCCCTTTCCAATTGATTTTAAGACAAGAGGTAAGGGTTTTTAAAAGATACTATAGACAATGAAGTAATAGCAAAAAATTTTACAGCAAGTTTCTCTGATAAAAGTCTCTTTTCTCAAATTTATAGAGAACTGAGTCAAATTAATAAAAATAAGTTTTAAGATATTTTTCAGTTTTCAGAAGAAATCAAACCTATCTGTGGTCACATGAAAATATACTCTAGACCACTTTTTTATTCAAAGATATTTTATTTTCTCACTTACATGTAGTAACAATTTTCAATATATGTTTTCCAAAATTATGAGATCCAATTTGGCTCCTTCCCTCTCCCCTCTCAGAAATGGTAAACAATTTGATCTAGACCACTCTTGATTAGAGAAAGGCAAATTAAAATTACTTTAAGGTTCCATTTCACACCTATCAACAATGATAAATGCTAGAAGGGATGAGAGAGAATAGATACATTAATGAATTGTTAAAGTTGTGAACTGGTCTGACCATTCTGGAAAATGTTACAAAGAGGGCCCTAACTAGGTCCTAAAGGGAGATATGGATACCAGTGAGGTGGATGTATCTTTGTATTTTCCCTAGGTGCTGGTGATGGGGAAACACCAATCCAATCACCCTTGCTAGATGTTTAATTTCCCCTTTCAATAACAGTTGCCCAGGGAAAGACCAGAAAGGTTAGGTGGATGGATAACCCTTTCAAAGTCCAGTCTGGGGCTGGATCAATTATTAATATTGGGCTCCGATTAACTTGGATCATGTTTGTTTATCTGACTGTGTTTGCTCCCTCCCCAAGGGTCATGATATAAAGACCACTCAGGAAGGTACTTATTAAACACTTTATCTATAATCTATAATAAGGGAAAGATAATCAGGATATGGATTGGGGATTGGAGACCCTGTCAATCTAATATCTATAATCTATAATCACTCAGGGCTGGAGGCTATTATCTCAGTAAAGCTGGAGCTACTGTTCTTCACAACCCCTCTAGCTCAGCTTGGCCACTACCAAACCAGAGAAGTGTCTGCCCTTAATGCAGCTGTGTTGGTGATTTCCCATCAGCTTTCTTATTATCAGTATTTGGTGATGTGTTAGCCTTCACAGCCTTCAGGAAGTCAAATCCTACCACCCTCTTCTTCTTCAGACCTCCCTTCCTCCCTTCACCACCCAGGGACCCAGAGACCTAAAGAGCTAGGAAGATTCTGAAACCTAAAAAACTAGGGACCAATGTCCAAAGTCAGAGAGAGAACCCCCTCCAGGTGACTGTTAGGGGTATATATACCCTCAGGCCAACTGACTTTTGCCCCTGGCTCACTGCACCTGGGAACATTCCAATCTCTCCAACTGCCTCCCTTATCAATCAAGGTGACTCCAACATTTCTCAGGATTTGAACATAACAAAAACAACTTCAAATTATGCCCAAAGGACTATAGAACTGTGTACATTTTTTGACCTAATAATACCACTAGTAGATCTGTATCTCAAAAGAGATTTAAAAAAAAGTTCCTATCTGTTAAAAAATATTTATAGCAGTTCTTTTTGTGGGATCAAAGATTTGGAAATTTAAGGGATGTCCATCAGTTGGGAAATGGCTGAACAAGTTGTGATATATGATTGTGACAGAATACTATTGTGGTATAAGAAATTCCAGAAAAACCTGAGAAGACCTATATGAACTGATGAGAAATGAAATGAAAATTGAGAGATTGTTGTGCACAGTAATAGTAATGCAGTGATGAATGAATAAGGAAGACTTGTCCACTCTGATTCACACAACAATCTAAGACAACTCCAAAGGACTCATGATGAAAAATACTATCCACCTCCAAAGAGAGAACAGATGAACTGAGTTCGAATTGATGTATAGTTTTCTCATTTTATTTTTCTTGTGTTTTTTTTTTAATTTGGCTAATATAGAAATGTTTTTTGCATGATTTCACATGTATGATTGATATCGTATTGTTTTCCTTTTTAGTGGATGGGGGAGTGACAAGAGTGAGAGTGAAGTTGGAACTCAAAATTTAAAAAAAATGTTAAAAATAAATAAATATTAAATTATCTTTTCCTCTATTTGTCTCTAATATTTTTTCTAAATCAGGATTTCCACCCTTTCTTCCTCTATAAACATAGTACTATGTCTCTACAATTATTTAAGCTTAATCTATTATAAGGTAACAATATTTCCACTGGTGTTCTTCCTTTCACCCTTGAGTTCCCTTCCCCTCCTCTTTTCCTCCCCTCCATTTGTTATCCCTTTCACTTTAAGTTTAATAAGGTTGTACTTGGTAGAGATATGATTCAAAGAGTTTGGAATAACAGCTACTCTCAAGGGAGAAGGTCATTCTTA
The DNA here is from genome assembly GCF_016433145.1 of Gracilinanus agilis. Classification (NCBI taxonomy): domain Eukaryota; kingdom Metazoa; phylum Chordata; class Mammalia; order Didelphimorphia; family Didelphidae; genus Gracilinanus; species Gracilinanus agilis. The sequence continues at coordinate 286,915,228 of NC_058135.1, read as the reverse complement.
GCTTTCATTCAGATATATGCCAATGTATACAAACTCTCATTGATGAAATAATCAACCAAGACTCCAAAGGACTGATGATCAAGAATGATGGCCATCGAGTGAACTAATGTGCAAAATGAAAAACACATTTTTGAACATGGCTATTGTGTGAAGTTGTTTAGTTTATGCTTAAATGATACAAGAGGTCCTTCCTTCTTTCCTCCCTTCCTTTTATTTTTCCTTCCTTCCTTCCCTCTTCCCTCCTTCCCTTCCTCCCTCCCTCTTCTTTCCTTCCTCCCTTTTTTCTCCCTCCTTCCTTTCCTCCCTCTTTCCTTCCTTCCTTCCCTCTTTCATCCCTCCCTCCCACCTCCTTCCCTCCCTTCTTCCTTTATGGCAGTGGGAGCGGGGAAAGAGAAAACAAAAAATATATAATTCTTGAAAAAGAAAGATAAAAGCATTAGGACTCCCAAAATCAAGGTCAGGGAAAGTTAGCTAAATTACATCTTGACTTGTAAACTATCCGAGAGTTGTCCTCTGAAGTCGATGAGCGGGTAAAGAATTAAACAGCCACAAAAGCTATTGCAATAGTCCAAGTGAACGGTGATGAGAGCCTGAACCAGGGTGGTGACCATGTGAAAGAAAAAGGGGATGCATTTGGGAGATGTTAGGAAGGTCGAAACAATAAGATTTGACAATGTGTTGGATATATGAGATGAGTGCAATTAAGAAATCAAGTGTGACAGCAAGGTTGCCAGTCTGGGTAGCTGGAAGGATGGTGGTGCCTTTGATAGTATTAGGAGGGCTTAGAAATAGGAAACATTTGGTGGGAGAGGCAGTGGCAGATGAAGAGTTCTGTTTGGACATGTTGAATTTGGGATGCACAGGAATAATATGTCCAAGAGCCAATTAGTGACTTGACACTGGGGTTCAGGAGAGAAGTTAGGGCTGGATTTGTAGATTTAGGAATCACCTGCACAGAGACAATAATTGAACCATGAAAGCTAAAGAGAATACCAAGAGAGCAAGTATATAGAGCAGAGAAGAACATTAAAGGATAGAACCATGGGGGCTACCCACAGCTAATGAGCAAAACATGAATAAAGAACTAGAAATATTAGGGGATCTAGTTGGCTCAGAAGACTGAGAGTCAAGGCTAGAGACAGAAGGTCCTGGGCTCAAATCTGACCTTCGACACTTCCTAGCTGTACTACCCTGGGCAAATCACTTAACTCCAGTTGCTCTTACTGCTCTTCTGCCTTGGAGCTAATACAGAATATATCAGAAGGTAAGGGGTTAAAAACAAATCAAACCAAACCAAAACCTAGAAATATGGACTAAGGAGTGGTAACATAGCCAGGAGGATACTCAGAAGAGAATAGTGTTACAAAACCCTGGAGAGGAGCTGTTCACAGTGTAAAAGGATACAAAGAAGTCATTAAAGGATCAAGACTAAGATCTGGCAATTAAGAGATCTTTGGTTACTTTGGAGAGGGAAGTTTCAGTTGAATGATGAATTAAATCCATTCACTTGCTAGTGCCCCCTCCTGGCAATTACTTTGAATATATTTTGCATTCAATCTTAATTTCTCTCTGTCTCTCTCTGTCTCTCTCTGTCTCTCTCTGTCTCTCTTTCTCTCTCTCTCTGTCTCTCTCTGTCTCTCTCTCTGTCTCTCTCTGTCTCTCTCTGTCTCTCTCTCTCTGTCTCTCTTTCTCTCTCTCTCTGTCTCTCTTTCTCTCTCTCTCTGTCTCTGTCTCTCTGTCTGTCTCTCTGTCTGTCTCTCTGTCTCTCTCTCTCTCTCTGTCTCTGTCTGTCTCTGTCTGTCTGTCTGTCTGTCTCTCTCTCTCCCCACCCCCTCACCAAAGAAGGCTGGGATACCATCTGTTTTTGTCTTTCTATCCTTGGTGCCTTCTCCATAGTAGACCCTTTAAGAAATACTTGTTGAATGAAGAAGTGTCAGTAAAGTGAGGAAAGAAGATCCAGGAGGAATAAGGTGGTCAATAGTGTCAAAAATCAGACTGAGGCCAAAGAGGATGAGGACTATGCCATCTGGCTGGGCAATGAGAGTTGATCTTGAACCCAGAAATTCCCTTCTCTGATCACTATCACCTCCCATCCTTCCATGTCTGCCTTGACCTCAGTCCTTTTAAATCTACGTGTTGTCCTTGCTGTAACTGCCAGTCCCTTCATCCCTTCCCATTCTGGTCCTTTTCACCTTATTTAGCCTCCCTTTCCTGGCTTTGTCCTGGGACGCTACCCAATGCCTCTTGCTTGCTTGTCCTACTGATTTTCCCCACCAACTAGCTCATCTCCTCCTTATCCACTGACTCCTGAACACCACTGGAGGGAGTCCCACCGCCATGCCTACTGGCCACACCAGTGAGTCTCTGGTCTGTTCCCTTTCCTTTTCTCCAGATCTTTGGGAGACAAAGAGAAACCGAAGGTCTGAGCTAAAAAGGCCCCCAAGGGGACTGGAATAAGTGCTCACACCAACAGTTGGCTTTCTTTTCTTTTCTTATTTTTTTTTTAACCCTTAACTTCTGTGTATTGGCTCTTAGGTGGAAGAGTGGTAAGGGTGGGCCATGGGGGTCAAGTGACTTGCCCAGGGTCACCCAGCTGGGAAGTGTTGGATGCCAGATTTGAACCCAGGACCTCCCGTCTCTAGGCCTGGCTCTCCATCCACTGAGCTGCCCAGCTGCCCTCTAGGACCTCTTTTTTTTTTTTTAACCCTTAACTTATATGTATTGGCTCCTAGGTGGAAGAGTGGTAAGGGTGGGCAATGGGGATCAAGTGACTTGCCCAGGGTCACACAGCTGGGAAGTGTCTGAGGCGCATTTGAACGTCTGGCTCTCCATCCACTGAGCTACCCAGCTGCCCCCTAGACGGTTGGCTTTCTGGAGGCACTTTGAGAAGGGGCTAGACACAATGCTTTGGGGCCAATCGGCTCTTGAGTTTCTGGCCACCTATGAGGAGACATGGAGAAGGAATTTCACTGCACATTTTCTGTGGCAGCCAGCCAGGGAGGTGAGGTGGGTGAATGCCCTGGGGCACACAGCTGGGCCACTGAGAGCCCTCCACCAACAGGGGCCCTTGGGTGCCTCTCTCTCCCCATTCCCTGGAAGAACCAGGAGGCAGGATGGGAAATGCGAGAAACCCCAAACCGACTGTCTGTCGTGGAAGCAGCCGCCGCCGCCGCCGCACGCTGTGCTCCCCCATGAAGACTTCAAGCCATTCCCCCTTTCCTTCCCTTCCTTTAGTCCCCCGACGCCGGTGAATGAGCTCTTTGTTCAGTTTGCCGGCTGGGGAAGCGCCTGGACTCCGGGAGGGTGGGGCACCCAGAGCAAGAGAATGAGGAGTTATTTTTGGAAGCCGTCCATCCCCCAGACTTCAGTGGGGGAGTCCCGGGGCCGTCCTGGGGCCGGGGGTGGGGGTGGGGGTGATTCCCGCCCAGGCACAGTGGACAGAGGGCTGGCTGGCAGCTTCCGCTTGGGCAGTGGGGCTGCTCCACGCCAGCAGCTGGAGCTGGAAGGAAGCTGCTGAAGCAAACTCTGAGCACCACCTGATGGCTTGCAGCGCATATAACAAGCCGGAGCCCTCGGGACTGGGAGCAGCCCAGGTGGCCTTCCGGATCCCCCCTCAAGGGGCTCTCACTGCGGCCAGGGAAAAGGCTGGGTTTGCCTGGACGCCCTTCCCCGCTCCCGAAAAGCAGCGCCATCCCCGTCGGGAGAAGGAATCCCGAGGAAAACATGGCGTGTCGCTCATTTCTATGGAGACGGGACTTAAAAGATGCCTCTGTCCAACCAGGAGTGGTATCGGGTGACAAGACCTGGATAACCCAGCGGAAGTGCTGGTCAGCTCTGGGAGGGGGAACCATGGACAAAAAAATAAAAAATGAAATGAAAAAAGAATCCTCCCCTTCCCTCTTAGAAACTGTACCGTGCATTGGTTCCAAGGCAGAATAGTGGTAAGGGTTAGGCAATGGGGGTAAAGGGACTTGTCCAGGGTCCTACAACTAGGAAGTGTCTCAGGTCACATTTGAACCCAGGACTTCCATTTCTGAACCTGACTCTCCATCCAGGAAGCCATCCAGCTGCCCTCTTCGATTGACTTTCTAGGGCCCTGCCTTTCATTTTATTTATTTATCTTCCTCTGGGGCTGTTTCCAACCTTCTCATCTCTGTTTTGAGTCCCCAAGTTTTCTCCCACAGACCACTCCAAGGACCTTCCCGCCTCCTCCTTTAGAGAGCAAATAAAGGTCGTTTGGAGCGAATTCCCTCTTAAAAACCTTTCTAGAGCTGCCATCGCTTTCCCTTTTTCACTCTGTCTTTGGGGACTATGTGGCCCTTCTCCCGGCCAAAGGCAGCCTTAACCTCAAGTCCATGCCTCGACTCATTGATCGTCTTCTCTCTCTCATCTTCATTGCCCCTGCCTGGATCAAACCCTCTCCCAGGGCAGGATCTATAAACATCCTCAGATCTCCTTCATCCTTGAAAAGCAATAGAAGAGCCCCAAACATGGCCTTGCTATTCTCTCGAGTAATGAAGCACACTAAAGAAAGAAGTCCTGGGTTCGGATCCCACCATGGACACTGCCTTTGTGACTTGGGGGCAAATTACTGAATCTCTCTGGGCCTTAGTTTCCCATTCTGTAAAATGAAGCACTTGGGCTGGATGAATTCTAAGGTCCTTTTCAGCCCTAGATCTGTGATCTCTACATTATTTATGTGGAGCCAGGCAGTGCAGTAGATGGTACTTTGCACCTGGAATCAGGAAGATCTGAGTTCAAATTTGGCCTCAGACACTTACTAGTGCACCTGTGTAACCCTGAGCAAGTCATTTCACCCTTTTGGCCTCAGTTTCCTCATCCATAAAATGAACCAGAGAAGGAAATGGTCAACCACAACAGTATCTTTGCAAAGAAAACTCCAAATGGGGTCCTGAAGAGTCAGACTCAACTGAAACAACGGAACAACAACAATACCAGCCAGACAGTGGTGTCCTCCTGGTCCTGCTTCCTTCATTCTGACTCTGTTCACAAAGTTTTCTTATGTTCCTCTGAATTCTTCAGGACAATAATATTCCAGCATACACCAGGGTTTCTTAGCTACGTCGGTCTCCCTGATTTTTTGCTAGTTTCTTGCTACCACAAAAGGGCTGCCCACAAATATCTTGGTATGTTTGGGGCCTTCCTTTTGGTCTTCTCATAAGGGTGAAAGGATCTAGAGAACCCCATCCCCATGCAGAAGTAGAAGGTCCTCAAGTGCTACACAAGACACATATTTTCAGATGTTTTTATTTTATCCATTTATCAATTATGCAGATTTTTTCCTCTTTTTTTTTTCTTCTTGTCTTGAAAAATATACTGTTTGGAAGGTAGTAACTAGGTGGTTCACGGGATGGAGGGCCAGGCCTAGAGACAGGAGGTCCTGGATTCAAATTTGGCCCTCAGATACTTCCTAGTTGCGTGACCTTGGGCAAGTCACCTAATCCCCATTTTAAACCCTTTACTGCTCTTCTGCCTTAGAAGGTAAGGTAATGTGGAAGGTAAGGATTTTAGGGGAAAAGTACTATTTGTTTTTCTTTGATTTTCTTTCTTGTTTTTTTTTTTTTTAATTTAACCCTTACCTTCTGTCTTGGAGGCAGAAGAGTGGTTAGAGCTAGGCAATGGGGGTCAAGTGACTTGCCCAGGGTCACACAGCTGGGAAGTGACTGAGGCCAGATTTGAACCCAGGACCTCCTGTCTCTAGGCTTGGCTCTCAATCCGCTGAGCCACTGAGCCACCCAGCTGCCCCCCAAAAAGTACTATTTGTTAGATGGATCTTTGGGAGGGGAAGGGTTATTGGAGAAACAATGGTGATCATTTCAGATGCTTTCAGTGATAAAAATACAAAAGACATCATTAAAAACTATTTTTAAAAATAATGAAACAAAAACAATCCTTTTAACAGAAAAAGAGACACAAAGAATACAGACAGAAAATAATCTTCAGTGGTGTCTGTTGGCCTTTAAGATAGAGCAGCTCTGGGCCTTTCTGTTTGGCCCTGACTTCCTGGCCAATCTCTGGATTTATAAAGCTTCCAGCCGGCCTCTGACTGGGCTCCCTTCTGGTCTAGCCTCTGGCCCAGAGGAGCACATGTTTCTGATTGCCAGCGGGGAGCCGGTCTCCTTGGGATTCAGACCTGGGATTTTGAGATGAGGAACACCGGATTAAACCAAGTCCCGGCCACACACAGATTAGAAACTATATTTAGTCGGTACGGCAGAGGGGGGTATTTTTTAACTGAGAGAAATAGAAAACCTTTCATTTGCTTGTTTTTCAAAATGAAAGATGGGTTTATATTTTATTCACTAAGTCCCCCCCTTCTAAACAGTGAACCTTATTTTTAAGGAGAGAGAAAGGAAGAAGGGCAGAGAGACAGGAGAAAGAAACACAAAGGGAGAGAGCCTAAAGCGGAGAGGACTGAGGGAGAAATGGAGAGGCTCAAGGACAAAGAGAGAGGGGAGAGGAAGGGAGGGAGGGAGGGAGGGAGGGAGGAATGGAGAGGCACTACAGTCAGGGACAAGAAAAAAGGAAACAGAGAGGGGGAAGGAGAGAGAGAGAAGGGAGGAAGGAAGGGAGAAAGGGAGGGAGAAAGAGAGAAAAGGAAAAAGAATGAGAGGAGGAAGGGAGAAAAAGGGGAAGGGAGGGAGGATAAAGGAGGAAGAGGGAGAGAGAAGGAGAAAGAATGAGAGGAGGGGAGGAAGAGAGAGAAACAGAGTGGGGAGAGGAAGGAAGGGAGGATAGAGGATGGAGGGAAAGTGGGAGGAGGGAGAGAGATGGAAGCTGAGGGAGAGAAAGAAAAAAAGGAGAAAGAATGAGAGACCGGGGAGGAAGGGAGAAAAACAGAAACGGGGTGGGGAGAGGAAGGGAGGGAGGATAGAGGATGGAGGGGAGAGAGAGAGAGAGAGAGAGAGAGAGAGAGAGGCAGGGAAGAGAAAAGGATACCAAAAAATCTGGGGATGAATGCTTTCAAGAACGGCTCAGGTCTCTCTCACTGGTCACTTATACCAGAGAAATCAGGGCAGATCAGGTCTGTTTCACATGAAATTCACCTCAGCTCCCAGCAGTTTAGTTCTTTCTGCCTGGGAAACAGCTTGTCTCTTGTTTTCAAATGTCAACGCTTATTTTTGAATAAAGGTTTATTTTTCCTTGAAATCTGAATGTTTTGCTCCTGCATGAAGGAATGATGGTCTTAAATCTTTACAATAAGTGAATGAATTTTTGCTTTCTTTTTCTTTTTCTTTTTTAAACCCTTCCCTTCTGTTTTAGACTCAATACTGTGTATTGGCTCCTAGGTGGAAGAGTGGTAAGGGTAGGCAATGGGGGTCAAGTGACTTACCCAGGGTCATCCAGCTGGGAAGTGTCTGAGGTCAGATTTGAACCCAGGACCTCCCATCTCTAAAGCCTGGTTCTTACCCAGCTGCCCCCTGCTTTTTTTTTTTTTCAAAAACAAAGTTGTATATTAATGACTTTTTATTTTATTTTTTTTAAACCCTTACCTTCTGTCTTAGAATTGATACTTTGATATTAAGTATCGATTCCAAGGCCCAAGAGTGGTCAGGGCTAGGCAATGGGGGTCAAGTGACTTGCCCAGGGTCACCCAGCTAGGAAGTGTCTGAAGTCAAATCGGAACCCAGGACCTCCCATCTCCAGGCCTGGTGCTCTATCCACTGAGCCACCCAACCTGCTCTAGTCTTTATTTTTAAATAAGATCATTCCCTGAAATATTGGGCCTGCTAAAATCCAAGGAGTCTTCACTTACAACAAAGAAGATCAGAGAAACAAAACCAACTCCACAGTCACCACACTGTACGGAAAAGGCAGCATTCTGCAGCTCTGATCCCCCACCTCTTAAGAAAAAATAGGGAGAAGTGCATGGCCTCATCTCTTCTCTGGGGCCAAGATTAGTAGCTGAAATTAGAATCCGGCAACTTAGCAATGTGATCATTTATATATGACCAGCCTTTCTGAAAGCTTCTTTGCCATTCATAAACAAACCTGCTCGTACAGTGGGGCAGCTTTGTCCTGCAAGGGCCGGAGTCTTTCACTCAGAACTTTCCCCCTTGCTCGGTCCCCCTTTTTCATTTACTTTTACTTTAATACAATTACATGTAAACACAATTTCTAAAGGATGAATTTTCTTGGAGTTCCAAATTCTTTGCCTCCTTCTGAGCTTCCCTCCCTTACTCCCTCCTTGCCCTCCTCCCTTCCTGAGACAGTAAGCAAACTGAGAGAGTTGACGTGTGCCATCACAGCTTTCAAAGGAAATCCAGATTGGGAGTAGAGCTGAGTGGAAAGGACAGAGCTCGAGCCACCTAAATCCAATGGCAACCTGAGAAAGAAACCTCTTCCTAGGCTTTGTTCAGCATAGCTCCATCGGTTGCTCAAGACCAGCAGCGTTACCAGAAAGTAGCAGCTATAGAAGGGGATAAAGGTATGATCCAGACAGAGCCAGTTCCATGAATGGCTGGAGAGGCTTAGATCTGGGTGAAGCGTAAGAAGGAGGAATGAGTTGCAGTAAGATATATGGAAGAGGAAGGACTGGCAGGACTGGGCAATGGTTGGACTTCTGGGAGGGACCTAAGGGAAAGCAGAGCTGTCCAGAATGGCCCAAAGTGCCCAAGTTCAGAGGGTGAATAAGAATGAAATGTCTTATATGCGGGTGATGGAATACTATTGTGCTAAAAGGAATAATAAACTGGAGGAATTCCATGTGAACTGGAGAGACCTCCAGGAACTGATGCAGAGCGAAAGGAGCAGAGCCAGAAGAACATTGTACACAGAGACTGATATACTGTGGTAAAATCGAATGTAACGAACTTCTGTACTAGCAGCAATGCAATGACCCAGGACTGAGGGATTTATGGTAAAGATGCTACCCACATTCAGAGGAAGAACTGCAGGAGAGGAAACATATAAGATAAACAACTGCTTGAACGCATGGGTCGGGGTGGACATGATTGGGGATGTGGACTCGAAACTATCACACCAATGCAACTACCAACAATTTGGAAATTGGTCTTGATCAAGGACACATGACAAAACCAGTGGAAATGCGCGTCGGCCATGGGTGGGGGGAGTGCGGGGGGTGAAGGGGAAAGTAGGAGCATGAATCATGTAACCATGTTAAAAATGAATATTAATAAATGTTTAAATTAAAAAAAAAAGAATGAAATGTCTTCCATAAGGATCAGGAAAGGATCTGAATTCCAGCCCTCTGTCCATGTAGAGATGGGACCAGAACTCTAGACAGTATCTGATCCTACAGAGATCTGAGGTCCAACCTCACAGCACCGAGGAGTCGCTGCTGAAGTAGTAGGTCTCTGTGTTAGTTGACACTGGCTCATGGCTATTTCCCTCCATGCTCTCTGCCAAGATTCCCAACAGGGAGGGAAGGGCTCATGGTTGGAAGTAGATCAGAGGTTTTAGAGATGGAGGGTATCTTAAGAGAGTCTAGGGGGGCAGCGGGGTAGCTCAGTGGATTGAGAGCCAGGCTTAGAGACCAGAGGTCCTGGGTTCAAATCTGATCTCAGACACTTCCCAGCTGTGTGACCCTGGGCAAGTCACTTGACCCCCATTGCCTATCCTTACCACTCTTCTGCCTTGGAGCCAATACATAGTATTGAGTCTAAAACAGAAGGGAAGGGTTTAAAAAAAAAAAAAGAGAGAGAGAGAGTCTAGAGCAGTGATTCCTAAAGTGGGCACCACTGCCCCCTGGTGGGTGCTGCAGCCATCCAGGAGGGCAGTGATGGCCACAGGTGCATTTGGGGGTGGTGAATAACTGTAAGGGGGCGATGATAGTATGTGACAGGGGTGGTAGGCCAAAAAAGTTTGGGAACCACTGCTCTAGGGCTTCTTAACCTGGGGTCCGTGGACCTACAAATATCCCGATAACTGTAATTGGGCTCCTTTCTAATCCTATGTATTTTGTTTTATGCGTCCTAACAAGTGGTCCATAGGCTTCACCAGTCTGCCAAAGGGATCTATGACACACAGTGGATCCAGGAACTCAGATCTCCTCCTCTTCACTCATTTTATAAATGAAGAAGCTGAAGCCCACAGAGAGGAAATAAGCCTTCTAAGGGCTTTGTTGTTCCATCATGTCTGACTTTTTGTGGCCCTATTTGGGGTTTTCTTGGCAAAGATTATAGGGTGGTTTGCCATTTCCTTCTCCAGATCATTTTACAGATGAGGAAACTGAGGCAAACAGGGTTGAGTGACTTGCCCAGGGTCACACAGCCAGTAACTATCTCAGTCCAGATTTGAACTCAGGTCTTCCTGACTCAAGGCCAGGCATTCACATCCCATCAATTCATTCAAATCTTCCCAAGTTTCTCCTTAACTTCCCTCAGCTTCAATTATCCCCTCATCTTTGTCATCCTCCTATAATTCAGTTCATGCATTCCAGTTTTTCAGCCACTCCCTGGGCACGAGGAGTCTCCTTTCTCCTGGGTTGTATAAAAAAACAAGCCACCACGATCCTGAGCGCGATGGCAAACGCAGGAGGCATCTTTCTAACTTGGAGGTATTTGCCCAGCGGTGGCATCTCTGGATCAGAAAATATGGGCACTTTGGCCACATTTTTCACACAGGGAAGCGCTGATGCCTCTCCTTGCACATTCCAAATTCTTTCCAGAAGCATCAAACCCATTTTTAGCTGCTCTTGTTCCTAATGGCAGCTTTTTTGTTGGTGGAGATGCTGCCTTTCTCCTGGAAAGCAGTTTGGTGCATTGGGGCAGGTTTTACACTGAGGAGTCCAGACCTGGATTCTAGTTCCATGTCACAGCTGACCCTGCACTCAGCCATACAGGAACTTAGGAGAGGGTCAATAAGGTGGATGGGCTTTGAGCTTATATAACTCTGTTCTTTTACATATGGGGAAACTGAGGATGAGAGCACTTAAGTGTTATGCCCAGGTTCACCCAACTGTCTGAGGTGGGCCTCTTGACTCTCAGGTTGTTGGCTGAGACCAGAGGAAGCTGAACGTTATCTTGGGGGCAATAGGGAGCCAGTGCAAAGCTGTGCATAGAGGAGCAACCTGACTACACTTCCCAGAACAGCCAAGCTCCATTCTCAGCTCTCTCTAGGAATGGATCTGCATGTTCTCCTAACCCTGGCTCCTGGCTTTCCATGAGGTTGTTTGATTGTGTCTCAGGCCAGACTCGTGGGGTCTGCTACGAAGGAATCACCTCTCTCATTTGTTTCTCTCTCCCCTCCCCCCCAGCCCTCCTTCTGTCTCCCACACTAGCCACGAGGTCTGGGATGGGGACTACAAATCACCCTCCTTCTAAGAAATGAACATGTAGGAAGCCCTCACGATGTGCAAGGCGCTGTGCTAATAAGCACTAGGGATGTGAAGGCAAAACAACAACAACCCCAAAGCCCTCTTCTCAAGGAGTCCCCATTCTTTTGGACAGAGACATCCAACAGAAGGTAATGGAGGAAGGAGGGCACAGAGGAGGCTTCTAGGAGGAAATGTCACACGAGGTAAGCCTTACAGGAAGTCAAGGATTCTGAGAGGCAGAAATAAGGTGGGAGGGCATCTTTGGCAGGGGGTCATAGCTTGCAGAGGCAGGAAGTATGGAGTGGGATGCGATGAACAGCTGGAACATAGACAGAGTGTATAGAGGGAGTGAATGCAAACCGGAGATGTGGGGGGAAGCCAGCTTATGAGCAGCTACGCATGCCAGACAGAGGCATTTACATTTTACTCCAGAAGGCATAGGGAGCCATGGAAGGTCTTTGAGAAGATGACACTGGTTTATGGTTGATTTATTGCTTCAAGGGACTCCAGGGATGTTCCAGTGCAAATTGCTCATTTTACAGAGGGGAAAACAAGTCAGAGCTGTCCCTTAAGAGGCCACCTCGGCAGATGTGGGCAAGATGAACAGGAGGGAGAGGGGAGAGGCTAGAATGAAGGAGCCTAAATCAGAGGCGTTGCTTCAGTCCAGTCTGAGGTCAGGAAGCCTTGCGGCGGGGAGGGGAGAGAAGGGGATGGAATGCATCCAGATGTCTTGTGGGAGGGTCTGAAGGCCTGCCACAGACTGGATAATGGGGGGTCAGGGAAGGGCAGGGCAGACTAGGATATCCGTCTAAGTCTGCCTCGAGCCCCTGGAAAGATGACGGTGCTGTCAAGAGAACCCGGGAAGTGTGGAGGAAGGGCAGGTGGCCAAAAGCCAAGGGCCAATGAGCTCTAGTTTAGAGGAGACGCTCAGGGGCCATCGGGCCGGAGCTGTCCAGCAGGCGGTGGAGAGGCAGTAGAGACGGAAGGGTCACCCGCAGACAAGCAGCAGATGAGATCGTAGGGAGGGAGCAAAGAAAGACGAGAAGGGAGTTCGGCCCCCTGGAGCCCAAGCTAAGGGGGAGACGGGGCCCAGGTACTCGAGAAGGGACAGACACCTAAGGGAGGCTGGCGAGAGCAGCAGTGCGGAAGGGAAGGTCAAGCTTATCAGAGGCTGCAGGTCAAGGAGAGCGAGGCCCAGGCCGGGGGATGTCTCAGTGGGCACCTTGGAGAGCGCCCTCCGGTGAAGTGGAGCGAAGGGGGTGGGGGTGGCTGGGAGGCTCTTTCTTGAGGATGTCCGTGGGTGGGGAGGTGGAGCAGGCTGTGCTAGGTAGGACCTTGGCTGTGCGAGGCAGGCGGGCTCGTTACAAAGACGAAGCTGGAGCGGATAGCGGGGTCCGGGGAAGACTTTGGAAGGCTGGGAAGCCTTGAGCGCGCTAGGAGATGGAGGGGAAAAGAATTAACCAATAGGGAAGCTGAGGCTGGGAGAGGGCTCCGAAGACCTAGGGCAGGGGCTCCTGCCTCGGCCGCGGAAGCCTCCTTGGCCCGGGTTGCCGGAGGGGTAGCTGGGGGGAAGAGCAGAGGCCGGCCCCGCCAGGGTCCTTTCAGAACCAGGTCTTCTCTCCCCTCTCCGGGATCTCCAAGCACCCCAAAGTCGGGGGTCCTGGCAGAGGGATGGAGGGCGCTGTCTCTCTCTCTCTCTCTCTCCCAGGGTTACACTCTCCCCTCCTCGTGCTAGGGACCGCCTCGGGGGCTGCTTGCACTCCTGGGTCCGGGCTCGGGGCTTTGGGGGAGCCTAAAAGAGGAGGTTGATCCCTTCTCCGCTCCGTCCCTGCCCAGCCCCGGCAGGCCCTCGGGAGGCGGAGTCCGCTCGCCTGCCCTTCCCTCCGGAGCCTCTCCCCTTGGGGAGGGGGCGCGGCTCGGCCCCCGTGGCCCCCCGCCCCCCGCGGGCTCCACCCTCTCCTTGGGGCGGCTGCCATCCATCAGTCCATCGGGCTGGCCGTCTGTCCCAGCCCCGCCACCGCCGCCCCCGCGGCCGCTCCCTCGAGCCTGGCCCCCGGGCCCCTGGCACAAAGCCTCGCGCCCCCTCCCGGGCTGCGATTCTCGAGCGCCCCGGGGCGCGCCGC
>NC_058135.1:286842406-286892554 GCF_016433145.1 Gracilinanus agilis | reverse complement strand
GGCCCGGCCACCCAGGGCCACAGGGAGGAGGAGGAGGAGGAGGAGGAGCCGCCGCCGCCGCAGCAGCAGCAGCAAAGGGGAGAAGAAGAGCCGGAGGAGGAGGAGGAGGAGGAGGAGGGAGAATGGGGTGAGCTGGAGCCTCGCAGCCTCCCTGGGGATGGGGGACAAGAAAGGAGGCCACAAATAGGAGGAAGGGACCAAGGGGAGAGGGGCTTGGGAGAGACTAAAGGAGAAAGAGGTGGGCAAGAAGAGGGCTTACGGCAGCGGGGTAAATGGGGAGCCCTTGTGAGCTACAGGGGAGAGACCAGCGGATGATTAGGAAGAGAGAAATGCGGCCATCCAGGAAAGGGACTAGGGATGGGGGAGGCGAAATGGTGGGGCGGGGCAAAGGGAGGAGGGGAGGAGTCGGAGGAAAGATGGGGTGCACTCGGGCAGGGCCCCATGGCTGTGGCCTCCCTCCACAGCCGACCGCTCGCCCAACGCAGAGGAAGATGGCAGCACCAGGAAAACTGAGGAGGAGGACGAAGGGGAGGACCGCGCGGAGGAGGCGGCCCCGGCCCCGGAGCTGCGGGCCAGCAGCGCCCCGCCCGCCCCGCCGCCGCCGCCGCCGCCGCCTCCTCCCCCGCCGCCGCTGCCTCCTCCTCCGCGGAGCCGGGAGCAGCGGCGCAACTACCAGCCGCGCTGGCGGGGCGAGTACCTGATGGACTACGACGGGCGGCGGCGCGGCCTGGTGTGCATGGTGTGCGGGGGCGCGCTGGCCACGCTCAAGGTCAGCACCATCAAGCGCCACATCCTGCAGGTGCACCCCTTCTCCATGGACTTCACGGCCGAGGAGCGCAAGACCATCCTGGAGGCCTACGAGGAGGCGGCGCTGCGCTGCTACGGCCACGAGGGCTTCGGGCCGCCGGCGCCGCCCCCGGGGGCCCCCGACGGGGACGTGCAGCCGGGCGCCGCGTGCCGGGCATAGCAGTGGCCCCGGGGCCCCGGTCTCCCCGCCCCCTCTGCTCCCGAGAGAAAGTGCCCCGCCCGGAAGGGCCAGGAGCTGGGGGGAGGGGCGGTGCTGCTCGGCCTCTGGGGTCAGCCGCAGCCCTTCCTGCCCTGGCCTCTGGCCCGGCCTCTGAACTCTTGCCCCTCTCCTGCCCGCCGTTCAGTGTTAGAGCCTCGGCCCCGAAGCCCTTCTTCCTCTCCGCATAGGGCGGAGGGCTCGGCCCAGGTCCCCCCTGCTCTGCTCGTTGCACATGACCTAGACTGGATCTCCCCCTCGGCCTCCGCTCTCGGGGTCCTGGCATTCCCGCGGGCTCTCCCCAGCCCGAAGCATGGCAGTATTAGGAGGGCCGCCGGGCGGTCTCCGGGCCGGGCCGGCCGCCTCCGCGTTGTAGCACTTTTTTTTTAATCCTCACTTTCCTTCGGTCGGGGCCCGGGTCCGTCCTCGCCGGGCGTGCTCAGAGTGCCCCGCCCCGCCGGCTCCCTGCGGGCGCGGGCGGGGCAGGCCGGGAGATTTTAGGGAGCATCTTCTAGGCAGGTCCAAGTTTGGGGTGTTTCGATTCATTCTCTCCTGTGGAGAAAAGGTGGCCCCGCAGCAGGCCCTCGCTCGGCTCTTCTTTTTTATTTGATTCGAAACTGTATTTAATGCTTTTCTATGAAGGGGGAGGGGGGAGGGAGCTGGCCGTCACGTGTGCAAATGTCTTTATTTATTATTCGTGTATCAGAGATAAGCTGCGAGCGCGCCCCGGAGCCTGGGGGAAGAAGGCCGCTCTGGGGAGGGGACGAGCTCCCCGTCGCCTTAAAGACGGGCCTGGGGAAGTTGAGGAAGGGGCAGGCGGGTTCTTGAGCCGCTACGGGACCGCTAAGCAAGCATCAGCAAAATAGCCTAGAAGGCCGGGGCTGGGCAGAGGCCTCCCGAAGTTCCTAAAACTGGTCCCGAGTCTTCCTTCCACGGGAACCTGTCGGGGACGGATCCTTGCGCCCTGGGAGGAGGGGCTGCTGCTCCTGCCCTGCCAGCTTTTTGGCGGGGCGGGGCGGCAGCCCTCCGGGAAGGCACCGCTAGGACTCCGGGACGGAGGAGGGGTGGTGCAGACTTTCTCGGAAGAATGAGTTCGCTGAGGCGGCCCCGAGGCTCTGGCGGCTCTCCCGGTGCCCAGGGCATCCACGCCGCGCGTAAGAACAGTAGCTGGGCTAGGAGTGGCCCGCGTTGGGTGGTCCCACGCCTTTGACACGCGTGGAATCCCCCAGTGTGTTAGAGCCGGAAGAGACACCGGGGCTCGAGCCAGTGTCCCTTCCCGCTTGGGAGGGGAAGCCCGGGGGGCCCTGCTCGGTCCGGAAGTCCGTGAGGCTGTCCGTCAGTCGAATAAAGGAAGCACTTAACGCGAGCCCCCAGAGCCAAGCCAGAGAATTCCGCAGCCGCCTCCGGCACCCCGCCAGGATTCTGGGCCCACGTGGCACAGCGAGGCGGGAAGGGCAGACCTGGCGCTCTTTCGGTGTGCTGCATGCCAACCCGACACTGCCTCAGGAGCCGGAGCAGTCCGCGGGGCTCCATGCTCGCTGTTCTGGCTAGTCCGTCGTTGTCCCTCCCAATATATATTTATATGCCATGTTGCTCTCGTGTGACATTATCCAAACATTTGTATGCGTATTTGTGGAAAGTTGTTGCATCCCTTTTTTTTATATCCGCCTAAGTTTTGTAAAAGAGGTATGTTGAATAAATTCTTTCAAAAGGAGCCCTCTTTGGCGCCGGGTCCGCCATCCGCCCCGGGGGCCCCCCCCCCCCCCCCCAGCATCGTGGCTGCCCCTCGGGATTTCAGCCTAACGCCAGCAAACGGGCAGCTCTAGGGAGGAACAGGGCAGAGGGAGTCTCGGCTCTCCTCCCAGCCCGGCGGGGCGCCCTCCCTTCCCCTCCCCTCCGGGAGACTGGCCAGGTGCTGGGGTCAGGTCAGGCCCATCACAACGGTGTCCCGTCCGACGATAAAAAGAGGAGGCAGCCAGAGTGAGGTCACAGACATTGGGATCTTTTTATTAATACCACATCAATTTGCAGTTTGACAGGAACCAAGATTCTCTGGGCTCCCTGGGGGGCTGCTACTGTATTTGATGATGCACGCACATACACGCACACACACGGCTTCATTAGGCATTTTTTTTTTCTACATTTTTTTCCTTAAAAAAAAAAAAAGTCCACAACAAACCTGCCTGGCACAAAGGTGTGTCCAATGATCAAAACACAGCAGTAATAAGAAAAAGACAAGTGTGAGGGGCCCAGAGGCCTTCAGGGCAGGAGGAAATCCTTTGGAGGGGAAAGCCTGGGGACCATCAGTGAACTGGAGCACGGAGGAAGGCTTGGCTCCGCAGGACACACTGCGTACAACAGACTGAAGAGGAATGAGAGTAGAGGAAGGGGAGAAATGGGGAAGGACAAGGATGTCTTGGAGTTCCCAGCGCCAGTCTTTCTCCTACTCATCTAAAATCCCCAGAAAGGAGTTCTTCAAGAAAAGATAACTTGTCTGCTACTTGCTATTGAGCTGCAGCTGCGGGCCTAGAAAAAATGGGTCCATTTCATCCAGATTTTCCACATTCACTACTTACCACCTTTGGCAGCTCACATGTAAACTCGGCAACAAATGTATTACTGGAAACCAAGGGTTTCCTAAACAATCTACTCTCAGAAGAAAATGTTAGAAGGGTGGAAAGAAAGCCACTTAGAGCACAGACCAAAGCGCTCAGGAATCCTTCCATCAGCAGCCGAGGGCCAACTGGTCTCCCTCCCTGCTCTGCATTGTCTGTCCTGGCACTTTGTCAACCCTCTCTCAGGAACCCTGGAGCCTAGAGGTCCTGGCTAGGAACTGCTTCATCACCCTTCACGAGGGACAATTTAGGCCAAGGCGAATGTGGAAAGACACTACTCTCCACCTCCCTTCATAAAAAAGAAGAAAATCTTCCAAATAAAAATACATAATCTCCAAAATGCAAAGCTACCCTCGAAACAAGGTTAGACTCCATGTAAACCACAAAATGTACTTCTATAAAATAATCTGCATTTTGTTCTTCTGATTTAGACAAAACCACCAAAAAAAGCAAGCTATTTGCTTCTCCCAAGCCCATGCTCCTAAGCTAAACCCCTTGTTTTGGGGTCTGTTTTGCCCCAGTACAGCTCAGGGAAGCTGCTTCTTAGGGCAAAGATGATGACAATCCACTGAGGACAGCTCAACAAAGAAATAACAAACACGGGGAAAAGAAGGGAGATAGAAGAGGTGGGTCGTGTTTCACAAGTTCCTCTTAGAAATGTTCCCCCCACCCTGAACTGAGATAGAGTTACAACAACTGAGGAGGCCACATGCAGATTATTTTTCTCTAACAAGTTTACAGCAGTGTACAGCAGTTACAGACTTTTTTATTTCATAATATGAAAAGTACAACCTTATTAAACTTGAAGTGAGGTGGAGGAGAGGGAGGAAAGCACATTACAGGAAGGAGTTATAAGACTAAAGCTCAGAACTGGTGTCAGAAAGGAATACTATCAACTTCTCCAAATGGTCAATTCTTAATTGTCTTAAGAAGAGTGGCAAGCTGATCTCGTCCCTTCTCTGGGTTTTCCTTCTAGTCCCCATTCTCTTGTACCAACAGTAACTTACTGGGCAGAAGGAAGATCACAACTCTTTCGGAGTTATTAAAAGGAACTGAAAGCGATACCTCTCATAAGGTCGTTCTATGGAGAGAAGATGGCACACCAAGAGCAGGGACCCTATGTGATGTCAGCCTTTCACACAATGGGGCAGTAAAGGGGGTCAGAGAGACAAAAAGGCCCAAGATGGGAAGATTCTTCAAAGCCCCTTCACACCCATACTCTTGTCCCCAAATAATTTGTCCCAAACAAATTGTTCTGCTTTAAATTAAAAAGAGATAAGCTGATGATGAGAGATTGACTGGTAAAGACCAATATGTGGAAACGAGATAGTTGGGAACTTCCTTTCTAATTCCACCTTTTCCTTCCAAACTTTCATCACCCTGTGGTTCTAGCTAGAGGCAAATGCGCTCCCTCCTCCCCCACAAGATTTGGATTTATCCTATGAAGGCGAGTCTTTCTTTTACTCTTGTGGGTTCTAAGACATCAGTTCTTTTTAGTCCAGAATGTTCTTGTGCTTGATACTGAGGACAAGGAGGAGGGAGGGGGAAATACCAAATTAAAGAAACCTTGGAATGCAGGCTCAAGCTGACAATGAGCATACTCCTCCATAGGTACAAGTAACAATGGTTATAACTATTAAATGGTGTTTTAGTAACTGTTGGTTTTCCAGTTTCTGAGCTGTTACTCTGCCTTTTTCTTTGCGATGCCAGGAAGTTTTGCTTGGATCCTATGCAAGAAGAAAAACAAAAGAAAAAATGAAGCAACGCTTAGAATAAAAATACGTTTTAAATCTAATGCTAGGAGAGAGAAACCCAATTCATAATTTACATACTAAGTGAAAAAGAGGGGTGACCTCATCCAGGGTAGCACTTCCCCCGAAATGAGAATTCCCTTTACCCATGCGGATTTCACCCAATGACTCCGTTGACCAATGCTAGTGCTAGACTGACAGAGATGACATAATTTCCCCAGAGTCACACAGCTATTCAGTGTTAAGCTAACCATTTATTTGAAGTATTAATGCTCAACATTTTCTATTTTATGCACAGCAGAGAACTGGAGTCAGTCAACTTTGTTCTTCTCGAGGTAAATCAATTTAGAGGCTCACAAGGCAACAAATAACTTTGACAGGTGATATAGAAACAGAAACTTAATCTGACAATTTGGCAAGTGACCTTGCTAGTCTTTAAAAGCATAAGCGCACATGTAAAATGTGCTCAGGACAATGTCATGAAGATGAGTTTATGCAAAGGGATCAGGTTCTCTATTGATACAATGGGAAAATCATGAAGATTGAGTTGTTAAAAAAAGATGCAAACTCCCAGAAGTGATAAAGCCTTTAAAATCTATTTGTTTGCTAAAATATACTTTTCTGAAACAAGAGTAGGATAGTAGGTTTTCCTATATTAAGACAAGGAAGTGCTTTGTTACACTAGAAAAGCAAATGTAGGTTAACCAGGAAATCTTTAGAAAGTCAGTTCAGAAAAGAAGAGCTGCACATATTACACGGCCATCAACTTTCAGCACAATGAGAACCAGAAAAGTTTTTCAAAACAACAGATGAAATGAAAATCTCGATACTGAAAAATTCTTCTTTTGGGCAGCTATAGAATGTTGGGCCTGGAGTCAGGGAGATTCACCTACCCACATTCAGCTGTTATGACCCTGAGCAAGTCACTTCACCCTATATGCTTCATTTTCTTCATCTGTAAAATAAGCAAACCACTCTAGCATCTTTGCCAAGAAAACCCTAATGCAGTCCCAAAGAGGAGACCCAACTGAAACAACTCAACAGCAGCAACAGTTCTTCTTTAACCCAAACTTCCAAATACCAGAGTGTTCTATATTATGTTGTTGCTCAGTTTTGCCCGATTCTTGTGACCACCCCATGGACTATACTGTCCATCGTCCTGGCAAAGGTACTGTGGAATTTCCTTCTCCAATGGATTAAGGCAAATAGAAGTTTTAAGTGACTACGGCCATATTTGAATTGAAGTCTTCTCGATTCCAAGCCCATGCTCTATGCCCTGGGCCACCTAGCTGCCTCCCAGGCAAACAGAGGTTAAGTGACTTGCCCAAAGTCTTATAGTGTCTGAGGGTGATTTGAACTCAGGTTTTCCTGACTCCAGGCCTAGTACTCTATCCATGGATACAATCTAGCTGCCCTCATTCTATCATAGCAATGTGTCTTAGGATGTCTCAAGGGAAGATGTTTAGATGTTTCATGAAATTATTTTCACACTGTAGCAGTAAAAAATACTCACTTTGCAACAACTGCCTTGGTCTGATCACGAGCAATGCCAACATAATGGTCAATCTGCGTCTTTAAGGGAGAAAGAGTCAAATTGTAACAGCAGGCAGAATATCAAATCTCCTTTAAGCAACAACTCCCCTAAGTATGTCCTCCTCTTCCTTTAACACAACTATCTTCATCAAGGTAACTGGATTAACCCCACAACAAAAAGCAACAGGAAGGGCAGTGAATTCTTCCATGATCTGGGGCCTATTTTAGCATTTTGATGATGTATTTACTGTTACAAATGTTCTGCACTCACCGAGGTGCTTCCTTAGTTGTATTTAACTTAACTAAAGGCATTGGTATGGAGTTTGCCCTTAATACCAGAGACTACATCCAATCCACCCCGATTACTGCTGATGGCCTGTTGGCAGGGTGGTTTGGCATCTCCAAATTGAGCTCTACAGCCTGGTGATGTTCAATAACAATACAATAGCCAGTTAAATGTGGCAGGATTGCTCCAGATGGTAGATAATTTAGATTTCCTCACATACTTGTCTTTTAAAATTAAAGTAGGAAAAACAAATGAAGCAATTAAAATATTTTTCAAAACACGACGGGAAAGGATGATCAAAGTACAAAATACATTTTCAGTCTAATATACTGCAGTCAATCATTCTTTTAGATTTTACCTGCAAGTCATTTACTTACCTTATACTTTTCATACACAATTGGAACACTGAAGACCAGCAGCTCAGCTGTAAGAAATAATCAAAATAGTAACTTAAGGAGGAAACGTGGCATAATCAAAGCAATATGCATACCTTTTAAGCCTAAATTAAAGAAAAGACTTCTGATTTCTGGTTCAAAATAGCTCCCAGAAAAAAGTTTAAATTAAGAATGTTATGTGAGCTTTAGGGGGATGCAGGCAAAGAGCCAAGAATACTAGTAAACATGGTTTGTGAAGCACACTTAGGGGATCCATTCAACATGTACAACTTGGAAAAAAGGCCATTTCTTTTTCTAGGCTGAGGCCACATGGCACTGTCAAGGCAAGGACATGAGGAATTAATAGCACCAGGCTGGCCTCTGTGCCCGAGACAGGTATCTAAGTGCCCCGTACATATTAATCCCTATACTAAGACACAATTATGTTGGCCCCCCCACCCTCAAGGAGCTTGCATTCCAATGGAAGAAATGGCACACCAATAACTGGAATGTACACAACACATAAATGGGTAGGAGTAAATAGGAACGTACATGGAGGAGGCCCACTCCAGAGTTTTCTTTCCTCTAACTCACAGCACCAGCACTCGATGACTGCCCAGCCTCCTCCACAGGGAGCTTCACTCAAACTTTGACTCACACCCTCCTTCCCAAGCACTCTAGCAGCACCATTGCCTTACCAAGAATCAGAAGGGTAATACCATTGAAGACAGCACCCACGTAGGTCATTAGCCACATGAAGACAGCCAGCTAGGGAAGACACAGTCACACTGTTAGAGGCACGATGCCAAGGTGGGCTCCAGTTTACCTGAGACTTCACCAGCTCTAACTTTAATATAGTTCCTCTCTAGCTTAATGGTTAGCAAACTTCAGCCTGAGGCCTGTTTTTTAAAACAACTTTTATGAGTTAAGAATGTTTTACATTTTAAAATACAATGTTTTACATTTTAAAATACAAGGAAACTTAATTTAAAAACCATTCAGGCAAACATGGTAGTTTGGAGATCCTGCTCCTTAAGTAAGCATCTGCCACCAATCACTGCAAACTAATCTCCAAATTTCAGTGCTGCTGAGATTCTGGCAGAGCCCTCGCCACTGAAAGGCAAATTTAAACTAAATTCTTGCTAGCTATCTTCTTCATTTCTTCTCAGTCTATGTTCTTTTAGTAAGAAGTGGTATCTCCACCAGGAGAACATTGTACACAGTATCTGAAACATTGTGGAATGATCAAATGTAATAGACTCTGCTACTAAGAGCAATGCAATGATCCAGGACAATTCTGTGGGACTTATGAAAAAGAATGCTATCCACCTTTAGAGAAAGAACTGTGGGAGAAGAAAAAACATATGATTTATTACTTGCTTATATGAGTATAGGATCTGGGGTTTTGGTTTTAAAAGATGACTCTATTACAAAAAAGAATACTATAGAAATAGGTTTTGAGTGATAATACATGTATAATCCAGTAGAATTGCTTGTCAGCTCCAGGAGAAGAAAGGAAAGAGGGAAGGGGAGAGAACATGAATTATGTAACTATGGAAAAATACTTAAAAATAAAATTAAAAAAAGAAGTGGTATCTCCTCCACTAAATTTATTCTAATTTTTCAGACCCAAGCAAGGCTGAGCACAGTTTCCTCATTACTTTCCCCGTTAAGCCTTTATTCCTTCCTTGTCTTATAGTCAAGGCCAGAGCTCCAACCAACCTTTAAGGAATCCACCAGATCTTCCACCAGAAAGAGCCGAATGATGAGCTTAAGAGCCTTGTTGACATGCACCATAGCAGCATTCACATAATTATGGAAAGCTTCTGAGGACAAAGCAATGTCCACATCCAGGTAGGCTCTTAATGGAAAAAGGGAAAAAAAAATCATGAGCTTGACTCAAGTGAAATCATCAATTTGGATTTTCTTTCTAACAATGTAGAACACACCCTTATCCATGGCCTGCCCATTCTAATTCTTGTTCCTGTCCTCCCAAAGGTCACCACAGGGGATCCACCCAATAAACTGGAAGCCCTCCTTTCTTTGCTTTCAAGGAAGTAGAAAATTTGATTTACTGGGAGGAAAGTGAATGGGCCACGACTCAGGAAGTCCTGAATCTCTAACTCTTAGCTCTATTATGAGGTTGTGAAGTATATAACCATGAGCCATTCGGTTGATTTTTTTCTCTGTAAAATGAAAAGTAAATTTTTGCCTCAAAATAAGTTTTTAACAATTAAGAGTTAAAAACTATTTAGAGCATTTAGCAAAATAAAATACAAAAATCTACCATATAAATTAAAAGTTTTAAGGAAAAAAGTAGCAAGGAAAATGGTACTGACAGAGAAGTCATAAAATTACTCTATAAGCCCCTTTTGCTTGCATTTTTAACAATCTTGAGGTAAAAAATTTTTTTCCTTTTGTTTCCTTTAAATGTGGAGTGGCAGGGGAGCTCAGTGGAGTGAGAGTCAGGCCTAGAGACAGGAGGTTCTAGGTTCAAACCCGGCCTCAGCCACTTCCCAGCTGTGTGACCCTGGGCAAGTCACTTGACCCCCATTGCCCACCCTTACCAATCTTCCACCTATGAGACAATACACCGAAGTACAAGGGTTTAAAAAACAAACAAAAAAACAAATAAATGTGGAGTGGCAGAATTAGATCTTTGGGGCAACTCTGAACAAATCTTTCTTCCACTTCAGAAAAGTTCAGAATGATGGCCACTTCTTTTCCTCAAAAATAGTATTTTGAGGGTTTGAGATTTCCAACAGAAACGGGTTTCAAACCCTATAACTGGTATTTACAAAAAAATCTTAGCATAGCCAGAAGTTACATCCCAGAATATCCAGATCTCTCCGGCTTTACCAAACCTGTTCTCTAATATAAATGTAGCTAAAGAGGAGGGAAATGAGCATCAACACATTAAAAGAACTATGAGATGAACTCAAGAATTCCCACACTTCTCCAACATACCATGGGATGAAAATGCTTTCCCTAGTATTATCAATTCTAGAAAACTCCAAGGTCTAACATTAAAAAAAGGCCAGGAAATGTATGTCACCCCTTATAGTCCTCCCAATTTCTGTCTACTATTAGAGCCCAAAGGTTCTCTAGTCTACCACAGTAGCTTCTCCATAAAGTGTCCCTTCTTGAGAGAATCTCTTATCAGCACTCCAAGTGATTAGCATCCCATTAGTGTGCAAATGGACTCTCATTTATGAGCTGCAGAATTTCCTTTAAAATACTCTTCTACTCACTTGAATGGGTGGCCCTCTTCTGACTTCTGTACAGCTTGGATGACAGACTTGTAGATTCTGAAGCTGATAGTGACAGAGAGAAGGGCCAAGATGAGGTAAGAAGCCACACTGATGACACTGAATGCTGCTAGGGAGAGCAGCATGATCAATGTGGTGCCAAAGACAAGGCCAGTCTTCTTGACATCCCGCCAGAAGATGAGATCATGCACTGTCAAAGGAAAAGGACAAAGCTTTCAGAACACAACCAAGGACCACAGAGAGGCCCACTTCCAAGCCTAGTCTGTCCTAGTCATGTGTATTCTCACTTTAAGAAAACCTACCAGACAAAATTAGAGGGCATTACTGTATGGTAAGTGGGTTTCATCAGACAAAAGGCTTTAGGCTTTAGTTAAATGTTTTTTTTCCAACACGGGAGTTTCCCCAATTGCATCTAAAAGAAAATGGCATGGACATACAGCTTTTCAGAAATATCTCCACTTCATAAGGCAAACTGGAATTCAATAAAACTTCGGATCCAAGTTATGAGTTTGTATTCAACAGAACATCAAATAATGCTCACTTAAAGAGGGTTTTTGCAAAGAGAGAAACTTTGTAATAAACACATTTGGATGTGTCATTTTAAATACAACCAGAATCCTTGTATGATGGTTTACAGAAAACTCGGAATGTTGACAGAATTCTAAAGTTAGAAATGAAAGAAGCTTGTTCCCCCTAAAATCTTAAAAGCATTACATCACAACTAGCTTCCAGCACATAAGCTAATGACAATTATTTTACCTTCACTAGACATGACAATTATTATCCTATTAGGATTTCACTGATGAAAAGGTGGCTAGTTCAAAAATGCCACTGTCTTTTAATAGGGTGTCTACCACATAGCTGAAATAAAAAAAGTACATGCTACTTATTAAAGGGGATTTTAGAATCCAATTCAGTACATCCAGAATAGCCAACTTAAGTCTGATTGTAGGCAATAACCTCAATTGCTTATGCTCCACCATTTCCTTTGCTCCCCTAATCTTCAAAATTTGGGGATAGAGGAGTCCATTTGTTTTGGGGGAGGAGAATGAGGAAATAAAAAAATATTATGCTACTGTCCATCAAGAAAAAAAGATTTAAAACAAAAACAACTATAGCCAAGAGACAGAAGATTGGGAGCAGTTATTCTCTTTAGCTCAGGATTAACGAATGTTGTAATCCTTGGTATAAAGTTGGAAAGTGAAGCTTTGGGAAAAATTCAGTCTTTTTTTTTTTTTTTTAAATTGCATCTTTGGGTGCAAAAAGGAAAAAAGAACGAATTTGTTTTGAGGAAAAGGAGAGAGGCCCCAAATAAACTGATCTATATTGAAATGAGGGAAGCTGAGCAAGATACCTTGCTTTCACAAAGAAAAATTTGATTTACAAATTTGTGGGAACAGTAGTTTGGAAAAACTTGTCTTTACAGTTACTTAAAGTGGATTTTAGGAAGGTAATTTTAGTCAGGCCAGAAACAAAGAATACAATCCTGAAGCTGTACTCCAGAAAAGGCCTATGAATCTCTAGTGCCTGAGAGTGTTAAAAGAAATAGCTCAACCTTGGATGTACGGTAGGAGTTTGGTGAACTAGCAAAGGAGGAGAGTTGGCATAAGAACTAGGATTATAGGAAGTATAAGAAATCAAACACAACAAATGAACTAGCACTTTCAGTTTGTATTTAATTAATATAATAACGGAAATTAGCACACCTTTTAACATAATGAGTATCCTGATAGTCCCTCAGACTGGAGCACTTAAGTCAGTGTGTTTCTGATCTGGGCTCTGATATGAACTTAACTTTTATTAAATTGTGGGAAAATCACAATCTAAACCTCAGTTTCCTTAACCCTCCCAACTCTTATGTTTTCCTCAGCATGTATAACTCTTAATTGATTAATTACAGATTAAACAAAATTCTCTATATTCAGAGGAAGGGCTATGGCTACACCATTCCCTCTGCTCCCCCAATCTGCAGGATTTGGGGATAGATATGTTCATTTGTTTGGGGGGAGGAGAATGAGGAAATAAAGAAAGTGAATTTGACCATAATATCCAAGTACTCTGACAAAGAATCTGAAATACAAGGTTCACCGATTTGCTAGAAACCATAGAATTTGAGTCAACAAGAGCTAGAGAGCATTGTGAGATGTAAAATGAATAATTTTGAGTACATTAAATTGAAATTTTATTTTTAAAACTGTGTATATCATTAGACCCAGCAATATTCTTGCTAGATCTGTTTTCCAAGGAGGTAAGGGAAAAAAGAAAAGAATCTATATGTACCAAAAAATTTATAGCAGCTTTCTTTGTGGTGGCAAATAACTGGAAACTGAGGGGGATGCCCATCAATTGGGGAATGGCTAAATTGTGGTATATGACTGTGATGGAATACTACTGCACCATATTGGAAAGAACTCCATGGGACAATGAACAATGAAATGAGCAGAACCAAGAGAACATTATGCAGAGCTACAGATAATACTTGAAGAATAAATTGCAAAGGTTACCTCCAGAGAATGAACTGAAAAATGGAAACAATAAAGATATAATTTATATATCTGTCTCCAGATAATATCTTCTATGACTCAGGGAGGGGAAGGAGGGGCTGAGACACTTGTAAATAAATTCTATTTTAAAAAATCATAAATGAAAACTGTCCAGATCTAGGAAAGTCATATCTACACCCCAGAAATTCCATATTAAAAAAAAAAAAAAAGGCAACAAGCATCTAGAAAACTAGTCAAGATCACACAAGACATGGCATCTTCTACTAAAACCAGAGAAAACAGAATACTGGAACATAATATTCCAAAAGGCAATGGGTTTACAACCAAGAATATATAATCCTACAGAGAGGAAAGCATGGATCTTTACTGAAAGAGAACTTCTTTAAGCATTCCTGATGAAAAAAAAAGCTAGAACTAAAATGGAACTCTTAAACAAAAACATAACAAGAGCCCGAAGAAACCCAGAAAGGGAAATTTGAGCAACTAGAAGGAATCATAGAATACAGAACTAACATTCTAATGGTGAAGATGAAATTAGTGTCCCTTGGGAATCTTCATTTCTTAAAGCTACAAAGATAGTTAAATAAGATAAACAGTTGGGGCAGCTGGGTAGCTCAGTGGATTGAGAGTCAGGCCTAGAGACGGGAGGTTATAGGTTCAAATCTGGCCTCAGACATTTCCCAGCTGTGTGACCCTGGGCAAGTCACTTGACCCCCATTGCCCACCCTTACCACTCTTCCACCTAGGAGCAACTACACAGAAGTTAAGGGTTAAAAAAATACAACAACCTAAGATAAACCGTCGATAGTGGCAGAATGATTCAATTCAGTCTTTTAAGGGAAAAAAGAGAAAGAGTAAAAGTGTAGAAAGGAAGAAGTAAATGTGCTACTTCTCATAATCAGGGTACATGGGAATATTCAAAAGCATGATGAAGGGGTTACAAAGAGTGGGCATCAGATAACTCCTGAATACACAATTTGTGGTTGAAATAGATTAAACTCAATAGGAAAATCATTTGGGACCTAGGGGGAAGGTCAGATCTAGCATAGCAAAGCTGGAAGGAAGAATCACAAAGGCAAGTAAACTTCTGGAGAGTGAAGGGTTTTTAAGAGGAAAAAAACAAGAATTAGAACCTAAAGGAGGGCCTCAGATTAACTCAAAGACCCTGGGGAATGATTGAACAGATTGTGGTACATTAGTGTGATGGATGATTACAGAGACAGTACCAGAGAGAACTGAGCATTATGTAATGAACCAGAGTGAAGTAAGAAGCAGGATAATAGCTGATAAACATGGAAGACAACCCTGAACAGAAAAAACAACTTGGAAAACTTAAGATCAATGCAATCATCAGCTGGATCTCCAAGAGCCCGCCCCCAAGGACACTATTAGCCACCTTCTGACAAAGAAGGAGGGGACAGGAGGTAAAGACAAATACTCTGGTTCTTGACCCCTATGGACTCTTTTTGTTGGATGCTTATCTGTTACAAGGATCTTTATTTTCCCTTTCTTTCAGTAGGTTAATAAAGAGGAAGAAAGGACAATTAACAACTGTGATATGGGGAGGGAGGGGACACACAACACTGAGCCACTGTAATACTTTTTAAATTGTGCAGAAAGAAAAAAAAGACAGGAGGGAGTTTCAGGAGGCACAAAAGAAGGGCAATTTTTAGCTATGTAACACCGGGCAAGTTATTTAACTCCCATGGCCTACCCGTTACCACTCTTCTGCCTTGGAACCAATATGTAAGTATTGGCTCCAAGAAAATAAAGATTAAAAAAAAAAAAAGGCAATTTTTAAAGTTAACTTTTGTGGAATGTATTACATACTTTAAAAAAGCAAGTGTTACGAAGATTTGGTTTCATATAGAATCTTAATTTTATGTTTTTCCATATGCAAGGAAATGTCCTTTTTCTTTGGTGTTTAAATTAAAAAGATTTTTTTAAGTTAGTGGGGCAGCTAAGTAGCACAGTGAATAGTGTCAGGCCTGAAAGTCGGGAAAACCTGAGTTAAAATCTAGCCTCAGCCACTGTGTAAAACTTTGGATAACTCATTCATTTAGTCCCAATTTTCTAGCCCTTTACACCCTCTTCTTCCTTGGAACCATTACACAGTACTGATTCTAATACAGAAGGCAAGTTTTCTTATTTTTTAAAATTGATTCTGGGGACAGCTGAGTGGCTCAGTAGACAGAAAACCAGGCCCAAGTTCTGTGTTCAAATACTTCCCAGCTGTGTGACCCTGGGCAAGTCACTTAATCCCCACTGCCTAGCCCTTACTGCTCTTCTGCCTTGGAACCAATACATAGTATTGATTCTAAGGTGGAAGGTAAGGGGTTAAAAAAAATTGATTCTAAGAGAGAAAGTAAGGGGTTAAAAAAGATTAAGAACCAGACTTTGTTCTCTTGTGTACAAGTGTTATAAAGCAAACTGGAAATCAAGAGCACCAAAAATATTGACTAATCACAGTTTCTCTTTACTCGAAGCATGAATCAGATTATAAAATGTTAACTGATGCATGAAGCACAACTAAATTATTAAGGAAGCAATTACTTTTCCGATGTAGGATGTTTATTAGAACTTCCGGTTTGGATGTCATTGATTCAGACTTTGAGAAAGCAGTGATAAACTTGGTGGGGACAGAAAATCTGTAAACAAGGGTTTGTTAGCTTTATATAAGATGAATGGAAGCAATTCAGCAAACTTTTCAAATAGGTTTAAGCATTTCTGAAATACCACTTTGCAAACAACTGATAGCCAGTCTTTTTGTCTCTTACCAAAGAAACTCCACTAGAGAACATTCTGTTAGTGCTAGTTTAGTTCCTATTATTCTTTGTCGGGGCAGAACATCTACGAACGATGCTGAGGTAGATTGAAAGAATGGCAAGATTTCCATTTCTCTCCTTTCATGCTCTCTAGCTTCCCATTCCAGATCAGCCTTGCAGCAGAACCAGGCACTGCTCAGTCCAGGTTCTCCCTGGCTTTGCTTTCGCTGCTGGTACCCCTCAGGCATGCCTGTCTCCTCACCTCCACATTTCGGTTCTTTGCCTAGGCTACCCCCTTCCCATGGCTTTAGTTATCATCCCTATGCAAATGAACTTAGTTCTGTAACTAGCTCTGCTTCTCCACAGGTTGTCTCCCATCTGGGTCTGGAATCACCCCCACCCCGACCCCCTCCACCTCTCAGGAACTACCAAGCACCTCCAGAACTGGCTTTTTGCTTTTGAATCCACAGTGCATATTAGCACAGGGCTTGAAATATAGGTTTACTTTTTTTAAACCTTACCTTTTGTCTTAGTGCGGATACGAAGTATGGGATCCAAGGTAGAAGAGCAGTAGGGGCTAGGCAACTGCAGGTTAAGTGACTTGCCCAGGGTCATACACAGCTAGAAAGTGTAGGTTTATATTTGAACCCAGGTCCTCCGTCTCTAGGCCTGGCTCTCATTCTGTCCCTAGGCTCTTTAATTAATATCCAAGTCATCTTTCAGCTCAAATGCAGAACAAACCACACCCACCTTTTTTTCCAGGTTCTTCATTTCTGTCAATAAATAGCACCACCCCCCCAAGTATTTATTAAGTGCCTACAATGCACTGAGCACAGGATACATCTATAGTAAAAGAAACAGTGCCTACTTGCAAGTAACTTGCATCTGAAAGAAAGTGAAAACAAGAAGGGTGGTGGGGCAGGGAGGGACAAAGACAAATATAAATATAAAACAGTTAAATATGAGGCATCTGAAAGGTAACATTTAACTGCTAAATTAACTAATCCTTCTCCTTCACCACTTACATCCAATCAGCTTTTAAGCCTTGTTCACCTACTTCCCTATGTTAATAGAAGCAGCATGCATTACTGGCTAGGCAGCTTTTGTAGTCCATAAGATCCAAGTAACAAATCCTGCCTCTGACATCCATTAACAGTTTAACCCTGGGCAAGCCACACTCTTGACCCAAGGCAACTAAATCTAAATTACATTGGCTTCACTGGTAAGAAGTACCCTTCTCCCCACCACAAAAATTCATACATCCCATTCTTTCCACTTCCCTTCATAACTCAAATAAGTTCTTTTCCCAACAAATTCAGTTATTCCTAAATAATCTCCTAGAACCTAATTTTTCTCCATTCTACTGAATGGCCAGAACAATCTTCCCAAAGTCCAAGCTTGATCATTCCACTCTAACTCAAAAATCTCCGGTCCTAGGTTCAAACCCGGCCTCAGCCACTTCCCAGCTGTGTGACCCTGGGCAAGTCACTTGACCCCCCATTGCCCACCCTTACCAATCTTCCACCTATGAGACAATACACCGAAGTACAAGGGTTTAAAAAAAAAATCTCCACAAGTTCCGTATTACCAATAGACTAAGCTTACTTAGCCTGGCATCCAAGGCCCAGCACAATCTGATTTCAACTCAACTTTCTGACTTTATTTCTCATTATTGCTTCATCCATGCCTCTCTCCCTTCTACGGCTCACTCTTTCTAGCCTTTAAACTTAATCCATTACTTTCCAGCCTTCAGTTTGCCTCCATAGGTGATTCAAATACACATAAGAAATAGATGTAGAGAGGGTCTCTACAGATCAGAATTCCTAAGACTTTTTAAGGTTGATTGTCTTTACAATCCTGTTGTTATTGCATAAATTTTTCTCCTGGTTCTGCTCATTTCACTCTTCCATCAGTTCATACAAGTCTTCCCAAATTTCTCTGAAACCATTCCCTTTGTAATTTCTTACCAGAGAATTCCATCACATTCATACACCATAACTTGTTTAGCCATTTCCCAATGGATGGGCACTCCTCAGTTTACCAATCTCTTGAGAGCACAAAAAGAGGTGCTGCAAGTATTTTTGTATATAGGGGTACTTTCCCTCTGTCTTTGATCTCTTTCAGGGCTTGATGCCATCATGGTCATCTTTTTTCACCACCATCACCAACACCAAATTTACATAGCACTTACTTATGTGCCAGGAACTGTGCGAAGTACTGTAACAGATTTAAATTATGCGGATGCTAGTAGCTTTAATAACTTTATTACATCAAAGTAGTAATAGTAAAGAGAGGGAAAGGTAGGAAAAAGGTAGAGAGTTGCTTAGCTTACTACTCTGTTGGCCGCCATGATGGACTGGAGATCACCACCAAGGGTTCCTTCAGGTTTCAAGCTCTAGCCAG
Organism: Gracilinanus agilis; assembly: GCF_016433145.1. NCBI lineage: Eukaryota > Metazoa > Chordata > Mammalia > Didelphimorphia > Didelphidae > Gracilinanus > Gracilinanus agilis. The sequence continues at coordinate 286,874,051 of NC_058135.1, read as the reverse complement.
AAGAAGATGTAGAAGACCTCCTGGTCTGACCCTTATAAAGCAGTTTTCTCCACCCATTAGCTCTCCCATGCCACATTTCAGGAACCAACCATAGTTTCTTAATTTTCCTGGCACCACTGGGGGGTGGGGTGGGGTGGGGTGGGGTGCCTATGGGATCAGTTTCCCATCTCATTGGTTTCAACTTCCTTTCTCTAAGGGTTTGTCTATACCTGCACATCTCAGTGGTAAATGACCTTCAGGTCACTGATTGATGACATCAAACAAAGCGATATTAAAATAAAACTTCACCCAGACTTTTTGAGATATTATCACATTTGAACATATCAGTCTTGTGGCCAAATTTTGACACCAGTCAGATTACTTTGTGCATAACAGAGATCTAGAAAGAGCCTCAACAAGAGATTTGGGTGGGGGAAAGTACTGGAACTTGAATCTTCTAGTGTGAGTTTTCTTTATCCCTATTGTGAAAGAGAATTCTTTACTCTATTGTCTATCCTGAGTTAACACTAACTTAAGTACCCCTACTTAGTTACCTCACTAGCCTGAAGACAGGATTAACTCCCCCTTGCCTACTTTTAAGTTGAGTCAACAAAAGATTAAAACCCCCTACTTAGTACTAGGTGAGAAGCTAGAAATGCAATGAATCTGTGGATCTTTTTGATGAGAACAACCTTCAGAAGGTGAGAAGTCGGTCCTACAGACATTGCCTCCTGGGGAGTGCTAGATAAATAGATTGGCTTCTGTGAAGAGGGGAAGGGACAAGAAGTCACCATAAAAGCAAGACCTGAACTCCTTCAGGGCAGACCGGTTTTTTTTTTTTGAGAAGTTAAGTCTGTAGAGATTGTCTTCTGGAGAGAGTCTTAGGCAGTCTTTGAGGGAGCTTTGCTGGAGACTTGGATTGTGGGCTTGGAGCTTGGCTTCTACTTGAACCTTGACTCTTGGGATTACTTTGTTGGATGAGTAAAAGACTGACCCCTTTCTAGCTTCTGTGATGTTGGAAATTTGGGGGTCTTAATATTGAGATCCATGATATAAACTTCCTGGGGACATTTAGGGGATTTGAAAACTACATTTCCCATGATTCAACAGGCTTCCTGTCTTATGTGGTGATGTGAGCCAATGTAAACAGAAGCTTAAATAGGGAGAACTTGATTGGTACTTCCTCTTTCCTAGGAAGCAGCCAGGGGGAAGGTATGGCGGCCATTTTTGAATTAGATCTTAGCAGGCACATGGTTCTTTGTAATTATCAATATGGCTGTTAATAAAACCCTAATATCTTTAAATATACCCTTCTAAATTAATTTTATTTATCACACTTCCATCTTGGAGGAGGCTGCATGGTTATTCACTACCAGCCCTTCCCGGTTGAGAGCTAATTAATCTCTGCCTGGATTAAGCAGACCCAGAGCAAAACATTAGGTTGATAGGACAGATAACTTCTCTATTCCCCTCACATTTCTCTTCTTTAATGTTTCCTCTCTATTTGTAAATATTTGTAAATAAGGGGGCAGCTGTGTAGCTCAGTGGACTGAGAGCCAGGGCTAGAGATGGGAGGTCCTAGGTTCAAATCTGTTCTCAGACACTTCCCAGCTGTGTGGCCCTGGGCAAGTCACTTGACCCCCATTGCCCACCCTTACCACTCTTCTACCTTAGAGCCAATACACAGTATTGACTCCAAGATGGAAGGTGAGGGTTTCACCAAAAAACAAACAAATAAATAATATTTGTAGATAAATTTCTGACTCAAGATATAATAAATACCGGCGACCACATAATTTCATATAATCATCATCCAACCATTAATTTTAACCTTTGCACTATCCAGAGCAAACTCAAGAATACCATATAATTGTTCACTGAAAACAATTTTCAGCCAAATAAAGGAAATGAAAAATGAGGAGACACAGATTAAGCCACCTCATTTAAAAAAACTTTGAACTCAAGGAAACATAATTTCAACTTACTTATGGGGGTACTCGGACATTTCACATGAAAAAGGGATTTTAGTGGCCTACATTGTTCAGTATGATTGAACAATGTACCATGGCAGTCAAAAAAAAATCAGTACTATCCCAGGCTGCTTGAAATAACACATTTTCCACAAAAGAGGTCCCCTAATTGTACTGTGTCCTATCAGAAATCTTCAGTCTGAGGCACAGTGAACAGTATTGAGGAAGCCTTAAGTTCAAATCTGGTCTGATCTCAGACACTTAACTAACCTTGAGATCCTAGACATGTCACTTAACCTCTGACTACTGGAGTTTTCTCAAATGTAAAATTTCTAAAAAGCACCTTGTAAGGATAAAATGAGAAAATATTTTTAAAGCACTCTGCAAAACTTAAAAGCACTACATAAATGATAGTCAGGACGATGAAGGTGTTCAAATTTATGTGATATTTTAATACCATATACATTCTGTAGAGCATTTAGGATGCTTGAAGACTGACTGAAGCAACAGAAGTTTATCCTACAGAAACCTGGGTAGAGTAGTAGTGATAGCTTTCTAGACTTGTTCTTCTTATTCCTAGAGGGCCGGGCTAAGAATAATGGGGTATATAATGGGGTTGCAGAAAAACAACTTTTGACTTAACATGTGGAAAAACTTTCTAACTAGAATGAGTTCAATGAGGGAGAAGTGGACTTCTCAAATTTAAAATGTGTAGGTTGAACTAGGTGATCTCTAAGACCTCTTTCTAGTTCTAAAGCTGATTTCCCTAATTAGAAGGTTAAGTAGATGTTGATTGATGTTGTAGAATGGGTTCTTGGTCTAATACAGCTTGGACTAGATGATTTCCAAATTTGGTTCCAATCCTTCCAATTCTGTGATTCTATTCAAGAGAAACTCTCAAATCTTCCAGGAGGGACGCTTCCCTAATTTGCCCAACTTTTGGATCTTAGATCTCATACAGTAGCATTATTCTCACCTCCTTATATCTCAAACTATACTACAAAGCGGTAATTATTAACTTATTTAATACTAGTTCAAAAAGAAACAAACAAAAACAAGAGAGGTTGATAAGTGGAACAGATAAGAACAACAACATATGGAAGCAAATAGCAGAATAGTGCTTAACAAATACAAAGACTCCAGTTACTTATTAGAAAAACTGGAAAGAGGTCTAGACAAACATTTCATTCTGTATTACCAGGGTAAATTCTAAAAACACACAAAACTTGGATTTTTATGTGGTGACATAAAAAACAAGTTAAAGAGAAACAAGAAGATTAATGAATATTTGTTTCCTAAATGAGTTCTCAGTCTTGGTCTCCTTGAAATATTCTGGTTTAGGAGTTGGCAGTCTATGATACAAGGGAAGTTTTCATTTAGTGGGAGGCCCAATGCCAATCCAATTAATGTAAATTCTAAGGAAAAAGATTTCTGCCATATTGATTCTAGGAATGATGTAACATATCTAAATAGTTAAATGCTTATATTGTATTCATTAACAGGGAATAGAATCTTTCCATCCCCAGCCATTTTACACAAGTTGACAGGGCTGAAGGAGTAGAGGAAAGATGATGAGGGAGTGACAGCTAGTGCCAGAAACTGGTACTGTTTAGCTCTCCCAAAGGACACTGGTTTCACTTCACATCTGAGTGAGAAGTAGGCAGGCAAAGCAGGTATGTTCTAAGGAGGGACAATTTGAAACAACCAAATACTAGCATACAGTAACTTTGGCATACAGTAACTGATTAATAAATGCCTTTTCAATCCTTCAGACATGTAGTTTAGGGGGCAGCAATTGAAAAGTCAGGCAGAGGAAAATAACATTCAGACCAATGTTAAGTTCTATAAATTAGTCCCTTCATCCCCTTTTTAGTGGTTGCACTGAGAGAAACCCCTCTATAAACTACCTGTTTCAGTCCCTTCCATCAGGTTTCAAAAGCCTGTATCACAAGGCTAGAGAGACTATTAAAATGTTCATATGAAAAAGAGTATAATGGAGAATAAATTTAATACTAAAATAACTTTCCCTAATTAAAAAAAGTCCTAATTCTTCCAATTACCATCCACTAGATCTTTCTTCCCTTACAATATTACGCACTAATATGACTGGCATTCTTGAAAGAAAACTATGTTGATACAAAATGAAGAGGGCCAAGACAGCTAGTTAAATCATTTTACAATCCATTTAAGAAAAAAAAAGCAAGACTTCTGCCCAGATCATGTCTTGCTAGCTTTTACATAGTTTAGCCTAATCAGTTTTCAATTGTAATTATAATTACTTCAATCAGATGATAGTTTAAAGTTTAAATTTTGATTCGACTTTTGTGGGTGGTAAATAAATGGGTTAACAATCTGCTTTGCTACAGATTTGTTCAGCCAAATAAACCACCCTCAAAATGGCACAGAAGCAGCATTGACAAAGAGCACAACGCAGTTACTGTGAAATATGGACACGCATGCTCTTTCTATGGACAAGTCTGGCAACAGCCCAAAAATTTGTGGGAACTTTTTCAAGGCAGCATTTCCTTCAGACAAAAACAAAACAAAACAGTTTTTCCTCCATTAGAACAACCCTGCCTCCTCCTCTGTACTCAAACTCAAGATTTATAATACACAGAAAACAAAGTATCATTGACTACCTTGCAGACAACAGAGAGGAGGGGTAAATATAGAAATGAACAAGAAATTGCAAAACTGATTAAAGGACCAAACAGAAGCATAATACAACTTAAAAATATAATCCAAGAGACAGCTGAGTGGCTCAGTGGAAAGAGAGCCAGGCCTGAAGGTGGCAAGTGCTGGGTTCTTATCTGGTCCCATGTACTTCCAAGCTATGTGACCCTGGGCAACTCATAACCCCGATTGCCTAGCTCTCCTGCCTTGGAAGGACATTTAGAATTGTTCTGAGACAGAAAGTAAAAACAACAAAAAAACACAACCTAGCCAAAATGGCAACTGAATAGATACACAAGTATATATGCGCACACGTGCACAGCAGCCCCTCCCTGTTCGGTTGCCCTCCATGATTAGTAATGGGCTGTTTTCCTCCCTATCCTACCTTTTGTAATCATCGTCCTTCCTGCCATCATCCTTGGTGATTTCACATTCAAGTTAATAACAATTTTTTAAAAACCCTTACTACTTTCCATCTCAGAATCAATACTGTATATTGGTTCCAAGGCAGGAGAGTGATAAGGGCTAGGCAATGGGGGTTAAGTGACTTGCCCAGGGTCACCCAGCTAGGAAATCTTTAGGGCCACATTTGAATCCAGGACCTTCTGTCTCTAGGCCCAGCTCTCAATCCACTGAGCCATCTAGTTGCCCTGAAAAGACAATTCTAATACCTGGGCCCAGGACCTTTGACTTCGGTCACTTATAATGGGAATGTAGGCTAAGATTACATCTCAGATCTTCAAGATTCAGAACTTTGAAATTTTTTGATTACCATCTCTGGACCTTTCAATTCTCTTCTGATTGTCTCATTCTCTCTGCAACTGCTTTTCCCTCATGAATTCCAATTCTTCGACTTCTCTTTATTCTCCAATATATAGTTCTACTTTTCTTCTCTTTAGTTTTGAATCTAAGTTGAGCCATTTCAACAAGATACTGTCCTCTGCTCTTGAATCTCTCTTTCCCCTTATCTTTCCTTGGATTCTCTTTTCTTCCTATCTACAATCTCTCTCTCCATAAGCTCGTTAGTTCTCATAAATCTAAATATATCAATATATCATCTCTATGAAGATGACTCCCAGAGCTACAAGCAGCCTCCATTTCCCTCATGAGCTCCAGTCCTACTTTGTCACATACCAATTAAACTTCAAACTCGATGTGATTCACTGGCATCTCAAACTAAACGTGTTCCAAACAGAACATACTGTCTTTCCCTATTTAACTTTCCTATTTCTATTAAAACTATCACCATCTTATCTTCTCCAAAACCCATTCTCTCCTTTATTTTACTTTCCGAAACCTAAAGTGAACCTTTCCACTTGCATTCCCTTCCTTTTCCTTCATACTACACATACAGGGTATGAAAAAAAGCATCCCAATTACAGCAATTTAATTATATTACTTGTGTTGTTGGTCTAAGCTAGTTTACTCCTAAGAAAATGGTTGGTGCTTCATTTGTTTTTCAGACCTGAAAAGGACCAAAAAATGACATTGCTATGTTGGATTGATGTACAAGTGTGTTCAACTAGGGCTGATTAGACCACTATGAGCTAAGACGACTCTCTCACAGGTGGGGAACAAACAGCCCATATAGACATTTGGGATGGAGATCTCTGAATCTACACATCTCACACTTCTTTTGAACTACAGCAATTCCCCTTTGCTTATTGAACACAATGCTTTCTCTAACACAGACACACCATGCGGGGTAGTCCTGTGCATGGCTTTTCTTCTATGCATTTAAAAAATGCTTCAGTGACCTTTTATTTCTTTTCTCACGTTTTAAAGGAAAGGCATGAGGCATCTAGGAAGTACAGTGGATAGAGTGCCAGATCTGGAATTGGGAGAATCTGGGTTCAAATTCATCCTCAGATGCATTCCAGCTGTGCGACCCTGGGCAAGTCACTTAACCCAGTTTGCTTAGCCCTTGTAGCTCTTCTTAGAAATGATACTAAAAAAAGTAAGAAAATAAAAGGCAAAAGTAATCAAAGCTCAAAAACCCTGTTTGAATTTGCCTTCATCTCCCACATCTAGTCAGCCACATGGTCCTATTTCCTTTATTATATCTTTTGCATCTTTTTCTTTCTATTCCACCCAAGATCTGTCTCCTCATCACAGTCTTCATCATCTCAAGCCAAGATGCTTTCTAAGACTGATTTTCCTGTCTCCAGATTGTCCCTTTCCTACCTATCCTGCTTGCTACAACTGTATTAAGCATCCTAGCAAACAATTCCAATGTCAAGATTCTGCTAAAAAAATCTCTATTAACTCTCCAATACCTAAAGAATAAAGTTCAAATACCTGAGTTTGTCAAAGATTTGCAACCCATTTACTCAGACCTACTTGCCAGGACTTTCCTTCAAGACATCTATGCACTAGCAAAACTGTATTATGTATGCACAAGCTAGCTTTCTTGTTTCTGACCAAAAAGGAAACAATGTGGCCTTTCTCATGAATTAAATGAAGGGGCTGGGAAATTTAATGTAATTACAATAACTAAGCAGGGCCCCACTGAGGACTAAAAACTTTTCCTTCTTTGCAGAGTTGGGGGACAAAGGGTATGGATCATAGTATGCAATGTTAAACTCAGTTGATGTGTTGACTTTTTGCTGAATGTTTTTTCTCTTTTTTATTCTGTTACAATAGAAGGCTTGCTAAGAGAAATGGAATGGAGAGGAAAATGTTCAGAAAATATAAAGAAAAACAAAAGAGATCAGTAACTTTTTTTTTTTTTAATACAGGAAAGGAGGTGGTTAGAAGATATATTTCCAAGTTCCTTTTCAACTCTAAATCCTATAATACTATTAGTCCCTTTCTGACTGAAAATGCCCTATTTACTCCCAATTCCACCTGCCTCATTCTTCTCCTTTAAGGTTTAATTTAAATGCCATCTTTTCCAAAAAGCCTCACATGATCCCTACAGTAAGAAAGAACTTCCATGGCATTGGTATCTCTTTTACCTTACAATTACATTCTACTTTGTATTATAATTCTTACATATACATTTTATTTTGTATTAAAGTTCTTTATGTACAAGGTAAGGTACCATCCAATCTCCCTCCCCCCTTTATCTTCCATAACACTCACAATCATAAAACATTTACTAAGTGCTGATGTTCCAGGAACTTTGCCAAGCACTGGGGATACAAAGACCAAAAAGAAATCATCCCTGACCTCAGAGTATAACTGAATTCTCTCAATGCTTTATCCACAAGAGGACTCCAACAAAGTTACCTACTTTCAAGATGTGAAATTTCTCTGTGGGACAGGCCCAGATTAATTAAAAGTTCCATTTAGCTTCTCTCCCAACAGGACCTCCTTCATCTTTTCTTCTTCAATTCATCTCAGAAGTCTCATGTTAAAACTCCACATTAAGAACTATCAACAAAATGGTGATTGTCAAGGAGTCATATAAAAGAATGGTCTAATGATTTTAATGTTCTGGAACTCTGAGGTCAATCACTTATTTATAGCCAGGAGTAGAAAGCCTAGTCTGTATAAATCTCTGAGAGTCGATTTTTGTGACAGGAAAAACTAAGAGTCTACTTGTTTGTGGAAATGTCAAAAGCAGAAAGAAAGCAAGTAAAGCAACCACTACAAGGTTTGACCTATCTTTTCTCTACCACATTCCCCCCCCCTTTTAAAAAAGGACGATTTAATAAGCATGATTAATAGAAAAATTACAATTTGATCAATAATTGGATTAGGCAAATTTATGACAGGTGGTATTTCTAATGTAAAAAGTTACCTGAGAAGTCAGTCAGAAGTCTTGTTAGGAAATGCTCATTAACCTGTTCAGTCTTGCTAAGAAGGCTGGATATTATTCCTACTCCAGTAGGTTCTTGTGTAATCCCAAAGTCAGGGTCAGAGGCAGTCTTGACATTTCTCTCCCTCAGGATATCATGTGATCTCTCTGGCCAAGGTGATTCTGGAGCAAATGTCGAGGTGACAATTTCCGTGGAGGTTTGTATGAAGTTTTTTGCTATCGGGGCTTTTACTTCCTCTTGTGAAGCCTTTATCCTGTCATCTAGTTTCCCACCTAATTCTTTAAGGGCCTTAATGGTAAGCTGCTCCTGTTCTAAATCTAAAGATGCTACTGGAGCACTTTGAATGGAAAAAGTATTCTGGAATTGATTGCCATTGGTGCTTTTGTTTGGTACAGTGCATTTGTGGTCAGCATCTTCAACTCCAAACAAAACTCCCACAGGAAAAGTTGTTTTCAAATTTGTGTCCTTTTCTGCTGTTGCTTCAAAGGCATTTACTTCAGCTAATGCTTTATTTGTTTGGATTTCTGAAAGGGTGGCTATAAGGTCTTCTGGGGAGTCACCACTTTTATTCTCCCTCAAGGAGTCTTCTCTTAACATTCTCGAAGATTCTCCTGGAGAAAGCCTGGGTTGCTCAGTTTTAAGAGGTTTTAGGGGAAGAATTTCATTCAAGTTGCCCAACGGCTTCACATATTTTGTTGCAGAATCAGTGGTGGTTATCTTTGGACATGAAATTTCACTAACTGGACTTTCTTCAAGAATATCTGACTGAGCTTGTAAGGTTTCAAAGTCATCAACAGCCTCTCTGCAATGGTTACGTGTCTTATTGCTGACATTCTGACTGTATTTATCCTTGATTTCTCTTTCATCTGCTTCTATTATGGGATTCGGAACAGAAATAAGTTTCTCTGCCTGAATTGTGACACCACCAGTAGCTTCACATGAAAGCATCTCAGATTCTCTTTTATCACTTTCAAATGACATATCCGCTGTAATATCTTCAATGACAGTGTCGTCAGATTCACCAGAACTATCAGCTTCCATCATTTCTACTAGTAAAGAATTCTCCCCATTTAGATCAACCTTCAGAGGGTCATCAGGTAAAACTACCTTTTCAGTAATCTCTTCAAGGCCCAATGATGCACATTTTCCACCTCGAGATTCAGGTAACCTGATAAGGGTGCCACCTCCTTTAGGCACACTCTTTCCCAAATCTTCCAAGCTGACTTTCCTTGCAGAGTCAATACTGTCAGGTGAAGCTTTTTCAGAGAGGGCTACTCTTGATTCAGTGCTAGGATTGCTCTCATGAATGGAATGTACAGGGATTTTCTGAATGTTCTGATGAGGACATATTTTAGGATGTGAGGCTGAAGTTTCTGAAGCATATTCATCTCCATCTAAACTTGAAGCTTGAGCAAGGTTTTCAGAAAATTTTTCTGGCTGTTTTACTTGGGAAACTAAATCCCAAGTCAATACTTCGTTGGTGAAGTTATGCATGTCACTTACACACCGAGATACCTCTTCTAGGGCTGCAGTAGTTCGTGAAAACTGTCGGGTGAGCAAGGCAGAGGCTGGATGTCTTTCCTCCTGGTTTCTCAGTGAGAATATTCTGTTACTGTCCCGTGAGTTACTGGTAGTTATCTCACGGTCAGTATGCATTGCCCAGCTACCAGGTTCACTAGTGCTCTCCCGATAGGAGTCTTTAAACTCCTGGTCAAATGTTGCTTTGTCAATGATGACTTCAAATGGGGATTCAGGAGAATCTTTTTCAACATTGACAACACCAGAAACTTCAGATGGAGACAAAGAATGATTCCTGATGCCTTCTGCCTCAGACTGTTTGGTATGCGGCTTCTGGCCTTTTAGCAAAGTGAACGTGACATCAGCATCTGAAGCAGCTTCATTATCCCTAGCAGATAACTCATTTTGGTTCCTTGGTCCTTGGTCTTTACTAACATGATGCTTAGTTGGACCCATTTCCTTGGTAAGAAAGGGAGGATGTTCAGGAAAACTGGTTGGAATGCACGGACGATCACAGTGTACTTCTGCTTCTGTGCCAACAGGTGGAGCTTCGATTGCAGAAGCTCCACTGGTCCCATTAATTCTCTCCATCTTTTTACTAGCAGCACCAGCAAAATTGTCTTTTCCTTCTTTTGACAAAACAGGCTGGATGTCTAATACTTGATGTTTTTCTTCAAGTAGTATCGTGTCAGTGTTGAGGATTTCAGAAGATGAAGAAAAAGAAGTCGTGATTTCTGATGTGCCCTTATCAGAGCCTAGTGAGTTCAATCTCTCTGAAGCCAGGATTTGGAAGAGAAAAGTGTTTACAGTGTACAACACACATGAGCTAGTCAAGTCAGGCAAAGCAGCATGCTTTTAGTTTTCAATTCATATGTGTATGTGCACATATATGTATGAGTGTGGGCAACAAAACAATGACTACACTTATCCTACGAGGCATGCAATAATCAAGAAGCCACTTCATGCTGTGAATGCAATGGGGCAAAGCATTGTAGAGGCACAAGGGAGGTTTGGGAAGGCAGGGATTTTCTTTGCAGAAACATTAATAAAAGCAGCACAAACTTGAACACCACTTGCAGTTTTAACTACATGATAACAAAGTGTTGCTAAAATTTTGCACAATGTTTACAACAGAGCTTTTGTTCTTTCTTCAGTGGGGGGCAGGTGCGTGTGAGTAACTATAAAATAAATAAATTGAACAACTAAAACACATGACCTTATTTGATTATAAATTCACTATTCTTTGCTATATAATTCTGATGACTAACCATGGACATTTCCCTACTGTAGGGGTCACTGCAGAAGTGACAAATATGGGGAGGCAATGTTGTCTATGTTCTCATACTCTGCAGGCTGAAGGGTTATTATTAGTAAGACTTACTTTTCTCTTTTAAAAATCTTTGTTACGAGAAACAACTCACGGGTAGAAATTTGGAAATGAAGGTGGCATAAAAAGAAAAAGTACCACAAAAAAGGATATGACATTTAAAAAAAGAAAATTCACTCTCCTAATCTAACACAGTCCGGAAGGAAAGGTTCCTGGCAGGGCTAGTTTCCCCTCTGAACTGCAGAGGACACAGAACTAATTGTCCCATGCTTAACAGTAGAAGGTTCTGTCCTAGACACAGGCCTGTTCATATGCCCAGGTAATTGCTCATATGACATAATTTGAAGGTTCTTGAAAAGATCCACTAGCTTAAAATTTTTTTAACATTTGGATTAATTTCTTTGGGCTGAAGCAAACCAACTGTCAGAAGTCATCTCTTTTAATATGCAAATACTCTTGCAAAAGTGACTGATTAAGCCCAACTAGTCAACATCTGCTTCAAAGCCTACCTCACATCTACTTTGTAGAATGTAAATTTCGAAGAAGTCAGACTTTTGTTTTTGTCTTTGTATCTCTGGGTGCTTAGCACAATGCAAGGGACCTAGTAATATTTATTGATATTTTATTGGATTGGGTTTCCAATTTTCATAAATGGTAGAGCTCTAGAACAAATAGATTTGGATTGGGGAGGGATAGAAGGAAAAGTCCAGTCCTCTGGATCAGGGATAGCTAGTAAGCCGGAGTGAGCTCAAAATTGGAAGGCTTTTGGCAGAGGCACTAAAAAAGAAGTAGGAGATTGCTAGCTAAACTTTGCTTTCCTTCACAATTTCCTCTAGGGCTGGCGTGGCATGTTCTACAACATTATACTCCCATAGCATTTTTCAGCAGAAGTCAGAAATACCATCAGTAACCATTTTCACTCTTTTCTTCATGAAAATAATAAATCATCTATGCAAATAGATTAAATAGCAGCAAGTGAGAATCCTAAGTCTCAACCCACGAACTTAATTTCTATACTTGAAAATTAAGAAAAGATGGGCCAAATCTCACCACCAAGCCACAAAATTCCACTATAATAAAATTCTTTTTTAAATCTATTGGTAGGCCATAGTAATCATAAGCTGACGTAAGAGAAAAATAAATTGTTAAAATTTAGTGGTATCTGTGCAACAAGGATAAATTGTTTAAGCCAAACTATAATTCACACTCAGTACTAGTAAAAAAAAAAAAAATCACCACTGGACACCTCTGCCACTGTGTATAGTATAGGCATTCTAAGCATTATATGAACTAAAAATACAAATAATCTCCAATATTATACCATAACAAAGCTTAGAAACACAGTTTTAGTTATTATAATCTGTGGCAGTAATAACTTTAGTAATCTAGGCTTTTAAAAATGGCTACTGATCATTACTCAATAAATATAGTTTGGATTAGATAGATGTAGATTCGAACAGAACTGCTTGGCAACTTCTTAAAGGAATGGAACCCTGAAGTGAATAAAAACTGTTTTATCTCAAACTATGCCTCCCATCCCTACCAGTTTGCTTGTCTATTAGGTTATAAATTTCTTAAAGCCAAAAATCTTATTTAAATCTGTTTTATTTCCCCTGACCTACTATGTTCTGTACAGAGAGGAAAGCAATAAATCTTTTTTGTCCTCATGCTGCTAACAACTTCCGTGGAAGTCTGAGGCATGTCATCTTGTAAAGAATATTTTAAAAATCAAGATGGTGGCAATGCTTACTATTATTCTAAGGGAAATTTTTAAAATCTGGGTTGTGCTTTCAAATAAATAACTACACTAAGTCCTGATTTTAAAATGTATAATTAACAAAAACTTTTCAAATTCACTGAAATAAGCACTCATAAGAAAACAACGGTATTAAAGATTAAAACCTACTAAATAGAGCCATTATAGCTCAGTCTGGCATGTAGTAGGCATTACAATGTATTTTGACATTTACTGACCATCCATCAATACCATAAGATACTGAATAAAGCAATACCTTACTTTAAGTAATCTTTAGGAAAATGTTCTGTTTTAACTATTAAATAAAATTGTTTTAGTCTGTTTTTGTCATTAACAAAAACTAATCCCCATCTTATTGGTTACAAAAGATTATTTTTATTAGTTCTCCTTTTTTTTCTAACTAACTTATTCAACTCTCCTTTTTTTCAACAGAGCCAACATGTCTAAGGCAAATACGGTAATTCCAACAAAAGTTATGTATATGGTCCTTCATCAGTTGCTGTGGACAAAAATATTTTTGTAATTGTCTATTGATCAAATCTAGACTGAAGCTCAGATGACACGTCATCCAGCCTCTAGTTTGGCTATAATCTACCCTTGTTTATACTACTGGAATAGTTCTTAGAACCTAGCATCACCTCTCTGGTCCTAATAAGATATTGGAAGACTATGGTTTAGTTTAGTTCCTGTATTTATAAAGGAAAAAGACATTTTCTTCTGTTCTTTTAATTTTTATCATCCTGTTTGCAATTTTAGCACAGAACTGTGTCAGCAGTTATGAAAAGTAAATTATTTGGCAATGTTAAAAGCACTAACAGGCAGGCAGAATCTTGTTTTCATGCTAATTTTTTAAATGCAAGGCAATTTTGAAATTAAATTGTGATTTTGTTGAAGTAGTACAAAATAGTACAGAATTTGATAAGCGTTTTGACTTTCTGATATGACCGTAAAGCATATTTCCTTCAAGTAAAGAATATCACAATTAGTCATGGTAGCACTGTTACCCAAGACTAGATGGCAATATTTATAAGGCTCTTCAAAGGTCAGGTTTATTGTAGTTTTCAAAACATTGTGTACTATGAAGAAGCACGAATTTTAAGGTTATTTGACTAATCCTTCTCAGAGAAACAGCTATGTCATTCAGTAAATGGGAAGAAAGGAAATACCATCAAATATTATTCCAATTAATTCCAAGAACACACTCAATTTTTTTGTTGTTTTAGAGTTCACTTAACAGGTATTTCATTTTTTCCAGAGGCCTGAACACTAACAAAAATCCTTACCCACTCAGACATGACAAACAAGGGCTTTAGATTCAGAATACAGTGAGCATGGCGATGTTTCAAATTCCGTCAAGATATACTGAGAGCCCTGTGTTTCTAGATTGTTTTTAAACCTAAAAAAGCTCCAACAGTTTTGATCACAGTATCTAAGATAAAGTATGAGAGTGCAAATCAGAAGCCACACTCTTAAGTTTCTGCTGAACACTATGATTTCTAAATAACAAATTCCATGGATGGTTAGCAAATATGTAATCTAACTCAGAAAATATTTTCCCTAAAATTTCAAATATTAAAAGATAGTAAGCATTTAAGATACTTTTAATTCTCCCTTTTAGTCCCCACAAACCTTTCCCCACCTCAATCAATTGGCTTTGGGGAAGGAGAAATGACTTGTACAAAACCCTTATGCAAAGATCTTAGGTTTAGGCTCTTCTTACCCTGCCATCTGGAAAGAAGGCTGAGTATAGAAAATACTCCTTGCCCTTTTCTATTTAGGAATGACTCAATTCTGTATGTCAGTATTTACTGTCTCTACAATACAGCAATGTAACCTGGGTACAAGTTGCAGCGGGGCTTCAAATATAGATCACGATGGATTAGTTACCCTATCACAAAAGGACAATCTCTTGAATGGAATGAGCAATATGGAGTCCTGTTTTAATTATCATTTGATCAACTACTTTGTCATTGCCATACACAGACATACAAATGTACACATACAAAAGATTAGCTTGAAAAAATATTCAGGCATAGGTTTTCCTACACATGAATTTTTTTTAAATATTAACAAACAAGAGGGAACGACAGTTTCAAAATTTTAAAACGTGCAAAATAGTATCAGCAACTTTCAGCCATAGCATCAAAATAGGAAGTTAGCCAGCAGACACTTTGCAGCTAAGCTAGGTCCAAAACAAGAAAGGTTCTTTTGTACAAAGAAAAATGTTTTCTTTTATTTTCATAATTTGAAAAAAGGCTGTAACTGGCTCAGTTTTTTTCCTCCTCAACGCTCGTCCCAAAGTTATCAGTGTTCTAACTTCCTATTCCAGATGCCTATACAGTATTGCACTGGCCAGACTGAATGCAAACATCTAATGAAGCAAATATATTTCCCATACTGAAAGACAGGATTTTTCAATTTGTCTGTTCTCCCAGCCCCAATCATTTTTGCTATGTTTCATGAAGACAGCAAGTCTTCTTATATTTTTCTCCTACATCTATTTTTTAGTGAAAAATATTCATCATCATGGTTTGAAGAGGAGATAATTATGTTTTAGTTTGCATTTATGCTTGATGCAATACATCTTTAAAACATTACTCTAGTAAATTTAACAATTACATGGTTAAACTAGCTTCTAATTCAATTGCTCCCTTGCTTTTAACATGTTACCAGTAGAAGTGTCACTCACCTTTTTAAAAGAACAATCAGTAAACATGAAAAAGGGGTGGAAAAAGCACTGTACAACTATCTGGACAAGTCAATGACTAATTCTAGGTCTCAACTGCTTTATATTTATCTAAA
Organism: Gracilinanus agilis; assembly: GCF_016433145.1. Taxonomy (NCBI): domain Eukaryota; kingdom Metazoa; phylum Chordata; class Mammalia; order Didelphimorphia; family Didelphidae; genus Gracilinanus; species Gracilinanus agilis. Next base: position 286,858,262 of record NC_058135.1, on the reverse strand, counting down.
ATAGAGATAAAAATCTTACTTGACCTTTGGTAGAGAGCTAGACTCTATGATCTACCAAGTCATTTTATTAATAACAACCATTTTCACCGTAGTAAAATATTAATTGTATTTCACTAACTTGGACTTCAGGATTAGGCTGAAGTTTACCTTTCTATAACTAAAAAGAATTTATTAAACAAAAGATAAATATGGGAGATATTTATATATAAACAATACAATAAATATAAATAGACTAATTTAACATTCTTAACTAAAAAATGGTTCAAGAAGAGACTATTTATAGACAAGTATTCCTCTATATTCAGTGTTCCAAAAATCTTAGTGTGATTTTAAGCTTTACTAGTTTACATAGCCATGTAGTTGGTATGTTACCTGAAGACTGATTTAATTTCAAGGACCAAAATTACTTTGTTCTAGGTATACTTGGAACTTTTCTTTTAAAATCTTCTAATTTAGATTTCAAATTTAGCCAGGCCACCCTCAGTTTAAATTAGTGACATTTAATGTTATCTCTTTATATTCAGTCTGAAGGCTTTGGCCCTATACCAAGGATAATACTGAATTTCATTGTCTGGAGTCTTTGGAACTCTTTAGGGGAATAGCTTTAAGTCTGCCACCGCTCCAGGAAAAATATTTTATGTTAAGAGAATTTGTTTAATGTATTTGTGAAAACAAAACATAGAAGCAGTCTTTATATATAATAAGATCTGCTCACTAGCTTCTATGTTCCTTAGCTTCCTAGAATTTACAGGTGGAGATATAGGGCTACTCTTTATATAATGGTTTGCCTTGGCCTGAAACAACCAAAATTGTTCTTAAGGAATACAATTTCCTCAAACCAAACAGAGTCTTTCTGGTATTTTCCCCTTCTGTTATTTTACTGAAGGAAAAGTGGAATCTGCCAAAAGCAGCTGTCTAAGAACCAATTCATTTGTTAAGGGTATTTCTCAGTAAGACGTTAAAGTGAGGGATCCTCACATAATTGCTTAGTCCCCAAGTCCAACTCTGGTCACTAGGCAAGGACTGCAGATCAGAGAAAGTTAATCTCATTCAACAAACATAGCACTATTTGGGAAAATTTTTCTATCTTTATTATTTTCCACATTAAAAAAAAATGCTATCAAAAGGGCTGGTCCAGTTTTTCATGTCTTATGGAAACTGACACTTTAGTTCTTTCAAGATACCCGATCCTGTTCATTTTTCCTTCAACAATAGAACCTACTTTTCTTTCCCTAAAGTAATTTTTATTCAAGAATAAAAGGGGGGGGGGGTATGATAGTCTATAAGTTTAAAATTATTCTAGAATTATAGTCAACTTTTTGAAACTGAAACCTCCTATAAATTTTAGTTTAGAAAAATCCTTTTTCTTTTCCACAGCCTACATAAATATATCACTGTTTTTCAAATGCAGAATCTTTAGAATGATTAATCAATTTTGAAATTTGTTTCTGGAAACATTAAAAAAGTACGCAGTCAGTTTAAATTAGAAGCTGTTCCTTTACAGCATGAAAATAGTCATTGATTTACTTGTATTGTTAACTCACTAAAGAACACACCTAATGGAAATTTGGTCTAATACCAGAATCCAAGTACAGTCCTTTTGCGATTTGTCACATATATATGTGTGTATATATATATACATATACATATACATACATATATATATATATATATATATATATATATATATATATATATATATATATATATATATATAATGTAAGGCTTATATGTACAATTAACTTTATGGGGATGTTGATTAACTCAAGGTATACACAAATCTGTCTGCCATAGCTTTAGTAAAGAAGAACAAACAGGTCAAAATCTTTACGTTCGTTCACTTATCGAATTCTATATTCATTCAGTCCAGTCCTCTATAGGACAGACTCCTTAACGAACTGGCATAACCTTCAATATATGTAATTCCAGCTATGATCCAGTAGCCACAAAGCATGGCCTTAGGCTTTTTGGGTAAGTCTTGGAAATATTTTATTTGTTTCTTTTAATCCTTACCTTTCATTTTGGAATCAATACTATGTATTGGTACTAAGCCAGAAGAGTGCTAAGGGATAGGCAATGGGGATTAAGTGACTTGCCCAGGGTCACACAGGCCAGGAAGTGTTTGAGGTCAAATTTGAACCTAGTATCTCCTGTCTCTAGGCCTGGCTCTCCATCCACTTAGCCACCCAGCTGCCCCTTAGATATATTTTAATTCCTTTTTTTTTTTTTTTTTTTTAAATGAAGGGTTTCCACTGGCCTATACATTTGGGGCTAACAGCAACAATTACCAAGGAAGCAGCATTTGTTTAGGAGGACAAATGAGCAAAGCCTACAGCTTTTGCCTGCATATTTTCCACAGTTATCCTACCCTTTATAATCTCCAAACATAAAATTACCATACTGCCAATTCCCTTCCTCACTAGATGCCAGATTAAAAAAAGTAAAGTCACAACAATCTCTAGGACAAGAACTGCTTGCCAGAAGCCAAGTGACTTACTCCAGGGCCAATATGGAGAGAAATTCAAGCTAAGAAATTTCACAGTAGGCTGACAGGTGCTTTCTGTATAGGCAGTGGAGACAAGATTATATCTTTATCTTCCAAACACCAAGTGTCTCAAAAGAGTCATATAATTGTTAGTCAATACTCTAAATCATATAGACATCACAATAGACATCACATTCTGTAGTTGGTTTGGGGTTATTTTTTTCCTCCTCCCCCTGAAAGGCACTTCTGTCTGTCCTAAATGTTAATGGACAGAGTCAATTTTGTTTCTTAAGGCTTAAGGCTTAAAAAGCAAACTTTACTTGCCTAATGAATACTTCTAGAGAACTAGGAGCAAACAGCTGCTAAATATACACAATGAACTGATTTGCCATTAATTTGGGTTTTAAGGGATTGGAGGGGGAATGAACAATAAGAATAGTGTGCTTTATACCCCCAGTTACAGCCTTTCTCAACATTTTTCTTTCATTAATGCACAAGAAAATGACAGACTTGCCTTGTGAGGTCGAAAATAGAGATACAGGCTGAGAGGAAGAAACAAAGGAATCTGAAAGAAAATATATAGGATGAGAATTCGACAACCTCACACAGGAATTTTTAAAACTTTTCCGTAAGTCAGATTTAGTAATGTCACTACCATTCTCTTTAGGAAAAACAAAAACAAAACAGCACAGCTTTACTGCTAGATTTCCGCTCACCCAGCAGCAAAATTTTATTTTGACATTAAGGTCTCTGAAAATTGATCAACTGACTGTTTTATTAAACACATTCTTACCACTAAAGTAAGAGGAGTACCTTTTCTGTAAGAATAACTCAATCATAGCATTCATGGATTTAGAGATGGAACATTAAATATTATCTATTCCAATTCCTCTCATGAAGAAATGGAGGCTCAGTACTGAAAAGGGGATTTCAGAGCTCAGTAAGGAAAGGAGCCAAGTTTCAAATATCAGCATTATGGCAAATCCAAGGTTCTTTCCCCTATATTACATTCCACTGTTATTTGTTGGGGAAAAGAAAATAATTTCTATTTGCCCTAGTAAGTTTTCAAGTGCCTAACAGAGGTGAATGACTAAGGATACAGAATGAAACAAAAATACTTTGGACATAGACAATTTAGGAATTTTTTTGTTTGACAATGCTTACTTGTTACAAATGTCTTGTTTTTCTTGGAAATGAGAGGGAAAGAAAATTATTTTTGTTAAAGAAAAATTAAATTTAAAAACATTTGTTAAGTGCCATCTTGAGAGTAATTTATTGATGAGAGCAATTTACACATTTCCCTTAAAAGCTTTCATGTACTTTTCTAGAGTTATCAAATATTTCTCAAGAAGAAGGGATCCAAATGCAACTTCACCTTTTAAAATTATAGCTCTCCAGGGGGCAGCTGGGTAGCTCAGTGGATTGAGAGTCAGGCCTAGAGACAGGAGGTCCTAGGTTCAAATCTGGCCTTAAGACACTTCCCAGCTGTGTGACCCTGGGCAAGTCACTTGACCCCCATTGCCTACCCTTACCACTCTTCTGCTTTGGAGCCAATACACAGTATTGACTCCAAGACAGAAGGTAAGGGTTTAAAAAAAAAGAAAAAAAAATTATAGCTCTCCAGATCTACTAATCTTGTTACAACATTTTTCAGTTTTGAATGTTTTACAAATTGATCTTAACCATAAAAATACTAAAGATTTTTCTAAGAGATATGCCTATAGACACTAGTTATAAAATGCCCAGGGACAAGTATATATAATGCTGACCCTTAAAAACTCAGAGTTCAATTGATAAACTTTATATTATATATAAGCAAATCAATCAAAAGAAGTATAAAAATAATTATATATGAAGTGGTGCCACAATTTTGGAAGATCATATATTATTAATAATAATAGCTACCAATTATATACCCTTAAGTCTTGTATATATGGTATCTTATTTAATCCTCACAAATACTGGTGTAGGTTGTAATATCCTTACTTTCCAGTGGAGGAAACTAAGGCAGACAAGAGGTTAAACAACTTGCCCAGGTTCACACAGCCAGTAAAAGTCTGAACCAGGATATGAACAAGCCCAATTCTCCCTCTACTGCACCACCAAGAGACTAGGTGCCTGCAAGTATGGAATCTAAGTTCGCACCTGTTCCAATTCTAAAGAGAAAACCAACACTCACAAGCAATATCTCTTTCTCCTCATTATTTAAAAAGATTATTTCCGCATTTCTTTAATGTTTCCAGATGATCTCACTTCTATATGCATTTACTTTCAACTTGAAATCTCTGATGACTACTAATTGAAATCTGAACAAACCAGAAAAACCAAGCTGCAAATTCAATGCCAAAAATTAAAGTAGACTAGTGTAAGGGAATGAGAGCCTACCAATTCACCAGCTGCCTTACCTTCTTTCCTCCACATAACACCTTGCTTTGGTGGAAAATTTTTAACATGTGACTATTAACTATACACAGCATGCCTACTTACAGAGACCACAGAAAATCAGTCATAATTTGCACCAAGATTGTCCAGGCATCTATTAAAAGATGCATAGTGTAAGAGATCTTACTGTAATCTTTAGACTTTATTCCATCAGGGTAATTAGTTTATAGAGTTGGACTCGAGAATGGTGGTTTTGAGACTCAAACTCTTGTCTAAATCCAGCATGTCAGACCCAATCCGTATCTGTGAGATGATAGAATAGTATGCTATAATAAATAAGCAAAATCCAAAGAGTCCTCTAAATTTTCAGACAGGTCGACTGTCACTTTAGCACTTATGTGAAAAATGTATTTTATGCAAAAGTGATGGCTGTCTTATTCATCCTAGCCCAGTGTCTTGAATGTAGTAATTCTCCAAAGGGTTGTTTGAAATGAACTACCTAAATTTAGATTATTCATTCCCTACTGAAAGGATCAAAGTTTAAAAGAAAGACTTAAAAACAGACATCCTTCTTTTCAAATTCAGTGGAATTAAAACTTGTAATCCAACAGAAATATTAATGTTCCATTCTACTGATTCTACTACTCTCTGATCAACTTTGCTTCCAACCTTCAACATACTCCCTCCTTCACCTTTGACTTTCTTTAAAAACAAAAACCAAGAATTCAGGGGCAGCTAGGTCGGGGGCTTAGTGAATTAAGAACCAAGCCCAGGGAAGGGAGGTCCTAGGTTTAAATTTCTTCTCAAGACACTTCCTAGCTGTGTGGTCCTGGGCAAGTCACTTAACTCCCCACTGCCCAGCCCTTACCACTCTTCTGCCCTAGAACCAATACACAGTATTTATTCTAAGATGGAAGGTAAGAGTTAAAAAAGAGTACCTTAGTCAAAGTTTGCACACTGTACCACATTAAGGGCTTAACTGTTTACTAATGAATACAGAAACGAAAAGTAAATGACTCCCTAATATCTGACCTCTCTAATATTGAACTGCAAAACTTATCACATGTAAATTTAAAACTGCATTATGCAACTGTTACCTAAATAAATATTTTGTGGTATGGACAAATGCTTATTATTTTCCACTTTATAACCAAGGTGATACTATGTTCAATTCTTCAATTTAAAAAAATTCACAACTTAGATGTGCAAAAAAAAAGCATTTTCATATGTAAAGTAGAATACCATGAATATTGTAAATGTAACAAATGTCCATCCAATATCACTGCTTTTTTTAAAAGCATAACTCAATTACTACTTTCAAAACTGTCCTGCTTCCTTCTGCACTCCTCTGTAGACTTTTATTTATTTGTATTTTAAATACTGTGTATTGGTTCCAAGGCAGAAGTGGTAAGGGTGAGGCAATGGGGGTTAAGTGACTTGCCCAAGATCACACCACCAGGAAGTGGCTGAGGTCATATTTGAACACAGGATCTCCCATCTCTGGGCCTCACTCTCAATCTACTATGTCACTTAGCTGCCCCCCTCTGTAGACTTTTAAAAAAGTTTCAATGGTGTCCTTTTTTCTGCACCACCAATACCATTCCTAATACCCATTTCCTTTAGATGCACCAGAAAAAAAAACTTGAAATAAGCACAAACAAAACAAATCCACACCGTGGCCAAGTTAAAAAATGTTTGTCTTGTTCAATTCTTTTGAAAAAGATTTTCACTTTTCAGTCTCCAGAATATTCTTTTTGTTACTCTTCTCTTCAACCCCAGAATACTCTGAAAAGGCATACATACTCTGAAAAACTAATTACCCCAATTCCCACCTGGGCCAACTAGCTTCATTATAAAATCAGTAAACAACTTTCAAGCTGCAGTCTATTGTCTAGTAGAAACACCAATACTAAAGGTTCTAATAACAAAAATGAAGGTTTGAGATAGCAATAAAATACTTAATTCTCAAAACTATATTCCTGGCCCCTTCACAGTCCAGTTCTCACTCCCTTATGGTAGGGAAGAGGTTGATTTGAGATAGTGCACTGGCTCAAAAACCCATCCATCTCAGGACTCTTCTTCGATCTTAAAAACTGAGAACATCAGAGATCTTTTTGTAATGTGGATTATGTCTATTTACATTTTCTGTACTGGAGATTCAAATGCCTTAGTATTATGATGAAAACTGATTTGATCTTGAAGACTTCCTCAAAAAGTTTCAGGGACTTCCCCAACTACATTTTAAGAATCTCTAAGGGGGGCAGCTTGGTGACTTAGTGGATTGAGAGCTGGGCCTAGAGATGAGAGGTCCTAGGTTCAAATCTGGTCTCCGACACTTCCTAGCTGTGTGACCTTGGGCAAGTCATTTAACCCCCATTGCCTAGCCCTTTCCACCCTTTGTGCCTTAGAACCAATAGAACCAATACATAGTTTTGATTCTAAGATGAAAGGTAAAGGTTGTTAAAAAAAAAAAAAAAAAAGAACCCCTAAGCTAGTGTCTGGCCAGTAAGTTACTTTGTTTTTGCATCCCAATAAGAGTACCATGTTTGTAATTTCTAAAACAGTTCCCTTGGGTAACGCTGAACCTCTCACTCTCTTGGGCACTTAGTGGCCCAGTCTGCTGAGTCTACTTAATAGTACCAGTAGTGAGGAAATAAAATCTGGTACTGATTAAAAGACAAAATAAATAAATGTTGGTGAACAAGGCAAATCCTTCACGCAAAAGAACTAACATTAGAAAAAGTGTAAGGAAGCATTGGCTGCATTCGAATTTGGTTATCTTGCAAGAATTTGAATGGCTAAAGCTTAATTAAATAGAGCAATATTTATTTATGTACTTGTATCCTTTCCCAATAATGGAACACAGTTAAATACATTTTAGCTTTTGTCTGATACAGGAACTTTAGCCCACCAGAGAAGGTAAGGTTTTTCATTACAGCCACAGAAAATTTCTGGGCCTCAGTTTCTTCACTTTTAAGATGAAGAAGCTGGTATAAAACTTTTATGTTCCCTTTAGCTTGAGTCATATGAATAAAATTAAGTCTATAATTTTAGAATTGTTTTAGAATTCTTAATGTGAATGTTGATAAGTAGCATACAGTAATATGCTTGTACAAAAAATGAAGGTGAAGAGGGAGTCAAACTTACTTAAAACCACATGGGAAGTTAAGAATCATTTTACCTATGAGCTTACCTTGAACTTTGTATCTTCTCCCCTACAAAAAAGATTAAATATCCTTGCAAGACTCCAAATTATTTTCTGATAAAAGGCATCATTCAAATAAAAAAATTAGGTAGCTTTCCTGGTTTTCATTTGTTTGAATATTTTAATCCTACCTTTTCTAATAATTGATATTCTAAATTTCTAGGTATTGATTCTTCCAGGGCACTGAATATACTAAATTATGAAGCTGCAAATCAGGACTTTGTAGTTCTATTGACCACTGAATTCACTTGAGTGACTGAACTATTTTCAATTCACTTCCACTTCATACTCACTAATCTAAATCAATAAAATGATGATACTACTCAATGTTAAGAATTTTCAAGCTGATAATTGGGTATTACATTAATTTTGCTTCTAGAAATTAAGTTATTTTTTCCTTTAGCAACCTTTCCTATAGCATTGAGCTTCCTGAGGCAATCTTCTCTACAACAGGCTGGTTTTAGTTCTCCCACAACTTTTTTTACTAAATGGAGATTTAAAAACCATTGATCAGAACCAGAAAGCTGCTGCTCAAAGCCACACAAAAAAAGCACTAAACACCAAAGGGCAGTGTGTGCCACCCTGAAACTTCCTCTAACTGCATTGCCACTATGGCAAAATGTCTTTCAAGCTGAAGAAATACCTTGAAAGAATTCAATGATGCAATCACAAGCAATGACCAGTCTTATTTTATGAGTTTCTTTAAAAATGTATATAAAAGGGGCAGCTGGGTAGCTCAGTGGATTGAGAGTCAGGCCTAGAGATGGGAGGTCCTAGGTTCAAATCCGGCCTCAGACACTTCCTAGCTGTGTGACCCTGGGCAAGTCACTTGACCCCCATTGCCTACCCTTATCACTCTTCTGCCTAGGAGCCAATACACAGAAGTTAAGGGTTTAAAGTTAAAAAAAAAAAAGTATATAAAAGCAATCTATTGTAAAATAGTCCACTTAACAATAATCTAGAGTTGCTTTTATCAAATAAAAGATAAGGCGGTTTCCCTGGTAACTGCTACGCTGATATGCACCACATGAACTGAACCAGTAAACAAGATACCCAGCTGAATTAATAATTTGTAATCTGTTTCACTAAAGAACCAAATTACTTTGCCAGAGCACTAAATTATTCTGATCATAAATGTAAAGCATTTTGCAAACTTTCAAGCACTACATACATGCTCTTAGGTATTTAATTATTCTCATTTGACAGGCAAGGAAACCAAGCTCAGAGATGACAACTTGCTTATAGTCATACATCCAATTAAGTCTAAGGGACAGAATTTAAACCCAGAATTTTTCTACTTGAATCATGCTCCTTTACCGGTTTGAAATAAATGCATGGATAACTCATTTAATAAAACTAATAAATGCATATTTCCAAATTGGCCAAATATACCTAATAAAACATCTGACAATTATTATTTTTCCAAATTCCCCTTAAAATTCTGAAGGCAATGGACAGTCTTTACCAACTATTTTTTAAAGCTCTTGGTAGGAAAAAAAACATTTTTGGAAGCTGAAGAAATGAAAAATCTTGAAAGAGTATAACTCAGAACAAGCTAGTTGCGATTCATTTTGTTATTTACCCATCAGCTTTTCAGAATAGCTGTTATTTGCAAATTATACCTACAAGTGAAAATTACATTGAAAGAAACTTGGGAAAAGGGGGAGGGAAGAATAATTATATCTGCATAACCCACTCAAAAAACCATTACTTTGGGGGCAGCTAGGTAGCACAGTGGATAGAACACCATGCCTGTAGTCAGGATTTAAACCTGTGTTCAGATCTGGTCTCTGACATTTCTTGACCATGTGATCTTGGACAAGTCACTTAACTCTGGTTGCCTAGTCCTTGCCACTCCTCTGTCTTGGAACCTCTACTAAGACAGAGGTTAAAAAAAAAATTACTTTGTATTTACTCTGAATATGTCAGATTGGGGACTGGACCTGTGATTTCATTAGCATAAAGAACTCCTGGGTGAAGAAAATCTCTCTCCCAATATAGCCTAGAACCTTCTTAGAGTTACTCAAAGAACACTGAGAAGTGAGGTGAGTTGAGAAAGATGTAGTCCTTCACGGATGGTCAGACAGGCTGCCCGCCCCTTTATTTGGCACATTTTGGGCCCATACTCCTCTTCATTCCTGGGTTTCCCCCCTGTAAAACATAAACTACTGAAGGGGAGGAGCTGTTTCCTTTTTGTCTGTATCCAAACAGGCTTTGTGATTCTTGTCCTGGATTGGGTGATTGCGCTGGCCTGGCCCTTTCTTCTGCATTACTCCACCTCCTGCTTTCTTTATTTCCATCTCTGCGGATGGGAGTTTTCATATTCAAGAACAATCACAGTGTATCATGGCAACATTTATGGTGAGAATGCTGCAGGGAATAAATGAGCATAAAGAATGCCATGCCAACTCTGTAACACAACTACAGCCCATCCTTCCTCTCCTTAACAGATCAGCTGGGCTATGATTCTGAGATAAAGTCACCTAACCTATTAGGATAATGGACTCATCCTGCTTTCGGGCAGAAGGAAAAGACCACCCTGCACTTCAAGGGAAGTTTGTAATCATCCACTTCTGGTTCAAGAGCTGATGTCTGTTCCTTTCCAAAACAATGTCAAGGTTTAAAGCACAAAGTAATCAGAGTTGCATTGCTAAATATTCATCCTTTAACTCATGAAACTTTTGCCACAATAAACTTTCACCAACTCTTTCATGGGTGTGATTCTTCATCCATCATATAAAGAAAAAACTATTTCAAGTACTCAAGGATTTGTGACAGGATGAAGCAACTCAAATATTAGGATACAAATATATTTCATTGGCCTGCTGGGAATGTGAACATGTTACTTTCAAAAAGCCCACTGGAGGAGGTGCCAGTGGGAGTAATAACCAAAGAGAATTAAACACAAATTAGAGACATTCCTATCCAGCTACTGGTCAGTCATGTGCCCTGAGATATACAAAAGGGTTCCTGCCCTCAAGAAACTTACATTCTAATGGGGGAAACAGCTTGCAAACAAAAGATATAACAGTGAAAATGGCTAATTGTGGGCAGGAGGGGAGAAAGGGAGAAGAGAGGCCAGGATCAGCTTCCAGCATAAAGTAGTTAGGTTTTTTTAGCTGAGTCTTAAAGGAAGCAAGGAAAGCCTGGAGGATGAGGTAGAGGAATAGTCAAGCACGAGAGTCAATCAATGGGACGACATGGGAGCAAAGGACAGACGAACAGCAAGAAGGCCAGTGTGACTGAATGACAGAGTAAATGGAAAAGGGTAAAAGTCTAAAAGATAGGAACAGGTCAAGGGATGAAACTTGGAACGCCAAACCCAGGCTCTGAGATTCCTTCTAATACTAGGATTCTAGTTTTGATTTTAAGCTGTCCAAAATGTTTTTAGACGAAATGTTAATTTTGGCACTTCATTTGAGAACATAAACTTCAGACTGTGGCAAGTTCCAGAATTTCACAAACAAATTTCACACGATAGTATAAAATTAAAGGAATTCATTTAAATGTATATGAATCAGACTCTCAACTACATTTGGACTAGCAGAAGCAACTGCTGTATGTATAACATCCCTGGTCTTATTATTCATTTAAAAAAGATGAGTCCCTTTCACTTCGGTTCAGACTGAACAACTCTTTTATTTCTCCTTTGATAGGCAGAAATCTGCTAAGTCACCATTCACTCAGACCTCTTCCTCTCCTTCCAATAACATTAGGGCCACCTTACACCTGTATAGCACTTTCCATTTTACAAAATGCTTTCTGATACATTATCTTATTTGGTACTCAGAAGCCCACAAGGCAGGCAGACTAAATGACAGCCTCAATTTACAAATGAGGAAACTCCAGCCCAGAGCTTGCTTACTTTCACAAGCTCTCTTGCCCAAGGTCATGTAAGTACTAGTCTTAGTTCTGCATTAAGAACTTGTTTCCTGCTTTATGCTAGTAGGCTACATTAGTATTTGGTCATATAAAAATTCAAGAAAGGGAATCCGAGAGACAATTTCCCAGGTGGCCTTTTCACAATTCCTAGTTATATTCAAACTTCTACAAATTCACAGACTCTCAAGGCTGGAAGACACTTTAAAGATTATCTCAGTCCCATTCATATTTTATAAAGCAGTAAACAGTGCCTTTAGAGTCAACTTGCCTAAGGTCATGGGCTATTCGGTAGAAAAATCTATAGATTTGGAAGCCAAGTTAAAAGACTATATATACCTAGAGCAGATTCCATCTAACCAAAGGATTAGCCAGAGGACCATGGACTGCATTATTCCACTTTCTTTAATTTTGGATTCTCTAAACTCGAGATTTTCTTGGTGGAAGTTGATTGCATCACTCTTTCTTTAAAAGAAAAGTATGACAGTACGAACAAGGCTATCTAGACTTTTGTGGCTGGGGTTAACTTCCAGGAACGCCACCAAAGTAGTAACAAGGAAGAGAAGCATAGAAAATGACATGGATTTAAGAAAAACACTTCTAAATGGCTTGGGATGATATTATTGCCTTAAGGATGCTACTACTGCATGTGATTTAAGACTTCATAAACTCATCAAGATTAGATCAAAAGATATTTAAAATTAAGTCTAGACTCTAGAATAACCAACTTCATTTTATATTCATGCAAGCAGAAGACTGCTGCCATTAGAGCTATGGAAACCATTTTGCAATGAGGAAGCTTAAGTAATGAACTGATGACTACATGCCAGAGAATCTTTATATGCAGCTTTTGTATTAAGTGCAGGCCCTAAAAATAGGGATGCTGCAGAAGGCCCACTAATGTCTAAAGGACACATCTGGGTCTATTACCCCTTGGTATTTTAATAACAAGAACTGAAGACATGAAAAACAAAATTTTCATTTTTATCTTACATGTCAACAATGACAGCACCTACGTACCACCTAAGATACTCCAACAACAAATCTGTCTTGAGGAAAATGAGTAGATAATAGTAAAGTGCCAATACATAGGAAAAATATGCAGTTAAAAAAACAAGCTAGATGACTGCTGATTATTTGTATTCCAAACCACTTGTAAGCCAGGTTCTTTCCTTTGGAAGTTGTGAGTTCTCTTAATTACATAGTTAGAAATCATTAAGTGAGGAAGGAAAAAAATTCATCACATCAAACAAATGGAGGGAACTTTAGAAATAATGTATTTTTGCATACATGCCCTTTATTCTATAAATGAGAAAATTGAGGCTGACTTTTCCAGAAGAAATTAAGATTTGAAAGCTTTAAGATGTGCGGTAATGAAAAAATGAGAAAGCATTTGCTGTTTAACATACACAATTTTTCAGGACCTTACCCATCATCTACAGGGAATTTCATTTATAGTTACAAAATGTTTTATACATGGAAATTCATTTAGGAAGCTTGTGTATATGGGCATATATACCCACACAATTAGTAGCATTAACTCATGAAAAAAAAAAGCGATAAAGCATTTAATAATATCATAAAAATGCAAAGCAAACCCGCCTTAAAAGAAGTATCATATGGAAAGAAGGAAAAAAATTGAACACTGTGTAATTTTAGTGATTATGTTTAGGCCTAAGAATGGAGAAGTATCCACCTTCCTTTCCTTGCAAGGGCGGAGGACCAACCATGGGTATGGAATATATCATACATATACTGTCAAGATTGAGTTGATGTGTTGGTTAGTTTCAATGAGTTATTTTTTTTTCTTTATTCTTTTGTTATATGGAGGACCTGTCAGGGTAATGGACAAGAGAAATGTACATTTGGAAATGCAGATGTTGTTAAAATAAGACATTAATAAAACTTTTCTTAAAGAGGATAGTACAATAAATGAAAAAAATTGTGGCTAATGACACCAAAAATAAAGTTTCAAAGAAAATATTAGCTATGTCACCAGACATTTTACTTGGGCCTTACTGTTTTCCTATGTATCAAAATCATTTCAACAAGGCCCTATTAATAAAGATGGACAGTTTTTTTCATAGAGAGATAGCCAAGAGGGAAATGCCCTTGAAGTGACCTCATAATTTATTCAAACATTGTAAATTTTAGGCTTAAAGTTTAGGGTTGCTCTAGCTAATACTTCCCTCACTATGAGCACAAAGGTTTCATTCCCAGAACTATGGTCTAAATGTGTGGCACAAGAGTGTCACCCAAACTCTGGGCAGTCACTTAACCCACAATGACAAACCCTTCCTGCTCTTCTGCCTTAGAACCTATTGAGTCTAAGCTGGAAGGCAAGATTTGTATATACATATAAATGTGGTAAATATTTAACAAAATAAAAATACAATAAAACACGGACAAGGCATTCTAAAACTAAGTGACCCACAGAAATCCTTATATAATGGATTCAGTGGTCTCCTCTTTTTGATTTTGACAAAAATCAATGTATGCATCAGAAAACAATAAAGGAGAACAGTAATAAGAAACCCCCAAGTTGCTAAGAGAGAATACCACCCCCAACCAAGTTGCTTAGTAATAGAATTGACTTTCCTTTAGAATTGGGCATGAAAAGAAAAATTTAGAGAAATAATTGTTTAACATTAGCACAAGGGTTCCTTACTGGTATGGCTAACCTTGACCTAAAGAAGAAATAAGTTGCTTCTACTTAAATATATCATAAGCACCCTGGGAAACCCAGTAAGACATGACATAGACAGGTGGAAACAGCAGCATTCAGAACATACTAAGATTGTGTATCTACAGCTAACCACGACGATCACGACTGACAAGAGACCAGCTCCCAAAGTCAAGCAACAGATAGAATGAAGAAACTTAAAAACCTAAATTCTTGAAAAAAATTCTGAATAGGAAACAAATCCACGATTCCTGACAGCCTAGGGAGCCCTTTTCTCCACCTGTTTTCTTTCCAAGGCTCTGGCCCCTTTAAGAACTGTCACCTGCCCACTGGTTTTTTTCCTCCAAGAAGGCATCTGCACTGCAGATCTCCGCAAGAGGGGCGCTTGCCAGCCAGCTCCCACCACCGAGCAGACGCGCATACAAAGGAAACGCAGTGGTCGGCTCCGCAGCGTCCCTGCACGCCATAGGGGAGAGGGGGCTTTCGGCAGATCCTGCTTTGTTCCATCCGTTCCCTTCTCTGCAGTCCGCGCTCGCCTTTGTCACCTTAGTTCCCGGGCTCTGGCTCCAGCAGACACAGCTGAAGGCAGAGCCCCTTCCCCATGCACTCGTGGGGACGCCTGGAGTGGCAGAAGGACCCTCCCAGGGAAGGAAGATGCAATGGGGGTCGGGGGAGAGTCACGCTGCCCCTACAGAGCCCTCTCCTCTGCGGTGACCAGCCCGGGCCCCCAAAGCACAAGCCCTTTCCCCCGCACCTATGGAAGCACCTCAGAAAGGTTGCCCCCATCCCCCGTGACCAGATGCCAGCTATGCCGCTCCTCTCCGGACACATAATAAGCACTTAATTCGTGCGGGCTACCATACCACCGCCCGGCGGGGCGCGGTCTCCTCCTCGTTCCTTTTCTAGCTCACCTGCCCCGCAATCTCAGGAGACCTGGGGCTTTTCCAAGGGCGCCCACCCCCAGGGTCCTCCCCCCGCAGCACCCAAGCTCCGCACTGCAAGGCTGGGAAGAGGCGGCAAGGGAGCGTGGGGGAGGGGGTCGCTCTCTCCCCGCAGTTCTTCCCCTCCCCCTGCCCATGTTTTCCCACGGCCCCACCCCAAGGACCTTGCTCTACACCCGCCCCCACGCGCGAAGCCAAGTCACGGGCTCGGCTCCAGGTTACCACCTGAGGCTCCCCCGCTTCCCTCCCCAAACCTCGACCTCGCCCCTCCCCCCACCCCC
>NC_058135.1:286779089-286839650 GCF_016433145.1 Gracilinanus agilis | reverse complement strand
TTTTTTTTTCTTTATTCTTTTGTTATATGGAGGACCTGTCAGGGTAATGGACAAGAGAAATGTACATTTGGAAATGCAGATGTTGTTAAAATAAGACATTAATAAAACTTTTCTTAAAGAGGATAGTACAATAAATGAAAAAAATTGTGGCTAATGACACCAAAAATAAAGTTTCAAAGAAAATATTAGCTATGTCACCAGACATTTTACTTGGGCCTTACTGTTTTCCTATGTATCAAAATCATTTCAACAAGGCCCTATTAATAAAGATGGACAGTTTTTTTCATAGAGAGATAGCCAAGAGGGAAATGCCCTTGAAGTGACCTCATAATTTATTCAAACATTGTAAATTTTAGGCTTAAAGTTTAGGGTTGCTCTAGCTAATACTTCCCTCACTATGAGCACAAAGGTTTCATTCCCAGAACTATGGTCTAAATGTGTGGCACAAGAGTGCCACCCAAACTCTGGGCAGTCACTTAACCCACAATGACAAACCCTTCCTGCTCTTCTGCCTTAGAACCTATTGAGTCTAAGCTGGAAGGCAAGATTTGTATATACATATAAATGTGGTAAATATTTAACAAAATAAAAATACAATAAAACACGGACAAGGCATTCTAAAACTAAGTGACCCACAGAAATCCTTATATAATGGATTCAGTGGTCTCCTCTTTTTGATTTTGACAAAAATCAATGTATGCATCAGAAAACAATAAAGGAGAACAGTAATAAGAAACCCCCAAGTTGCTAAGAGAGAATACCACCCCCAACCAAGTTGCTTAGTAATAGAATTGACTTTCCTTTAGAATTGGGCATGAAAAGAAAAATTTAGAGAAATAATTGTTTAACATTAGCACAAGGGTTCCTTACTGGTATGGCTAACCTTGACCTAAAGAAGAAATAAGTTGCTTCTACTTAAATATATCATAAGCACCCTGGGAAACCCAGTAAGACATGACATAGACAGGTGGAAACAGCAGCATTCAGAACATACTAAGATTGTGTATCTACAGCTAACCACGACGATCACGACTGACAAGAGACCAGCTCCCAAAGTCAAGCAACAGATAGAATGAAGAAACTTAAAAACCTAAATTCTTGAAAAAAATTCTGAATAGGAAACAAATCCACGATTCCTGACAGCCTAGGGAGCCCTTTTCTCCACCTGTTTTCTTTCCAAGGCTCTGGCCCCTTTAAGAACTGTCACCTGCCCACTGGTTTTTTTCCTCCAAGAAGGCATCTGCACTGCAGATCTCCGCAAGAGGGGCGCTTGCCAGCCAGCTCCCACCACCGAGCAGACGCGCATACAAAGGAAACGCAGTGGTCGGCTCCGCAGCGTCCCTGCACGCCATAGGGGAGAGGGGGCTTTCGGCAGATCCTGCTTTGTTCCATCCGTTCCCTTCTCTGCAGTCCGCGCTCGCCTTTGTCACCTTAGTTCCCGGGCTCTGGCTCCAGCAGACACAGCTGAAGGCAGAGCCCCTTCCCCATGCACTCGTGGGGACGCCTGGAGTGGCAGAAGGACCCTCCCAGGGAAGGAAGATGCAATGGGGGTCGGGGGAGAGTCACGCTGCCCCTACAGAGCCCTCTCCTCTGCGGTGACCAGCCCGGGCCCCCAAAGCACAAGCCCTTTCCCCCGCACCTATGGAAGCACCTCAGAAAGGTTGCCCCCATCCCCCGTGACCAGATGCCAGCTATGCCGCTCCTCTCCGGACACATAATAAGCACTTAATTCGTGCGGGCTACCATACCACCGCCCGGCGGGGCGCGGTCTCCTCCTCGTTCCTTTTCTAGCTCACCTGCCCCGCAATCTCAGGAGACCTGGGGCTTTTCCAAGGGCGCCCACCCCCAGGGTCCTCCCCCCGCAGCACCCAAGCTCCGCACTGCAAGGCTGGGAAGAGGCGGCAAGGGAGCGTGGGGGAGGGGGTCGCTCTCTCCCCGCAGTTCTTCCCCTCCCCCTGCCCATGTTTTCCCACGGCCCCACCCCAAGGACCTTGCTCTA
The DNA here is from genome assembly GCF_016433145.1 of Gracilinanus agilis. NCBI lineage: Eukaryota > Metazoa > Chordata > Mammalia > Didelphimorphia > Didelphidae > Gracilinanus > Gracilinanus agilis. The sequence continues at coordinate 286,837,651 of NC_058135.1, read as the reverse complement.
CACCCGCCCCCACGCGCGAAGCCAAGTCACGGGCTCGGCTCCAGGTTACCACCTGAGGCTCCCCCGCTTCCCTCCCCAAACCTCGACCTCGCCCCTCCCCCCACCCCCGTGGGGCTGCCCCCTCCTCTAGCCACCCCCCAAGGGCCTCCCCTCCCCCTCCTCACCCGCACAGGACGAGGCGCAGCTTTTGCCCCCTAGGCCTGGGCAGGCCCCAGGGCTTCCCCCGCCGCCCGCCGCGGCCCCGGAGGCATCGGCCCCGGACGACGAGGACGAGATGGACGGGGACTGGGTGGCCGCCGACGGCTCCGCCATGGCCTCGCCAAAGGGAGGCGGGAAGGGCAGAGGCGAGGCGAGGAGATGAGGGCTGGAACTGCGAGAGGTGAACGGCAGCAGCGGCGGAGGCTCCGGCTCCGAGGGCGGACGACGAGCGACTGAGCCACTGACTGGCGGCCCAGAGAACGGGGGAGGGGCATAGAGCTCGGACGCGCGCTTGACGGGACACGCAAGCGCACTGCAGCCCCGGACCGGCGGGGAGGAGGTGGGCGGTGGCCGCGCCAAGCCCGCAGCGAAGCCAGTGCGCAGGCGCAAGAAACCCTCCGGCCGGCGTGCCCGCGCGGCCCCGCAGCTCCCTCCTCCCTGCGAGCGAGCAACAGAGGGGCGGGGGGGGCAGGCCCCGAACCGCCCACGGCCCTGGCTCTAGGGAGCACGTGTCCCTCGGTGCGGGGCTGCTGGAGTGTCCCTTGGCTAGCACTTGGTGGCGGCTTTTGGGCAGCGGGTCGTGCCGACGTTCCTACCCTGCACAGGGTCGGGCTCGAAAAGCAGGAAAGGCTGTACGGTTCCGCTGCCCTGGGTCCGAAAGGCCGCTGGGAGCCCTCGGGCTGGAGATTCCTGAGGGGAATTAAGTGAGAGGGGTGGGGTGGGCTAAAGCCTCCGATCTAAGCGCACAACCCCGGGCCTTCTCTGCTGCTTTAGCGGGAGCCGAGACGTAGGGCTCAAAGGGACCTCAGGGGTCAGCCAGCCCAACCCCCTGGTTCTGCAACGCAGTTTTCATTTCAGGGGAATAAGGAGAAGGGCCTGGAGGGGATGCTCAGGAGCAGTTTGGAAGAGACAGGACCCAGCAGGGCAGCAAGATTGGCGGCAGACGGACAGAGGGGTCCCGAAGTGGAATGGGGGGTCCCCTCGCTAGAGGCCTTCAAGCATAGCCTTTGACCCTTGTCGGAATTTGGGGTACACGGGGGGCCGCGGAGGGGGCTCTGAGGTCTTGTGAGTCACTCCTCTGTCAAACCCTGCCTTTAGGGCCTGCTCTTCCGCTCATGGGGCCCGTCGTGCTGCCTCCTAGATGGAGATCTGACCTCAAACGATGGCGTTCACTTGCTCAGAAAATCGCAGTTCCCTTTAAAACCGTCCCTCCCTCCCCTGGGATGAGATTCGTTTCTGCAGAGCCTGATCGATAAGCAGCCCTGCAGCCACAGCTGTAGCCATAGAAACGTTTTCCTGAGAAGATGCTCCCTCAGGGAGGAGGGCGAGCCGGGGAGGCGCAGAGGGAAAGCAAGATTGGACCAATGGAAGGAGCCTTCTCCAAGGCTGCCCTTGACAGCAGCCTGGGAGGTCAGAGAAAACCCAGACTAGAGAAGGCGGTGGTGGCTGCAGCAAACTCGAGAACAAAAGGCAGTGTGCCTGGGTTGGGCCCGCTGCAGTCACAAGCCGTGGCGAGACAGCTACAGCCCTTGAAAAGAGCCAGGGCTGCCCAGCGGCTCTGGTCATTGTGCGCAAGGCCTGATATCATCCACCCAGATAAATGCATAACTTGTGGCAGCCTGACCCCAGGAGCAAGAGAGGGACAGTCCCAGTAGCTCAGACAATGAGCAGCAGACATCCAGGCCTCTCACCAAGCCTGGGCAGGCAGAGCCAGGGGACAGAAGCACTGGACCTGATATCAACAAGGACTCTGCCCACCCCAGCCTGGGATGCTTAACTGGCCTGGCCTCGATGGACAAGTCACTTGCCTTTCTGAGCCTTCGTTTTCCCCATCTGCAAAATGGAATAATAATGACAGAATGTACACTTCCTCCTAGTATTTTTGAGAGACTCAAATGTGGTATCATAGATACTTTGCAAACCTTAAAGAAGGATAGATGGGAAGGGCAGCTAGATAGCACAGTGAAAAGAGTGCCAGGCTTGGAGTTCAAATATGGCCTCAGACCCTGGGCAAGTCATTTAACCTCGATTATCTGGCCCTTGCCCTTCTGTCTTAAGAGTTGCTACTAAGACAGAAAGTAAGGGTTTAAACATTAAAAAAAAAAAAAAAAAAAAAAGCTATAGATAGGTCTGTTATTGCTGCTGTTTTTATTCTGGAATCCCCTAGTATAGCAAGGGAGTGGCAGAGAAATTAATTTTTTAAATGTATTTTTATTTCTTTCTTTTTTTTTAAACCCTTAACTTCTGTGCATTTACTCCTAGGTAGAAGAGTGGTAAGGGTGGGCAATGGGGGTCAAGTGACTTGCCCAGGGTCACACAGCTGGGAAGTGTGTGAGGCTGGATTTGAACCTAGGACCTCCAGTCTCTAGGCCTGACTCTCAATCCACTGAGCTACCCAGCTGCTCCCTTTTTATTTATTTCTTGAAATATTTCCCATTTGCATTTTTAATATTTATTTTTTAAATTGTGAATTCTAAATTCTCTCCTTCCTGATTCTCCCCCACCCCTTAACAAGACAAGTGATATCAATTAGACAGATGAAGTCCAAAGCTTTTCCATATTAGCCATGTTGCAAAAGAAAATACACCAAAAAAAATCCCAAGAATAATAAAGTGAGCATATGCCTTAATCTGTATTCATCATTCATCAGTTCCCTCTCTTCATCCCAGGTCCTTTGGAATTGTCTTGGATCACTGTCTTGATTAGAGTTGCTAAGTCTTTCAGCATTGATCGTCATACAGTATTGCTGTTACTTTATACAGTTTTTGGTTTGTTTTTTTTTGCTAACTTTACTTTGCATCAGTTCATAGAAGAGTACCCAGGCTTTCCTGAAACCATCCATTACCATTTCTCATACTACAAATGTATTTATTTTTTTTAAAACCCTTAACTTGTGTATTGGCTCCCAGGTGGAAGAGTGGTAAGGGTGGGCAATGGGGGTCAAGTGACTTGCCCAGGGTCACACAGCTGGGAAGTGTCTAAGGCCAGATTTGAACCTAGGACCTCCCGTCTCTAGGCCTGACTCTCAATCCACTGGGCTACCCAGCTGCCCCCTACCAATGTATTTAATCCCAACCATATACCAGAATTTATTCAGCCATTCCCCAGTCAATGGGCATCCCCTCAGTTTCCAGTTCTTTGACACCAAAAACAACAAAAACAACAACAAAAATAAATATTTTTGTGCATATAGACCCTTTTGCTTTTTCTTTGAAATCTTTGGGATGCAAACCTTGTAGTGCATTGCTAGATCAAAGGGTATGCCCAGTTTAATAGCCCTCATTGTTCTCCAGAATGGTTGGATCAGTTCACATCTCTACCACCAGTGCATCAGTGTCCCAATTTTTCCACATCCTCTCCAGCATTTGTCATTTTCCTTTTCTGTCATGTTAACCAATCTGATAAGTGTGAGTTGATGCCTCAAAGTTATTTTGATTTGCATTTCTCTAAACAATAGTGATTTAGAGCTTTTTTTGTATGATTTAATAGCTTTGATTTCTATTCTGATAACTGCCTGTTCTTATCCTTTGACTATCAATTATTTTTACAAATTTGACTCAGTTTCCTATATATATGACAAATGAGGTCTTTACCAGAGAAATGTGCTATATACCTCTTTTCCCCCAAGGTTTCTGCTTTCCTAATTTTGGCTACCTTTGTTTTGTATGTGCAAAGACTTTTAAATTTCATAGAATCAAAATTATCCATTTTGCTTCCTGTGATCCTTTCTATCTTTTATTTAGTCATAAACTCCTGTCTTATTCATAGATATTTGACAGGTAAATCTTTCCATGCTCCCCTAATTTACTTAGGAAATCACCCTGTATGTCTAAATCATTTATCCATTTTTGACCTTATTTTGACATGTGCCTATTTTCAGCCAAACTGCTTTCCAATTTTCCCGGCAGTTTTTGTCAAATGATGAGTTCTTGCCCCAAAAGCTTGGATCTTTGGGTTTATCAAACACTAGATTACTTTGGTTATTTGCTAATGTGTATGGTATATCTAATCAATACCACCGATCCACCACTCTGTTTCTTAGCTAGTACCAAGTTGTTTTCATTGTTACTGCTTTGTAATAGAGTTTGAAGTCTGATACTGTTAGGTGGCAAGAAGCTAACTTTATTTTTATACCCTTCTCTTTCATCTTAGAAATATTGTCAATTGATCCCAAGGCGAAAGAGCTGTAAGCCTAGGCAATGGGGGTTAAGTGACTTGCCCAGGGTCACCCAGCTAGGGAAATGTCTCAAGTCAGATTAAAACCCTGAACCTCCTGTCTCTAGGCCTGGCTCTTAATGCACTGAGCCACCTAGCTGCCCCCAAGAAGCTAAATTTTAAAATAAAATATCTATGATCCTTGTAACTATCAGGGAATTTCTTTTTCCCCCCTTTCTTTTAATTAGTGTTTATTAAAGCCTAGTCAGTATTTATGAATATTTATTAAAGCTTCTCATGTGTAATAAAGGGCTGTCCTAGAGGCTATGAGTGCTAAGGATGTTGGATGTCTTCACTGTAATTAAAACCATAAAACAATGAAAGGAGTTGATTAGGGGAGTTTTTCTCCTCCTGACTCCCCCCCACAAAGAAAATATACATATGAACTTTTTAAAAATAACTTTTTATTTTGTTCTTCAATTAGACAAAAAAAAATTTAATCTTTAGGTTTTTTAAAAGTTTGAGCCAAAAAGTGTTCCAAATCTCTAATAATTAGAGAAATGCAAATCAAAACAACTCTGAGGTATCACCTCACACTTAGCAGATTGGCTAAAATGACAGCTGGGGAGAACAATGAATGTTGAAGGGAATGTGGCAAAATTGGGACATTAATGCATTGCTGGTGGAGCTGTGAACTGATCCAGCCATTCTGGCTGGCAATTTGGAATCATGCTCAAGGGGCTATAAAAGAATGCCTGCCCTTTGATCCAGCCATACCATTGCTGGGTTTGTACCCCAAAGAGATCATAGATAAACAGACTTGTACGAAAATATTTATAGCTGCGCTTTTTGTGGTGGCAACAAATTGGAAAAGGAGGGTATGTCCTTCAATTGGGGAATGGCTGAACAAATTGTGGTATATGCGGGTGATGGAATACTATTGTGCTCAAAGGAATAATAAACTGGAGGAGTTCCAGGCAAACTGGAGAGACCTCCAGAAACTGATGCAGAGCGAAAGGAGCAGAGCCAGAAGAACATTGTACACAGAGACTGATATACTGTGGTAAAATTGAATGTAATGGACCTCTGTACCAGCAGCAATACAATGACCCAGGACAATTCTGAGGGATTTATGGTAAAGATGCTACCCACATTCAGAGGAAGAACTGCAGGAGAGGAAACATATAAGAAAAACAACTGCTTGAACGCATGGGTCGGGGTGGACATGATTGAGGGTGTGGACTCGAAACTATCACACCAATGCAACTACCAACAATTTGGAAATTGGTCTTGATCAAGGACACGTGACAAAACTAGTGGAAATGTGCATCGGCCATGGGTGGGGGGAGTGTGGGGGGCGAAGGGGAAAGGAGGAGCATGAATCATGTAACCATGTTAAAAATGAATATTAATAAATGTTTGAAAAAAAAAGTTTGAGCCAAAAAATTGGGAAATTAATGCATTGCTGGTAGAATTGTGAACTGATCCAACCATTCTGGATGGCAATTTGGAACTCTGAGCAAAGGGCTTTAAAAGACTATCTGCCTTTTGATCCAGCCAGAGCACTGCTTGGATTATACCCCAAAGAGATACTAAGGAAAAAGACTTGTACAAAAATATTTATAGCCACGCTCTTTGGGGTGGCAAAAAATTGGAAAATGAGAGAATGTCCTTTGATTGGGGAATGGCTGAACAAATTATGGTATCTGTTGGTGATGGAATACTATTGTGCTCAAAGGAATAAAGAGCTGGAGGAATTCCATGTGAACTGGAATGACCTCCAGGAATTGATGCAGAGTGAAAGGAGCAGATCCAGGAAAACATTGTACACAGAGACTGATACACTGTGGTACAATTGAACATAACAGACTTGTCTAATAGCAGCAATGCAAGGATCCAGAGCAAGGCTGAGGGACTTCTGAGAAAGAAAACCAGCCACATTCAGAGGAAGAACTGTGGGAGGAGAAACCCAGAAGAAAAACAACTGCTTGAATACATGGGCTGATGGGGATATTATTGGGGATGTAGACACTAAATGATAACTCTAGTCCAACTATCAATAATATGGAATTAGGTCTTGATCAATGATACACATAAAACCCAGTGGAATTGTGCGTCAGCTAAGGGCGGTTAGGAGGGTTTGGGGGAGAGGGGAAGAACATGAAATATGTAACTATGAGAAAATATTCAAAATAAAAAGTAAACAAATAAATAAATTCAAACCACAAAAAAAAAAGTTTGAACCAAATTAAAGTTTGAACCTAATTCTTACCTTTCCTACCTTCCTCTCTCCCCCCTTCTGCTCCCTGAGAGGGAAGCAAATAAATAGATGAATTTGATTAACATATTTTTTCCCCTTTGGGGAAGCAGAGGTCCTGGGTTCGAATATGACCTCAGATACTTCTAGTTGTGTGGCCCTCCGCAAGTCACTTAATATTGCCTACCTCTTACAGCTCTTCTCTCTTGGAAACCAAACATAGTATTGATTCCAAGATGGAAGGTAAGGGTTTTAAAAAAAAAAGAATGAAAAAGAGAAAGAAAGAAAATGTTTAGTCAAGCCATATCAAAATGGATGTTCCCCACATTGAGAGAAAGAACTATGGGAGTAGAAATGCAAAAGAAAAACACATGACATCATTTATCACATGTATATATAGATATGTGATTTGGGGTTTAGGCTTATAGCAAAAATGAATAATATTGAAATAGGTATCAAGGGATAACATTTGTACAACAGAGCTCTGGGAGAGGGGAAGGAATGAAAATGAATCATGTAAATATGGGAAAAAAAGTTTTTTAAAATTAATTAAATAAATAAATGGTGGATGTTCTGAAAGGAATTTACATTTCGAAGGAGAGTGCTAGCAGGACAGGAGGCGTCTTCCATGGTGGAAATGCTTCTGAGTCCTGGTGGAGAAGATTGGAAAATCAGGAATGGAGACACAACAGGAATGTTCAGAGGACAGAGACAACGCTAGATTGGTCTTCAATGATTAATGCTACCTCTAAAATAATTGGTTGGCCACAACTTTGGGGAGTCAAATCAAGTCAACCAGCATTTATTAAGTTCTTACTCTGGGCATGAGCCACTGGGCTAAGTACACTGAGTACAAACACATGCATTAGCAAAAAAGAAGGCAGTTCCTCAGACACTTCCCAGCTGTGTGACCTTGGGCAAGTCACTTGACCCCCATTGCCTACCCTTACCACTCTTCTGCCTTGGAGCCAATACACAGTATTGACTCCAAGAGGGAAGGTAAGGGTTTAAAAAAAAAAAAAAAAGAAGAAGAAGAAGGCAGTCCTTGCTCTCAAGGAGTTTACATTCTAATGGTGGAAGATAAAGGCATCAGAAAAGCTGAAGAAGAATATATGCCAAGACACGTGGTAGCTAAGTACAAAAGATGGCTGTTCTAAGCTCTTCCTTCCAAATTGGAAGTTCTGAGAAGAACTCACCAATGGGAGAAGGGAGCCTCTTCTGGAAGGAGCCATCTTTCTGCACTGATCTACAAAACTGAGTCAACATCTGAGCTTAGCAGTTTGGGCTCTCACCCATCCCTGTAATAGCTGTCTTGGAGCTGAGGCACATGGGAGTTGCAACCAATTCCTTATTACTCTCTCCCCCCTAAGGCAAGGTTTCTTTGGTTTTCAATCACAGAGATAGCTGGGGTGGTAATAGAGGATGGACTTTCTGCAGAAGAACACTGTGGAAATTGAGATGAATTTGCCCATATTTCTGAAGAGGGAAGTTTTTGAACAATATTTTTGTGGTTGAGTTGTGTCACTACTCTTTGTGACACCATTTGGGGTTTTCTTGGCAAAGGTGGTTTGCCATTTCCTTTTCTAGCTCATTTTGCAGATGAGGAAACTGAGGCAACAGGGTGACTTGCCCAGGGTCACACAGCTAGTATATGTCTGGGGCCAGATTTAAACTCAGGAAGATGAGTCTTCCCGACTCCAGCCTGGGCCCTCTATCCACTGTATCATCTAGTTGCCCTCCCATGAACAATCTTCTAGTTAAAGAAGGAAGGAATTTTCTAGGTCAAATAATCCTGAAATCTAGCCTTCTGGCTAAGGAGAGAGATGCCTTCAGTAGCCTTGGGGGTTGCTCTGAGAGGGATACCATTTTTGAGAGGTTAGAGATCTCACCTTTTATCAACTTACTGAACAATCAGTTGGCAAGCATTTGCCTTTTCTCCTGTGAATTAAAGAGAGGAGGGGGCTTGCTGAAGAATAGACCATTGGGAAAAATGTGTTTCCTAAAGGCTGGAAAACAATAAAGGACTAAAGGGGAGAAAATCTGTGCTTTACACTCTGATATTACCATGAATTCTGTAATACAAGTCTGATGAGAAGAGGTTTCCCTGTCTGGCTGTTCCAAAGTTTGTTTATGTGGGGCCAGGGGAGGCTATAATGCAAACCACAAGGCACACTACTAGTCTGAGAGGTATGGCATAGGACTAAGTGGGAGAGATTCATCAGAAGGTTGAAGTGTTGTCCCACTGGCAGCTCCAAGTTCTTGTGAGAACTATTCTGGTGAAGGCTTTACACATCCATTTATGGGTTCAAGTGAGTCTTTGGTGTCTTCTGCATCTCCTGTGACATGAAATAAAGATTGTCCTGCAATCAAGATGCCTTTGTTACCCCTAGGGCTTATATAGGAGGTTTGGAACACACCCCTCCTAACACTGACTTCTGTGGAAATTTAGACATTCCAGTCTTAGAGAACCACTGCTGGGCCCACCAGGGCTGGAACGTTCCATCACTGTTCTATATACTCTGTCATGAGTTTTGTATTGGGGGTAGTACTAAAAATGGCTCCCTCTAATTAGGGAGTTTAAGGTCCCCTTTCTCAGCTTCTTTGGCTTTGCTGGTTACATCTCTTACCCCATTGCCAGGCTTGGACCAATCCTTTTTTGGGTGGTCCATAGAGCTTCTTTTACAGAAGCTTCTGCCAGCAGTTAGCTCCCTATTGGACCTAAGACCAGCAGACCCCTCAACCTGACGAGGTCGCCTCCAATTCCAGACATTTCCAACTCTGGATTCATTATCTAAAACCAAGAAGGCATAAACACAAAAGGGGAAAAGGCTACGGTGGGAACTCTCCTGGTTGAGAACCAGCCCTCTGCACTTGCTGCCCCGTGGGCAAGGACACTGTGATGCCAACCAGAAGAAGACCTGTAATCCCCCTCAGTCACCTGGTCCCACCTGGAAAGTGTTATCCAAAAGAGAGCCAGCCTTAGCAGTTTCTGCTTATAACTGCCACAGTTCTCCATGCCCCTCTCATGGGTTAGGGGAATGACTGAGACCACCCAGTTTACTACATCACATTGAAACGAAATGTTCTTTCAGATCTTGGCCGCTGAATGGCCAGAAGTGGCCAGGATGTATGTCATCCCTCTAAAACCCAGCTGATGACTCATCCTATCCTTGGAACCCACCAAATTTTCCAGAAGGGCTCTGAGTACAAGTTTCTTAGATGGTCAGGAGAGGTTGATTAACGCCTGTTACATAGGACATTTGGAGATAGTCTGATTGATGTGTTAACAAACCAAAGGAAGACATTGACCTTTTGAGGTCATCCCTGAAGATCAGCCTCAGGTTTTAGCACCTCAGTGTCTTGAGACAGCCATAGATCATGAGTTACATGGTATATCCTAAAGCAGCTTCTGGTCATGAACAAATGGCAATGGAGATGGAATGGGCCAATGGGCAGAAAATGTGCTAGATCTGGTGTCAGAGGTCCTGGGTTTGAATCCTACACTTGTCAGGGCCCTAGCCAGGCCTCCATAAGATGCTTTCAGAGAAACCTGGGAGATGCTCTAATCTAAACCCCTTATTGCACACAGAAAGGACAGCAGACAGATGTTTGTCCAAAGTCACAAAGGCAAGAGGGAGCAAGGCTGTAGAATTGAGTGTCCTATGTCCCAGGACCTCTGACTCCTAATCCCATATTCTCGTAACTACACCAATGGTCTGTACTAACCAGGACCAGTTTGGTCAAAATATATTCTATTCCTAGTTCCCACCACAAGGCCGCTCATTTGATTTCTATTTAGGGGACCCAGATTGGGCAAACTAGCTCATTTAAAGCTCAGAACAAGTCTTTGGGAGGGCTTTAAAACCTCTCCTGATGGTCTACCTCCTGGCTTTGCTCCCCCTGGAATGTCCTCTCTTTTCTTCTTTGCCTTTGTGATCCCAGGTTTCCTTCAAAGCAATACCATCTGGGTACCAATGCACTCCCCCAAAGTATCTTTGGTGTGCATACTTAGGGAGTACTTACATATATGTCTATATACATTTCATCTTTCCCCAAAGAATGTAAATTCCTTGAAGGCAGGGACTGTCCTATCTTTTTTTTTTTTTTTAAACCCTTAACTTCTGTGTATTGACTCATAGGTGGAAGAGTGGCAAGAGTAGGCAATGGGGGTCAAGTGACTTGCCCAGGGTCACACAGCTGGGAAGTGTCTGAGGCCGGATTTGAACCTAGGACCTCCCTGTCTCTAGGCCTGGCTCTCAATCCACTGAGCTTCCCAGCTGCCCCCTGTCCTATCTTTTTTGTTGCTATCTCATCCCATAGCACAATGTCTGGCACATAGTAGGAACTTAATAAATGTTTGCTGATCCGATGATTAGATGATTTACATGATTTGTTATGAGATTTATTCAAGATACATTCATGCGACCAATCAACAAGTACCTCCTCTGGGTACTACAAAAAAAAAAGCTTCTAGAAATATTCATGTAAAATAGGATGCTTTTCCTCTTTAAATTTTTATGAATTTTTCTAATAAGGGCCTCATTTCTCAACTACGTAGAGAAAAGAGTCACATGTAGAAGATCTTCTTGTGGTATCAAATAGAGGTATAGCCAGGGATGCCTAGCTTAGTAACTTTGGAGACTGTTTCAAATTGCCATCCATGGTCCAATTCGCAACTTCATGAATGGGAGGCACACTAGGCTATGCCTGTTTTCCCACAGTCCCTCCAGCATTTGTCCTTTTACTTTTTTTTCCAACCTCCTCATTTCACAGGTGAGGAAACTGAATCTTAGAGAGGCTAAGTGACATGTCCATAGTCTCAGTCCATCTCTTCCTACGGGTTTTATTCTTAGACAAGTTCTTCGTCTCCAGACCTCTCAGTATTTTCCTCTGTAAAAATGGATTGACTTCAAGCACTGTCTAAATACACAGTGCCAATCCAATATCTAGGAGCTCAAAGACAAAAAAGAGCCTCTGCCCTCCAAGAGCTTGTATTATCCTGGGGGGATTTAGGTCTGGTGCTCTATCTGCTGAGCCACCTAGCTGCCCCCATCTGATCCCTCTTAATGCTAGTGCCTTCCCTCTGTTGAATGCTTCCAATTTTTTTCCCATGTGCCATTTGTACATGGCTTATTTTTATCTCCTCCAGGAGACTGTGAGCTCCCAGAAAGCTTTCTTTGGATTCCTAGAACCTGGTCCACAGTACTCACCTAATCAATGCTTAACGAGCTACAGATAAGTACATACAAAGTCATGTGGGTGTTTGTGGCCAAGAGGATAGGGGCATCAGAAAAGGACTCACACAGGAGCTGCCTCTTGAACTGGATCTTAGATGGCAGGAGAGGTTCCAAAGGGAAAAGAGAAGGAAAAACATTCAGGCAAGGGACATAGCCAAAGGTATACTGACAAATGTTTAACTACCAGCTCTGGGAGTGGAGAATACTTTTAAGTTAAATCTGCATTATTCCCATTTCCTCTTTCACTTTCTTGAGTCTAGACAATGAGGAAAACAGTAAGTTAAACCCCCGATTTGTATCTGGCTGATTTTTGAGGTATAAAGGCTCATTCAACAATCTCTGGCTCTAGCTCACTCAGGGCACAGCTTTTGTAAAGGTATGGAGCTGGTCAATGAGCTTTTGTATGTGTTTGGGTGGGGGTGGAGTATTTGGGGGAGATCCCATCCAGCTTTCAGCCTTGTCATCCCAAGACCCTTGTTAGCTACTAAAACATCTACTCCCATTTGGTTGCTTCTGGAGAATTTCCCATAGCTCCTTTCACCTACAAATTCAACAGCTATAATTTAATTCTCATATGTGCCAAGCTCACCACTCTCATCACTCACTAGGCCAGCCCCAACTGAAAAGGGCTGGGACTGGAAATATTCACCTGACTTGGAGTGCAGACAGCCATCACGCCCTTCTCCTATTCTTTTTATTTGCTAGTGAGGAGAGCTGAGGCACAGGACGTTAAACAGTGCCCAAGGATACAGAGCAGTGAGTGCTGGGGATTAGAGCCTATTACTCCATGGTCTTCAGGCTGTTGCTACACACAACTGGATCTGGACAGTGGCCAAGGCACATACTTTCTACCTGGACTGTGGCCCCGACTTTCCAGTTTTCAGGAAAGGAGTGGCAAGTGTGGAAAACTCTTTTCTCTGGCACCGAGGAACCAACAGGGCAGTAGAATGGACCCTGGAACCAGGGAGTCCCAGGACCTGGGTTCAAATCTTGTTTCTGGTGGATGCTACCAGTGTGACCCAGAGCAAGAGAGTTAAACGCTGTAGGCCTCAGTTTCCTTACCTGTAAAATAAAGACATGGGAGGTTGGACTAAGTGGTCTCTCCCTAAAGACCCTTTAAAGTAAAAACAGCCACAACAAAGCACCTTTTGATTCTGTGAACAGTTTACTGAGTAAAGGAGACGGCTAAGGAAGCCTCTGTTCTACACAGTGGGCCGTAGAATGGAAGTTCCTCAATGGCTGCATGTTCTGCGTGGCTTTTTATATCTCTACAGCCTAGTGCTGCGATTAGGCCAGGAAGGAGGGGAAAGAAGAGGATAAACATTCTATATTGTGCCTATTTTATATCCAGCACTGTGCTAAGGATTATTTTTTTTAATAATATCTCTCGTCTATAAATTCTTATAGCATCCCCGAGAAGGAGGTGCTATTATGATCCCCATTTTATAGTTGAGGAAACTGAGGCTGAGAGTTTTAGTGATTTACCCATAGTCACACAGATAGGAAGTGTGGAACGCCAGATTTTGACTCAGATTCTTGACCTGGGCAGCTACATGGTGCAGTGGATAGGGTACCAGGCCTGGAGTCAAGAAGACCCGAGTTTAAATTCAAACTCAGATACTGTATGACCCTGGGCAAGTTATTTAACTTTGTTTGCCTTGGTTTCCTCATCTGGAAAATGAGCTGAAGGAAATGGCAAACTCCAGGATTTTTGATAAGAAAATCTAAATGGGGTCACCAAGAGCCAGAAGGATTGAAAAATGACTGAACAACAATATATGGCCACCAGGCTCAGCACGCTAGCCACATTTCTACCAGCTGCTTTGCTGATTGACCAGACAGGTTGATCTGTGGCTTTTCGGTTGTTGGTCAGCCCCCCGTCCCCACTTTGCTAGTGTAGAATTCACCCCCTAAGCCCTGACAGATGGCTTTTCAGTGTTGTTATAGTCTCCCCTGACTCCCAATTCTACCACCCTCGACCCTAATCATCCCCCCAGAGCCTTGAGCTTGGCAAGTGAGGTTGGTTAGCAAAGCTGGGCCTCCTCCATCGGACCCACAGGCCATCACCAGCCTCAGTCTGGAAGCCTTTCCAGTTTGGTAGGACTTGCCACAGCTTGCGTTCTGCTGGCAGTGCCAATGAGATCCCAGGGTCACCCACAAGCCATGGTGAGTCATCAGAGGAGGCCTTCACCAGAGGAGAGGTTAGTATGGCAGTAAAGGCCTGCTGGGCTCTGGAACACACCTTCTTTGGGGTGGAGGTGGGGAGAGTGGGCAGGAAGAGAAGAGAGGGAGCTGGGTCAAAGGAATGTTTACTTGTGCCCCATCCCTCCTCCACCCATGCCTGGGCACATTCCAGCTGCTCATCCAGGAGCCTCTCGAGGTCCTGTTTCAGGACTGTGTGGCTCCCACCACCACCACCACCATCATGGCTTGGATACTGCTCTGTGTGAGTGTGTGTGTCTGTCTGTCCATCCATCTGTCTGTCTCTGGGGTGGGGTTCAGGTCCATTTCAGAATAGCCAAGCAGAAGGGGCTGTATCAGTGGAAGGGAAAGCTGGAGAGCCTTCTGGGCTCATACCCAGATAGCTCTGCTTGTTGCCAACCTCTGAACACTCTCGACCCTGCCATTTATGAGACTTTGGACAAGTTCCTTCTCTCTCTGGTCTCGGTGACCTCACTTTGGCCTCATGTTCTCTTCAATATGGATGCCTTGTCTCTGGGACAGGAGCGAAGCTCTTTGACAGAAGGGATGGATTCTCTCTCTCTCTCTCTCTCTCTCTCTCTCTCTCTCTCTCTTTCTCTCTCTCTTTCTCTCTCTACCATTAATTTCTGTCTTGGGATGAATTTGAAGACAGAAGAACGGTAAAGGTTAGGCAATTGGGGTTAAGTGACTTGCCTAGGGTCACACGGCTAGGGCATGTCTGATGTCTAGAACCCAGGACCTCCTGACTCCAGATCTGGCTCTCTATCTAGTGAGCCACCTAGTTACCCCAGATGGATTCCTTTTGATCCTGATGTCCTCAGGACCTCGGATGATACCTGGCATATAGTAGGTACTTGGTCAAAATTTGCTGATAGACTGATTCATGGTCAGCAGGAGCTGAGAGAGAGCTGGGTTCAAATTTACCCTTGGACACTTTCTTGCCAAGGACCTCTGGGCTGGTCACTGAACCTCTCTGTGTCTCAAATTCCTCATCTATAAAATGACAATGACAATATCTGCCACATCTCTCTCAAGCAGTAATTCGAGGATCAAATAACGTATATAACATATATGGCAAACTTTTGTTGTTCAGTTGTTTCTATGACTCCATTTAGGATTTTCATGGCAAAGGTACTGGGGTGATTTGCCACTTCCTTCTCTTGCTCATTTTACAGATGAGGAAACTGAGGCAAACAGGATGACGTGACTTGCCCAGGGCTACCAGCTAGTAAATTTCTGAGGCTGGATCTGAACTGGGGAAGATGAGATTTCCTGACTCCAGGCCTGACTCTATCTACTGTGCCAGCTAGCTGCCCACTGCAAACTTTAAAGGGTCATAAACTTGTTAGTTCTCATGAAACGGTTTGTGTTTATGGAATTCAAGAACTATGTACCTGACACTGTATGGTATGCTCTTTAAATTGCTTCATAGTACAGATTACATACATGCACATGTTACATGTATGTATACCACAGGAGGCAGGTAGTGCCCTGTTGTGAACACAAAATATCTGTTTGGTTTAGATAGACCTGAGATTTGTTAGCCTAGGGAACACTCAGTGTGGAAACTCCCTCCAATAAATGAATAAATAAATGAAAGAAAAAGTATTTAAGTACGTATTTGTGCAACTGAGATAAAAGCACTTAGCACAGGGCTATTTAGTAGTAGGTGCTAAATAAACCACCATCTCTTCCCTTCTCTTTCCCCTTCTGGTTCCCTGCAAAACCCAATGGCAAGTTGGACATACAAAGAGGAAAGTCAGATAATGCCTGTTGCCAAGGAGCTCCCTGTTCTAATAGGGAGACAACACAGAGGGAAGGCTTGGGTTCCAAGTCTCAGGGAAGGTTCCAGGATCCTTAGTGGGCAGCAGCAAAACCCATGGCCAGCCCTCTTCTCCCAAATCATTTCCACTGGTAAAATTCCATGGATTTCTGATGTTGAAACCTCTGTCAGGGCCCAAGATTTTCTTTCCTGATCTTCAGGAGTGGAGGCTGTGGTCCCTGAATGAGAAGGTCCTTGGGGGCTGGTGCCCAGGAAGATGGCTCAGTGCCCTGGGTTGGAAGCAGTGCTATGCCCAAGGCTCTTGGGTTCAAGGTTTGGGCAGTCTCCATCAGAGTCTCAGGGGAGACAGGGAGGTGGAAGATGGCAGTGGTCTGACTTACCTGCCTGGCAGCTCCCATTGCCTTCCGGTTCTCTTTCAAGGGCTGACCTGTTGTTTCAGGTGGGCTGGCATGCCTGCCCTGCGGGTGATACAGGCTAATGCAGATTGACCATCTGTCTACAGCTCAACTATAGAAATTACTGGGCAGCACTGAGTGGAAGTAACTTGCCCACCATCTCATAGCCAGGATGTATCTAAGCAGAAGCCTCCCTGCCTCCAAGACACAAGCTCCATCATAAAAGCTGGAGTCCTTGCCCTCAAGGGGGCCTGCCTTCTAGATTCTGGGACAAGGCAGCCCTGGGAGTGACAGCATCCCAAGGACTCCTGGCAATGCATAGGGCATGACTCCAAGTCCCACCAATCCTCTGGAGGGACCAGGGAGGCTGAAGGGATGTCATCAATACTGCTACTGGAAAGCCAGAAGATGCTGGAGTTGTGCAGCTCTGAGGTTCCCCTAGGCTTTGGCTCCCAGCTGGTCCTACAAAGAAACTGCCCTTCTCTTGGGGACAAAGTTAATGCCTCATCCCTAACTCTGCTGCACACAGCCCCATCTTGCAGGGCATAGTAGTCCCCAAGTGCACAGCATTCCCAAGGCCTTGGTTCCAAACCATCTATTTCTGGGTACTCTGCCAGGGAGACATGTGAATAGGCTGGATGGCAAAGTGCAAAGAGCTTTGGGTTTAGAGTCAGGAAAAATCTGGGTTCGAATTCTGCCTCTGGAATTTAGTGGAAGTGTGACAATGGTCAAGTCATTCAATGTCTCTGAACTTTTGGGTTCTCCATCAAACAGGACTAAGAATCCCTGTATCCCCTACATGAGAGGATTACTGGCAAGATTAAATGAGATCATGTGATGAAGGAATTACATGGGGCAGCTAGGCAGCTCAGTGGATGGAGTTCCAGGCCTGAAGAAAGGAGATCCTGGGAGCAAATCTGGTCTCAGAAACTTCCTAGCTATGTGACCCTGCGCAAGTCACCTAACCCTGGTTGCCCAGCCCTGACCACCCAGGTCTAAGACTGAAGGTAAGGGTTTAAAAAAAAAAAAAAGAATTACAGGCATCAGCTATTATTATAAATTGTTTCCTCAGACCCCAATACGCACCAGAATCATCTGAATTCACATTAATGAAGTATTTGGGAAAGTACCTAGAAGACTCAGTGGATAAGGCTAGGCCTGGAGATGGGAGGTCCTGGCTTCAAATTTGACCTCAGATACTGCCTAGCTCTGTGACCCTGAGCAAGTCACTTAACCCCCATTTCTTTGTCTATACCACTCATTTTTCCCAATACTGATTCTAAGACAGAAGGTAAGGGTTTAAAAAAATACAGCATTTGACAATTTATAGTATTTTTCTTCATGATGATCCCTTGAAGCAGGGAGTGCAGCTCTGGTTAGAAGATTTTTTATCCAGGAAAGGTCCCGATGGAGATTCCACAGGGACTAACACTAACACTCAAACCCAGGTTTCCTGACTCCATCAAAGCTCCAGTTATCTTCCATAGAGGCCACTTGTACCTGGGGCAACTGGACCAAATTATTGAGGAACAAGTATTTATTGAGCAACTCTTGTATACAGAACACCTTGCAAAGTCCTGCCTGCAATCCAAAGTTCAGATAAGATAGGAAGGGCCCTTGGGCTCTCTGAGCTGATGAATTTAGAAAAGATTGGGCAGCTTGGCATAGCCCTTTGGAGGCAGAGCTACAAGCCCACTTGGGTGGCTGTGTTCCCTGGGGCAGGTTTTTCAATTTCTCTGGCTCTCACTTTCTCCTTGTATAAAAGGAAAGGGCTGGACTCTATCACCTTGGTTCTTGGGCATTCATTTTCATCTGATTTCTCTAGTTGATTGCTCTGGGATCCCTTGGAATAAAATACTATAGACAAATTGGGCAGGACTGGAAAAATTGGGGCAGGACAAGACCAAAAAAGTGATCAGGAGGGAGGGTTGGGGGACACAAGGATTCTATCTGTGTTCTCTCATTCCCCACCCTTCCATCCCCCCTTAAGGTCTAGAGCTAAAAGGGACCTTGGGGGATACCTACATCTAATCTCCAACTGAGGCCCCCCCCTGTCCCAGACAGGGAGGGGTAAGGGACCTACTCAAAGTCCTGGCTGGGATTCTCATCCAAGTTTCCAGACTCAGATCCATTACATAAATGCAGCCTAGCCTGGGTCTCTCAGGTCTGGTCCTAAGTGCTCAGAGGCTTCAGAATGACAGAGGCCATGGGCAGCAATCAATAAGCAAAGCTCACCAGTGAGATGCTCTTTTCTGGTATGACTGAGAACCAGGGAAGGCCCAGGGCAGTGATGACACAGCAATTGGTGGTGCTGGAGGTGAGGTCACCCCTAGTCATCACAGTTCAGTAATTGCCCCTTCCAAGATCCCCTCCACCATGGAGTCCAGATGACTTTAAAAAAGATAGTGATAGGGAAGGGTCTTTTGAGATCATGTAGTCTCGCCCCTTCATTTTACAAAGGAGAAAAGAGAGGCCTAGGAAGGGGAAGGGACTTGCGCAAGGTCACAGAGTCAAGTCCTGGGAGGTTCTGCCTCTTCTATGGCTCCAGAGTGCCTTAGGATGGAAATTTCCTTAGGTTCAATGGGATTTAAAAAAGTTTTCCCCCTTGATTCCTGTCTGGTTCTCTGCTAGAATCTTTGATGCTTGTTGAATTAAATAGAATTGAATAGGGTTGGCCTAAGTTCTTGGCACATACAGTATTAGGCTTTTAATAAATGCTTGTTGGCTTGTTGATTAGGTGCTGAAGGTCAGAGAGCCTGAGGCAGTGAGTCAAGATTAGGCTTGGCTCCAATATTTTTTGCCTTTGTAATCTTGGGCCTGTTACCTGTTCTCCCTGGGCCTGTTTGCTCATTTCAGTCTGTTCTGTCATTTTCAGCCATATTCAATTCTTCATGCCCCTATTTTTTTTTTTTTACAAAGATATTGGAGTGGTTTGCCATTTCCTTCTCTAATTAATTTTACAGATGAGGAAACTGAGGCAAACAGGAATAAATGGCTTGCTCAGGGTCACACAGCTAGTGCCTAAGGCTGGATTTGAACTCAGGAAAAGGAGTCTTTCTGAGTGACTCCAGGCCAGGTACTCTATCCATTGTGCCACCCAGCTGTCCTCCCTCAGTTTATTCATTTATAAAATGAAGGGTTTGGATGGATGAGATGATCTCTAAAACTGGTTCCAGTGTGATGTAGAGAGCTTCTGATTTGGCACTAGAAGTCCTGGGTTCAAGCTCCTTCTCTGCCCTTTACAGGTCGTGGACAAGTCATTGTTTCTCTTTGGGCTTCAACTATGAAAAGACTAATAATAAAGTGCTGGGAACCCTTTAAATAACCCTTGGTATAGATGGGTGTCATCGTTATTCACTCCTCTGGGGCTCAGTTTCCCCAGTGAACCGGACGGACTAGATAAGCGGATCTCTCACCCTCAGAGAGCTATAGGCCCCTACTTTCCCTTCCCGCCTCCGTTCTTCCTCGGTACCCCCTTTCCCTCTGCCTCGGGGCTTCCGCTTGGCCTGCTGGGAGTTGTAGTTTGGTAAGACACTAAAGTTGAGTGAGTCTTTGTTTTTCTGTTTGCGGCAGCAGCCTCAGGCACCTCTCCGAGGTTCTGGTTTGGACCCGCAGCCGGGTTTCGCAGTCCAGCCCTCCAGAGGCCCATAGATACGCCACCCTCTTAGCGCCGATATCGCCGCCGGGCCTGGTGGGAGTTAAGGTTCCCCGGGAGACCGAGAGCTGAACCGCCTCGCCCTGCTCCCGCATGGCCTGCTGGGA
Organism: Gracilinanus agilis; assembly: GCF_016433145.1. NCBI lineage: Eukaryota > Metazoa > Chordata > Mammalia > Didelphimorphia > Didelphidae > Gracilinanus > Gracilinanus agilis. The sequence goes on along the minus strand of NC_058135.1, from coordinate 286,817,662 downwards.
GTTGTATTTTAATGGGAGTCCCAGAGCCCGGTTGGGCGCGAGAGCGGTACTACGCTTCCCTGGAGGCCGCGGTGGGCTGGGGTGCAGCGCGGGCTCCGGTCTAGCCCCAGCTCGGGAGCGCGTGCGCAGCCCGTTTCTCCTCGCACCCGAGTCCCCGCCCGTTTCCCGCTCAGCTCCGCCCGCCCGCCTGCTCGCCCGCTTGCCCGCCCTCCAGGCCCGGCCCGGCCCCGGCCCGCCCTCCTCCGCCGCCCGGGCTGATGAGGAGGCGGCTCCATGTTTTCTTTTCTGCAAGCAGCGGCGACGGCGGCCTCAGCAGAGAGCGTGAAGAACCCAGGTAACCCGTTCCCGGCCCGGGCCCTCCGATTTTGGCTGCTTCTGTCGGGCGGGACCCCCTTTCCTCCCCGCTCCCCAGCGTGTAAGAGGGGTGTCGGAACCATCACCAGAGAGTTACCCTGGCCGGCCTCGGGGCTCTTTACCCTCCTGGCCCTCAGTTTACCTGCCTATTAAAGGGGAGACCTGTTAGGACCCTTCCCAGTGTAAACCGAGGGGTGCTCCGAGGTGGCCTCGTTTATAGCCGAGGGACTCACGCGCCTCCTCCTCCCGTGGGCTGGTTTGTCATCTTGCCTCCCCCATTCAGGTTGTTCCTTTCAGCCCTCCTCCCCTCTGTGTGGCTCTCTCCTTCTCTGGGCCCCAGAGCTGTGGAAAAGGAGGACCCCTTCCTTATGCCCCCAGCCTCGGGCTTTGGGGGACTCCTTGTGCCTCTGGCCCAGAGCTATAAGGGAGGGAGGGTGCTCCCAGCTTAAAGCAGTGGGGGCCCCTTCCTTGTGCCCCAGAGCTGTGGGGGGAGAAGGACCCTTTTCCTGTGTCTCAGAGCAGTGTGAGGGGGAGCTTCCTTGGGCCCCCAGCTCTGAGCAGGGGGGGAGGGACCCCTTCCCTGTAACCCCAGACTAAAGCAGTGGGAAGGGAGGGCAGCTGTGCCCTGGAGGAGCCCCCTCTGCCACTCCTTGGGGTGGGGTGGAATTGGAGTTTCCTGTGTAGGTTTCTGTCAGCTCTTCGTGCTCCACCCTGTTGGGCACAGAGGGTGCGGGGAGTGAGTGACCCACCCGAGGGGATCCCCATTAAAGGCTCTCCTTCCTTTGCAGACATTCCCACTCTGTTGGCCTAGGAAGTTTGAAGTGGATTCTTTTGGCCATATTAGGGTGGAAAAATGGAGGGAGTTGATGCTAGTCCTTGCAGACCTCACTAGTGTGGGGGAAAGGGCAGGGCTTGGGATCCAGAACCTTTGGAAACCAGGCTTTGGCCCAGGTACCTGCCTGTGCGCTGTCACCTTGGGCCACCCCCACCTCCCACCCTCCCAGCAGGCAAGTTTGGTGAGCAGAGGCCCGCAGTCGTGCTGTGGCACTCCTCAACTTTCATTAAACCTGCCCCATGAAACTTCAATTATTTTTAACCTGGATCTCACCACCTCAAGGGACTGAAACCAAGAGTGTATTGTACTAGGGGATTTGCTGTTCAGTCAGGCTTTCCTTACATGACTGAAATAGAATAGGAACTTCAATTGGAGGAAACTTTCAAAGGTTTTAGGGTCTGTTTTTCCTTTTTTTTTTGAAAAGAAGCTCAAAGGGTGTCATCCAAGAATCATCCCACTCTTCCCCACATTTTGAACATAAAACTTGTGAACTTTCTGTCCAGACTCAAAAAGACAGGTCAGGAGCCCAGTTGGGAAAACTTTTCTAAATCCAACACATTTCCAGGCCCTCCTTTTTGTCTGAGAAGTTGTATTGAAATTGGGGTTGAAAGGAGGAAACTTTTGAAGTGGGGGCCCAGGGCAGGCCACCTGCTTTCCAGTTGTTGCCAACCTACTAGCAGATGCATCGTTCCAAAGTCACTTTTAATAGATAAAATGACCAAAGGAAAACTTGTTTTTAAAATGTTATTTCAAAATTTTATTGATGTTTCCAGTCTGTGATTTTAGAGAATTGCCTCAGGTACCTACAGTCTCAGGCCCACTGTTTGTGAGAGATGAGATTTGAACTCAGGGCTTCCTGACTAAGTGCTACACTGTCTCTTCTTTCAAAAAAATATATAATAATGCAGTGGTGTCAGACTCCAGGGGAAACAGCCTTGCCCATGAGGATCCCTTTTGACTGCATCTAGACTGCATCTAGACTTAGAAAAACACATATTAATGTTATTTATGTTTTATTGTATTTTCATTTATTTTGTGAGATTTTTGCCAATTACATTTTGATCTGAGTTGCCAGCTGTGCACCAGGCCCAGGCCTAGGGTCTGACACCTCTGCTTTAGTGGCCAGAGAGCTGGGCTTGGCCCATGAAGAGCTGGGTTCCAGGCCTGACTTGGATACATCCTGATTGTGAGACTTTGGGCAAATCCCTTAATCTCTTAGAGGGCTAGAAATCTCCTCAAGATTCTTAAATTACTAGAAGGAATCAGCTTGCATCAGCAGAAAAAGTTTCTTCCCTCACCTTGGAAATCTTCCTTATAATTCCAGTGGGTTTTTTTTCTGTATTTACTTGGCTTTATAAACCTAGTTTTGCCCTGTGAAAGATGCCTCTTAAAGTTCCAGCTGATAGCATGGCTGCCTGTAAAGGAGAACATCTTCTCACTCTGCATTTCACGATCTTTCCTATCTTTAGTATTGTAATTCCATGATACCTTCTGAAATCACACCTATAAATTACTTTGTAAACTTTAAAGCACTTTGTCAATGCTATTAGCTATTGTTATTTTTAGAGAATTAGACTGTGATGGTTTATTATTGTTTTTTTTTTTTAAACCCTTAACTTCTGTGTATTGGCTCCTAGGCGGAAGAGTGGTAAGGATGGGCAATGGGGGTCAAGTGACTTGCCCAGGGTCACACAGCTGGGAAGTGTCTGAGGCCAGATTTGAACCTAGGACTTCCCACCTCTAGGCCTGGCTCCCAATCCACTGAGCCACCCAGCTGCCCTCGTGATGGTTTATTATCGAAAAAGTAAATGAAAGTAAGGAGAAATAGAGAATGTGTTGATTTTTTAAAAAAACCTCACCAGGGGCAGCTGGGTGGCTCAGTGGATTGACAGCCAGGCCTTGAGGTGGGAGGTCCTAGGTTCAAATCTGGCCTCAGACACTTCCTAGCTGTGTGATCCTGGGCAAGTCACTTGACCCCCCATTGTCCACTCTTACCACTCTTCTGCCTTGGAGCCAATACAGAGTATTGTGGAAGGTAAGGGTTTAAATTAAAAACAAAACAAAAACAAAACCTCACCAAATAATAATTGAAATACTTTTTAAAATAGAGTGCCAGCTGTGGAGTTGACTTGGTTTCAGATCCCACCTCTGATGCTTACTCACTTGTGTGCCATTGGACAAATCATGTAGCCTCCCTAGGCGTCAGTTTGCTCATCTGTAAAATAAGAGGATTGGACTAGATGATCTCTGAGATCCCTGCCAGCTCTAGAGTTAAGATCTTGTTTTAAAAAAATTTTCTAGGGGCACTTAGACGGCTCCATGGATAGAGCAGCATGGGTAGAGCCAGGAGGGCCTGAGTTCAAATTTGTCTTCAGATACTTCATAACTGTGTGATCCTGGGCAAGTCACTTAACTCCCATTGCCTAGTCCTTGCTGTTCTTCTATCTTAGAACTGATACTTAGAAAGAGGGTTTAAAAAAGAAAGGTAGGGGAAGGCTTGGTGGCCTAGTGGATAGAGAGCCAGTCCTGGAGATGGAGGGCCTGGGTTGTGTGACCCTGGAGAAGTCACTTAACTCCAAATACCTAGCCCTTACTGTTTGTCTGCTTTGGAACCAAGACTTAGTATCCCTTCTAAGACAGAAGGTAAGGGTTTAAAAAACCATTTTATGCTGGCAGAAGCCTCATGCATTGTTTGCTTTCTTCAGTGGATAGGGTGATGGAGGATACAAAAAATTGAACATTACTACACTTTTTCAAGAGGTTTATCATGAACTTTATTGAAACTTTAGAATCAGAAGTAATTTGCTGCTCCTCAGACTGGTTAGAGCAGAGATATTATGGCAAGTGTATATGTAAAGAATTTATGTCCTCTATGCCATATGTTTTTAAAGTTTTTTATATTATTCTTAAAGTGTTTATCCTCATGAAAAAAAATATTCAGAGCTTTGATTTCATTTTGGGAGCCCCCTAGAACCTGTACAGCCTGGAACTATCCTGAGCCCTACAATCTTAGAGAAGGGGGTACTGAGAAGTTGGGAGACTTGTCCAGGCTCACATAGTCTGCCGGCCAGTGGACCTAAACAGAGTCTGTCCTGTCTTAGAGGTAGCCCTCTCCCCTTCCAGCAGGCTGCTGGTCTGGCTTGCTTGAAGAGCATTAAGGACAGGACAAGGTGCTTATCAGCAAAGGATCTTGCACAAATCACAGTACTGATTTGAAACTTTGAAGGGCCTCCGATTTGTAATACAGTTTATAAATTATAGGGACCCTAGTAGGGACCCTAGGAGGGACCTAGGAGGGACCTAGGAAATTGTGTCTGGTTTCATGGTTTTACAGAGAAGGAAAGCTGGGCCTAGAGTCTTGGCTGAGGGAACCCTAGGTGGTTAGGAGCAGAGCCCAGGTCTTCCTCTAAATCCCTTGTTCTTCCACTTAGCCAGCCAGCCAGCATTAGTAAGTGCCTGTAAGGAGCCAGGTGCTGTGCTGGTCTCAGCAAAGTGGTGATTAGAGAAGATGATGCCACTTCACACGTATTTCTAGGTTACAAAGTATTTCTGAAATATGATTTTTGTTGCACTTGTCAGTGAGGTACTTGGGTAATAGCATGGGTTGGAGAGTCTCTTTCCAGATGGTTCTGGGTATCTCAGGACTCTGCTGAGTTGGTATGACCTACTGCATGTTGGCTATACCATAGATCCTCAGATTCAGACTGTCCTCATAACCCTTCAACTCTTGCTCCCAAACTCATTCTGGTTTTTCTGGACTTCCCTGGTTTCGGGTGGAGGGCACCACTCCAAATTCTTGACTCTTCTTCTTCCTCACCTCCTCATCTAGCCATTCAGGTGGCAGATCTTGGGACTTCCCCTTCCAAAATGCCTCTGCAGGACACTCTTCCCCCCCCCCCCCCCCTCCTGTGGCTACACTGGTCTGGTCCCTGTGTTCTCTTCCCCTGGGCTGTCTTTCACCTCTGGGCCCTCAGGCTATGCCCTCATGCTTTGAATTAGCTCCTTCCTCACCTTTTCCTCTTGGAGTTAGAATGGAAGCTCTCAGAGGGCTGAGACTGTTCTCTGTCTCCTCAGTGCTTGGCACACAGTAAAACATTCAGTAAATGCCTTTCCATCCCATTTCCTTGCTTCCCTAGACCCCAGATGCTGGGTGCCTGCCTTTTGTGTGAGTTAAAACATTCCTGTCCTAAAGGAAGATTGCTCTTGATGGGGCTGCCTCTTGGATTCTCTTTTCTGCTTCTTGTATGATTAAGCCTCATCATGAAGCCTTTCTGGATCATCCAAAGCAGCTCATGCCTCTTTCTATTCATTTCGTAGCTATTTCTGCCCGTAGACGTGTCCCTGATAGAATGGGAGCTCCTCCAGGACAAGAATTTACTTCATCTTTGTCTTTGTTGCATCTCACTTCTTAGGGACAGAATAATAAATTCTCTCTAAGTAGTGCACTTGGTGGCTATCAGTTCTTGCTTTTTTAATCCTCTGAATGATGATAATGATACTGATAATTCTTGTTCCTAGAATACAAAGCACTTTCCCTACAACAGTTCAACAACCTTCAGAGGCAGGGAGTTCGGGAATTTCCCCCATTTTACAGATGAGGAAACAGGAGATTTAGAAGAGCTAGGTCACTTTCTTTTTTTTTAAATAAGCTTATTCTTTTTACTTTTCAGGTAATATGTATTTAAAAATTAATGTGTCCCTCCTAAAACTTCCCTCTGCAATTGAGCAAAGTAAAAAACAAAACATAACAAAACTGGAAAAATGCCTCCAGCACACATCTACATTGTTAGACAAAATAACTTCCTACATTTGTCATGTCTAAACATGTATCACTCTCATCCTTTCTGTTTCTGCCCCTCCATTTGAAGTTTTTCATCTCTTTCAGGGAATGAGAGATAGGTCTCATCTTTACTCTCTTGGACCAGTGCTTTTACTGATGAGAGTTCTGAAAATTTTCCAAGTTTTTTTCCTTACAATGTTGCCATTGTTCCAGTTCTGCTCACATCATTCTGTGTCTGTTTTTAGAGAACTTTACAGTTTCTTCTGTAGTTGTCCATTTTATCATTTCTTATGGTAAGGTAATCTTCTATTATACTCATGTACCACATTTGTTTAGCCATTTTTTCAAAGTATATTCCCCAGTTTAAAATTTTGGGCTATCTTGAGATCTGTTTTTTTCTTTCTTCTTCTTCTTTTTTTTTTTTTGCATATGTAGATTCCTTTACTCACCCTTTAATTTCTTTGTGGTATAGGCCTAGTAGTGGTTTAGCCATTCACAATTTGTAACTTTTGGGACATAATTCCCAATTGCTTTCTTGAGAGCCTGGTCCAATTCACACCCCTACCAACAGGATACATCTGCTTGTTTTCTGGCATTCCCATCAACATTGGTCAGTTCTTCTTTTGCTGATTTGATAGAGATGAGATGGAACCTCAAAGTTGCTTTAATTTGTATTTTCTCTAATTAGTATTGATGTAGAGCATTTTTTTCATGTGATTATTGATAACATGAAGTTCTTCCTTTGAAAACTGCCTGTTCTTATCCTTGGGCCATTTATCTGTTGGGGAATACTATCCAATAATAATAATATATAATAATCGAACCGATCATCTTCAGTGAGGCCTTTAACAGAGAAACTAGTTGCAAAGACTTTTTTCTCCAGGTACTGATTTCTTTCTAATCTTGATGATATTAGATTTTTTTTGTGCAAAATTTTGTATATTTTATTTTGCATATTTCATGGTCAGTTTATTTTGGGCAAACCTCTTTTCATTTTTTCAGTCAGGAAAGTCTTTTCTACAGATCTGAAAGGTAATTTCTTGTTGTATCTTGTGTGTGATGTGCTTTTTATATCTATTTCAGATATTTGTCTGGAACTTATCTTGGTTAAGTGGTGTGAGGTATTGGTCTAAAACAAATTTCTGCCAGGCTACTGGCCAGTTTTCCCAGCAGTTTTGTCATATAGTTTCCCAAGTAATTGGAATCTGGGTTTATCAAACACAAAACTTCTGTGTTTATTTTCTTCTATATGTGGTGTACTTCATCTGTTCCACTGATCACCCTCTTTCTTTTTTAACTTATACCCAGTCATTTTCAGGTTTACTGTTTTGTAATGTGTTTGAGATCCTGCTCTGATATACTCACTTTTTTTATTTACTACCTTTCAGATTCTTGACTTTTTGTTCCTTCATATGAGTTTGTGATAATTTTTTCTGGGCCTATAAAATATTATTTTGTGAGGTTGACTGGTACAGTACTGAATAAGTAAGTACCTTAAGTCATATTGTTTTGACTGGGCTAAATGACTTGTCTAGATCCACATAATTCATAAACATCAGTTGAGACTTGAAAACCAAGTATTTGGATTTGAGATCTTGGCTCTTTAGTTTTCCGTGGCTGAAAGAATAAGAAAACCCATCCAAACAGCATGTGGAGACTGCAGTAAAAGCCTTCAGTAACTGAGCAAAACCTTAAATTCATAAGGATTGCTCTCCCTTCTATATTTAGGAAACAAATCGATGAAACTGAAATGAGCGGTGAGGTATTCACTTCCCTACTCAAAACCCCAGAGTATTTCTTGGGGTTCCTGTCTCCAGATTCTTCTGTGTAGGATAATTATCTTTTCTTTTTAGAATTAGAAGGCCTCAGACATTTAGTTGGACCCCATCATTTTATAGCTAACAAATCTGAGGTCCAAAGAGGGGATGGGATTGTTCTCAGATTGGTCCATAAATTTGTGGCAGAATAATAATTAGAAATCCAGATTTTCTGATTAGTCCTGTGTGCTTAACATTCTGCCGCCTTTCTCCTTTACCAAATAGGCATAATTGATCTTAAGGATGACCCTGCTAAGTTCTCAGGCTTCAGAGAAAATTTGTTCTCTAGGCAATGCTAAAAGATTTTTTTTTTTTGCTTTTTAACCCTTACCTTCCATCTAGGAATCAAGGCAGAAAGAGTGGTAAGGGGTTAGGCAATGGGGCTTAGGTGACTTGCCCAGGGTCACACAGCTAGAAAGCATCTGAGGCCAGATTTGAACCCAGGACCTTCTGTCTCCAAGTCTGACCCTCAATTCACTGAGCCCACCTAGTTGCCCCCCATGATTGATCTTAAGGATGATCTTGCAAAGTTCTCCATCATCAGAGAAAAATTCAGTTTTGTTTACTGTGCAATGCTAAGGCAAGAAAGCAGGCTAACGTATTTTGAAAAGATTTTTAACACTAATTGAAAGAAAAAGGATGCTTTGCTAACCCTTCATTTTCTGAAACACCCTCTTTTCCCAGACCATCCTAGCTTTTGAGGTTTTCCTTAGTGCTTTATTTTTACTGGAAACGCTTAAAAATACATGCGTAACTGTGAACACAAACATGGACCAACAGCAGATAAGATGTTTCCAAAGCTAATTCTAAAGCTGGTTTGAATTTGACTTAGTCTCTCTGTTCTAGGCTGTCTTTTGTAGCTCTGTTTTTGAATTATGTTTAATGGTTGTTAGCGGGAACATGGCATGCCTGTGTGTGTGTGTGTGTGTGTGTGTGTGTGTGTGTGTATTTGGGTGTTTCCCTTGCCTCTCAAAGAATATGGTATTTTTTAAAGAATGGAAAATCTTGGATCATAACTTTTTCCTGAGTCACACATGTACGTGGCACACTCTCTCTCTCTCTCTCTCTCTCTCTCTCTCTCTCTCTCTCTCTCTCTCTCACCACAAGACAGAAATGGGTTCCTTTGGTTTGTGTTCATTTACTCTTTGGAGCTTGGAATGAGAAGCTTACAGAAGGCATTGCAAAAATCCAGAGATGATTTGATTATGATCCCAGTTAGTATTGATCTGTGGTGTTGTGGCCCTGAAATGGCTTGACTCAATCAGGTGTCCAGGCCTGGGCAGATTCAGCACAAACATCCGTTTCCAGTTGTTCCTGGATCACCTAGTTTTCACCTGGTTTTCTTGTTCCACAGATTCGACCCTCTCAGGCCCTGTGGATAGGTTTTTTTTTTTTTAATCTTTGATAAATGCTTTTCTCCTACAGCTCACTTCTTCCAATTTAATTCCTCGTATTGTGCTTTCTCCATAGGACCAACTGAAAAAGCTGACTGGGATTCAGCAGGAGCGTCCCCTCCTTGGGTTTGGCCTTTCTTCAGCGGCAGCATAACAGCACAGTTTGTATTATTTATTCATGTGAATAGATTCCGAATACCGAAAGAACCTCTTTTTCCTCTTGTATTCAAATTGGTCTAGAAAAATTTTTTTTAGGGATCTGCAAAGCCAAGGGCTAATGATAAACATAGGCTGAGATATGGGCTTGCTTACTACAGTCCTTAGTCTTACTGTAAGTAAGGACTTACTTAGTCCTTAGTTTTACTGTAAGATTCCAGGGGTGGTAGATAGAGTGTTGAATTCAGGCTGCTGGAGGACACGCATGTACAGGTGCATTGTAGCTTTGGTGATTCACAGCTTCAGCATGAGAAGAGACCCCAGAAGTCCAAGCCCCTCCCCCCTCCACATTAGTGATGAGAAAATGGAAGCCCAGAGAAGTTAAGTGAGTTCGTCTAAGCCCTAGGATACAAATAAAGGTTAAAAAAAGGTCTATGCTTTCAAGGACGACATGTGTACAGGGTAAATTAGAGGTCCTCTCATGACCTAGGATTAAGGGGTACCAGGGAAAGGCTTCTGGTAGAGTATAGAATTTCAGCCCAAATTAGAAGGAAGCCAGGAGATGGAGGTGATGAGAGAGAATATTCCAGGCATGGGAGATGGAATGCATTGAGTATAGACATGGAACATCCTGTGCAAGGAATAGCAAGAGGGCCAATGAGAAAGGCTTTCCCAGATCTAAGGGGAGCTCTGAAGCATCAGAGCTTTCCAGCTGGCTGATGGGAATCCTGTCCAGGGGCATCTACTCTTGCTTAGACTCAAACCCAGGTCAGAAACTGGCAGAGCTCAGCCCAGGGGCAGCAGTCTAACTTCGCCCTGGATCAGATCGTTGGGGAGTACTGAAAACTTACAGATTGCAGCCCTCAGATGTGGGATTAGCACAACACTCAACACCTCAAGAAAGCAGCAACAGGACTGGTCAGACCTTCCCTCCACTGGCGTGGCAGAGCCCAGCCCTAATATCACGTCCTAAATCAGGAAGTAGGCTGGAAGAATGCATAAACAAAAGAGGAATCCCACTGGAAACAGGTGTTATGGTGCCAGGGATGCTCAAGACATAAGCCCAGAAGAAGAGATTGACTCTAAAACGTCTCTGAGAACAGCCTCAAGGGAAAGCACGGCTTGGGCACAGACTCAATTCAAATTCCTGGAAGAGATGAAGCAAGAGTTTAAAGTGTTTATAAACCAAATGAGAGTGCTAGTAGAAAAAATTTATGAGAAATAAGTTGTGGAAGAAAGAATTGAAAAGGGAGTTAACAGCTTAGTAGAAGGGGCACAAAACCTGGCCCAGGCAATAAACTTCTTGAAAATTAGTGTGGACCAAATAGAAACGGATGACTGAGGCTGCTAGGTAGCACAGTGCATAGAATACCAGGAGTTGGGAGGGCCTGGGTTCATATTTGGTCTCCAATACTTCCTAGCTGTGTGACCCTGGGCAAATCACTTAGTTGCTTAGCCCTTGCCACTTTTTTGTCTTAGGATTGATACTAAGACAGAAGGTAAAGGTTCAAAGGGAAAAAAAGGGAAGCTTTAAGGAAACAAAAAGAAATATTAAAGTCAAAAGATTGGGAAAAAATTAAAGAAAAGGTGAGATATCATAGCAAAAATAAGTGACTTGGGAAACAGATCAAGGAGATAAAAATGAAAAACTCATTGGGCTGTCTGTATTCTTTGACTTAAAATAAAGCCTAGAGGGGGCAGCTGGGTAGCTCAGTGGATTGAGAGCCGGGCCTAGAGACGGGAGGTCCTAGGTTCAAATCCGGCCTCAGACACTTCCCAGCTGTGTGACCCTGGGCAAGTCACTTGACCCCCATTGCCCACCCTTACCACTCTTCCACCTATGAGCTAATACACAGAAGTTAAGGGTTTAAAAACCAAAAAAAAAAAAAAAAAAAATAAAGCCTAGAAATCACATTTTGGTGGCAGCTAGGTGGCTCAATGGATAGAGTGCTAGGCCTGGAGTTGAGAGATCCTGGGTTCAGATCTGGCCTCTGATAATTCCTAGCTGGGTTACCCTGGGAAAGTCACTTAATACCCATTGTCCAGCCCTTACTGCTCTTCTGCTTTGGAACTGATACTTAGTACTGATTTTAAGACAGAAAGTAAAGATTTAAAAAAAAAAAAAGATAAATGTGAGTCACATTGATAAGATAATATATTTTTCTAAATTTTCAATTAATTAATTTTATTTAGGGTATTTCCCCATGGTTACATGATTCATGTTCTCCCTGCCCCCTCCCCCCACCCCCATAGCCAATGTGTAGTTGCACTAGAGTGATCGTTTAGCATCTACATTCCCAATAATATCCCCATCCACCCATGTGTTCAAGCAGTTGTTTTTCTTCTGGGTTTCTACTCCCACAATTCTTCCTCTGAATGTGGATAGTTTTCTTTCTCAGAAGTCCCTCAGCCTTGCTCTGGATCCTTGCATTGCTGCTAGTAGAGACGTCCATTATATTTGATTGTACCATAGTGTATCAGTCTCTGTGTACAATGTTCTTCTGGCTCTGCTCCTTTCACTCTGCATCAATTCCTGGAGGTCTTTCCAGTTCACATGGAATTCCTCCAGTTCATTATTCCTTATAGCACAATAGTATTCCATCACCAACAGATACCATGATTTGTTCAGCCCCAATTGAAGGACATACCCTTGTTTTCCAGTTTTTTGCCACCACAAAGAGTGCGGCTATAAATATTTTTGTACAAGTCTTTTTCCCTGTGATCTCTTGAGGGTATAAACCCAGCAGTGGTATGGCTGGATCAAAGGGCAGATAGTCTTTTAAAGCCCTTTGCACATAGTTCCAAATTGCTATCCAGAATGGTTGGATCAGTTTCCAACTCCACCAGCAATGCATCAGTGTCCCAATTTTGTCACATCCCCTCCAACATTTACCACTTTTCTTTACTGTCATGTTAGCTAATCTACTAGGTGTGAGGTGGTACCTCAGAGTTGTTTTGATTTGCATTTCTCTAATTATAAGAGATTTAGAACACTTTTTCATGTGTTTGTTGATAGTTTTGATTTCTTCATCTGAAAATTGCTTATTCATGTCCCTTGCCCATTTATCAATTGGGGAATAGCTTGATTTTTTTTGTACAATTGATTTAGTTCCTTATATATTTGAGTAATTAGACCTTTGTCTGAGTTTTTTGTTATAAAGATTTTTTCCCCCAATTTGTTACTTCCTTTCTAATTTTGGTTGCATTGGTTTTGTTTGTACAAAACCTTTTTTAATTTAATGTAATCAAAATTATTTATTTTACATTTTGTAATTTTTTTCTAACTCTGGCTTGGTTTTAAAATCTTTCCTTTCCCAAAGATCTGACAAGTATACTATTCTGTGCTCACCTAATTTACTTATAGTTTCCTTCTTTATATTCAAGTCATTCAACCATTCTGAATTTATCTTGGTATAGGGTGTGAAATGTTGATCTAGACCCAATCTCTCCCATATTGTTTTCCAATTTTCCCAGTAGCTTTTGTCAAATAGTGGATTTTTATCCCCAAAGCTGGGCTCTTTGGGTTTATCATAGACTGTTTTGCTGAGGTCACTTTCCCCAAGTATATTCCACTGATCCTCCCTTCTGACTCTTAGCCAGTACCATATTGTTTTGATGACCACTGCTTTATAGTACAGTTTAAGATATATCAGATACTATTAAAATATGAGAAGTGATGCTTCATGAAGGAGTTTAGGGGAGAAGGGAGAGGAGCCAATAGCAGGAATGGGTGGAAGGATCAGGTGAGGATGGGGGAGCCAGCCATCAGGCGAAGATTGAGGGTGAGTGAGAGCATAGGGTTGACAGAGGAAGCAATCTGCTGGAAGTACATACTTGGAGAGGGCTTTGCCTCAGCAGAGATGGGATGGAGGAGAGAATAAGTGGAATTTGGACCCTTGCCCTCTTCTAGGGATACTGTTGCCCCCCATCTCTGACTAGTTGGGTGGTTCTGGGTCATTCTTTAGAAATTTTTACAGAAAATTTTACAGGCCTTAGATCCTGTAAAATGGGAATAATAATATCTATAGTATCTAATACTCAGGGTTCTTAGATGTCTGGTGATAGTGTAGAGGACTTTGCAGTCTCACAGCCCCTAGCCCTATTTATTGTTATGCCCTTTGTGTTTGTTCAGCACAGATGTAGCAAGGGCCCATGCACATACATGGGGAGAGGACTGGATTTGGAAGAAAGGGACCTAGGTTCAGATCTCATCTTTGCTCCTCATTACTTGTGAGCCTGGACAAGTCATTTACTTACCCTTTTGGGTTTACTGTTTCCCCAGTTGTAAAGTGGAAGGGTTGGTCTATCCTTTTCCTTTCCAAAGCCTGAATTTTGAGCCCATCCTAACCCCCACTTACCTGGCTCTTTTTAGAGATTTTGTCAGTGTTGTTCATCTGTTTCAGGCTTGCCCCACTCTTCCTGACCCTGTTTGGAATTTTCTTGGTGAAGTTACTGGAATGGTTGGCCATTTCATTCTCCAACTCATTTTATAGATGGGGAATCTGGGGCAAATGGGGTTAAGTGACTTGCCCAGGGTCACACCGCCAGTACGTGTCTGTGGGCAGATTGAACTCAGAAAGAGGAGTCTTCCTATCTGTAGGCCTAGCACTCTATTCACTGTACCACCTAGCTGCCCATGTTGTCATTAGCTATACCAAACAGAATTGATAGGAAACTGTTGGAAGTTTAAGGTTTATAAAGGATTTTGCTCACAATGTATGCATTGCTTTCCCTCCACTCCCACTGCCAGCACCTTGGTCCAGGTCCTCATCACCCCATGGTTGGACTTTGCAGTGAATGGGAGGAGGAAGGAGGGCCTGTCAGGCACAGCCAGGGCAGAGGTAGGAGATGGAAGGTCTTGTGTGCCAACCCAGAAGCAATGAGGAGCAAAGCTGGAATTGGAATCCAGCTTACTCACCCAATGTGATAAACTCCAAAGGCTCCCTATCACCTCTGGGGATCAAACTGAATGTCCTCTAGCCCCTCTGCTTTTCCTGTCTTGATCTTCAGAGACTGATCGTGTCTCCCCTCCTTGTTCTCTAAGCAACGCTGACCTTGCACAGGATGTCTTTGATTTGCAGCCGTGGCCAATGTGCTCTCCTTCACCTTCGAATGCTGCTTAAACCTTTCCTGGTCCCCAGCCCCCCCCTGCAGGGCCTTTCCTCTGACATTGCCTTCTGGGCACAGTGTGTCTCCTTTACAAATGAGCAGGGCCCCTGTGTTGGTGTGGCCAGTGCCAGGTTTGGGGTAGGCCCTTCAGTGCTGGATGACAGAGAGGGAGCTTCAGTTGGCTCTCAGGTACCCATCTTCGATGATCCCAAGTCTATCACATGTGGTCAGAGTCATTCCTTTGCAGGTGACTGCCAGAAAGTTGGCAGCTGGCAGTTGGGTTTTGAAGTGCCAGGGGCCATCATCTAAGTTATTAGGAACCTGAAGTTTCAGAGCCGTCAGCTGAGGTCCAGAAGATGCAAGCAGACATGTGTAAGCTCAGGAAAGTGACTCCTGAATCCAGGGCTTCTTGGGGCCAATTGGATCCGTACACTAGAGACTTAATGTGGGTGGACTAAAGGCCGCCAGACCCTGCTTGCTCCTGTGTGTGTGTGAACTTGTCCTTGGACACAGATGACCTCTGCCTAGTGTGGGCCTAAGGGGTCACCTCGCTGCTCCTTGGGGCTTCTCCAGGTAATCCTAGAAGTTGGTGCTTCTATGCTGGGGTTCCAGAGCGGGGATGAGAGTTATCCCAGCGACCAAGGCAAACCCCGATCAAGGCAGCCTCGTGCTCGTGTTGGTGCCAACTCTTAGGCCATATTGGGCTAGCTTCAGTGAAGCCAAAGGCCAGTCAGCAGGCTCAGCGGGGCATTGGGGAGAGCATCGGACTCAGATTCTGCCTCCGAGAGCTGCTCACTAGAGGATGGTGGACATTCCGTAATCTGTGAGTTGTGGTTCCCTCCTGTGCTGAGGGAGGGCAGTGATGCCTGGCGCCCGTAGTGCTCTCATGCCTTGCAGAGATGTGGGAAGGCCCTGAGGGAAGAGGGAAAGCCTTGCTCCCCCTTGAAGGGAGGCGGCCGCCCGCCAAGGTCAGCTGTGAGATGTGGCCTGCCTCTTCCAAGCTGGCGGTGCCGGTGTGAAGAGAGAGAGATGCCTCTTCATGGCCTCCACTGCAACTAGAGCCATCGCTGGAGTGCGCATGAAAGCTGCTCAGTTCTGCGTCCTGCCTCCCTGGCTGTGGCTCAGCCCCTGGTGGTGGCCGGTGCAGTTTCGTGGGTCGTCACCTTCCCCCTCTCCTGCCCCCAGGAGCCATGGTTGGGTGCCGGATCTCCCAGAGACTTGGGGGGGTTGGGATACCCATCTGCCGCCCTCTCACTCCCAATACGCACATGTCCTCCAAGTGTGTGCTGGCTGGTTGCTGGCCTGAGCCCCCGGAGCAGGGCCCGTGAGCTCTGGGTGTCTAAATGCTGAGCATTTTGGCCCTTTGGATGGCAGCGAGAGGGGCTTTGGAGACTGGCCCTGGGAGCGGATGCAGCGAAGGGCTGGCGTTGTGCCCTCGCTGCTGGTGCGTGGGCTCCGGCTGGGGCCTCATTCTTCCCGGAGAGCTTCTGGGCTGCTCCTGCGCGCTCTCCCTCTCCTTTGAGGCCGCGGCTCTTCCCCGGCTTCTCGACGTCACCCCTCGTTCTGTGCCCCATGCAGGTGGGGGCGCCATGAATCTCCAGTATCCCAGCCCGGTGCAGATCGTCTTGGTGCACAAAGATCAACATTCTTTTGAACTGGATGAGACCGCCTTGTCCCGAGTCCTTTTACAAGACCACGTAAGGGACCTCGATGTAGTAGTGGTGTCCGTGGCCGGAGCCTTCCGCAAGGGCAAATCCTTTTTACTGGACTTCATGCTTCGCTTCCTCTATTCCCAGGTGAGCCTGAATCCCTTGACGGCGTCTGGGAAAGAGCTTCTTGTGGTCCCTCGACCTTTCCATGCAGGGCCCACTTTGCTTTCCGGTCCTTGTGCTTAAAGGAGACTCGTTTCTCTTGTTGCAGAAGATAGGCGGCAGAATAGAATGGCTGGGCAACGAGAATGAGCCGCTGACAGGGTTTTCGTGGCGAGGGGGCTCGGACCCGGACACCACTGGGATTCAGATCTGGAGCGAGGTTTTCATCGTGAAGAAGCCTAGTGGGAAGAAGGTAAAGGAGAGGAGGGTGGGCACCTCCAGACGCGTTCAGGACTTGGCTCTGCTCTGTTTTCTTAACCCCTTACTTCTCTTGGGCTCGATACTGTGTGAGGGTTCCAAGGCTAGGCCGTGGGGGTTGTAACTTGCCTGGGCTCACACAGCTAGGAAGTGTCTGAGGCTCTACATTTCGTAAAGAGTACTTGTCCAAAATTGTGTGGTGCTGGGGCGGTTTAGTGGCTCAGTGAGTGGATAGAGAGGCAGGTTTGGAGATGGGAGGTCCTGGGTTCAAATCTGGCCTCGGACACTTCTAGCTGTGTGACCCTGGGCAAGTCATTTAACCTTATTGCCTTGACCTTACCTATCTGCTTTGGGACAATACACAGTCCCAATTCTAAGACAGAAGGTGAGGGTTTTAAAATAAAATACAATAATATGAAGCCAGTATAAAGAGGGATGATTTGTCTACCTGCTACCTAAAAAACCCTGAGAATGAAAAAAATGAAAGCAGTATTGCAAAGAATTAGTTATATATGTGTAGTTTTACTGCTATATACTTCAGAAAGTTTGAAGGATTAAGAAATTAAATGAACATTCTTAGTTTCCAGTCCACCCCAAATCCTCATTCTCGCTCTCAGTCTGGGACCTTAGTCTAAGGCCGCCTCAGGGGTGGGCAGAGACTCAGCCTGGATTACCTCATCACCTCCTCAGGAGATGGGCAGATCTGGCTATTTGGGCCTTGGGGCAGAGAGGCCAGCCCTTGTGTGGGAATGCCATTGGGCTCCTCTTCCAGCAGGCCTCTTTGGAGGATCTGGGTCTGCTTCAGAGCGGCTGCTTGAACCTTTGCTCTCGTTCTTCAGTGTCCTGTTTGTATTTTCCCTCGTTTAGGTTGCAGTTGTTTTGATGGATACCCAAGGTGCCTTTGACTGCCATTCAACAGTGAAGGATTGTGCCACTATATTTGCCCTTAGTACCATGACTAGTTCTGTCCAGGTAAGTCACTTGTTTTATGGGAAAAAGGGAAGCATTCATTGGGGTATTTGAGAATGAAGGAATCTCTAGGGTGAGAATCCTCCCAAACAAGGTGCATTTGTGCAGGATAAGCTGTATGTGCAGCTTGGAAAAAGAAAGGAGTGGTTGCTGCTCTGGACACAGCTCTGATGAGTGTGTTGAAGGAGTTGTTTTGGGATGATGCAGGCTCATTTGGGGTTTCTTCAGGTTAATCCTTCTTGTTAGGATGGTGTTCATCTTCGAACTTCTTTTGTTCCAGATTTATAACTTGTCCCAGAACATCCAGGAGGATGATCTCCAACAGTTACAGGTAAGCAGGGCTCACAGAAGTTATTTCCTGAGGGATTTTGTCTATTCCAAGTTTTCACCTCTTTTTGAACAATCTTAGGAGGGTGTTTTTCTCTTAAGAGGTTCAAGGGTGTAAGAAGGTTGCTGCTCCCCTTCCTGTGCCCACAATGGGTGGCAGCATCTCCGGGCCCTGCCCAGCTTCCCTATTTTGAGTCTTTTCACCTGGGGCCTCTGTAGAAGTCACTTGAGTCACCTCGCTCAGCACCTCCTCCCCTCAGGACTGCTTCATCTGTCTCTTCCCTTGTCCCTAGGGTCCTTGGTGGCCCCACTTCTTTCTGCTCCCTGGAGACCTCCCTCCTACACCCGGGTTCTGACCAGGCTTGTCCTCTTCCTCTACATCTCCTAACCTTTCCCCTTCATGGATGTAGGCCATCCCAGTGGCTGCCTCTGCCTCCAGCTGCTTGCTCCTTCAGAATTCCTGACAGAGGTGGTGTTAAGCCATCTTTAGTATTGTCAGGATCGTGGTAGTCTTTTTTTTTAACCCTTGCCTTGTGTCTTAGACTCAATTGTGTATTGGTTCCAAGGCAGAAGAGTGATAAGGGCAAGACAAACAAAGTTAAGTGATTTGTCCATGGTCACACAGCTAAGCTATATCTGAGGTTAGATTTGAGCCCAGGACCTCTTGTCTCTGGGCTCAGCTCTATCCACTGAGTCATCTAGCTGCCCCCTTTAGCAACATTTGATGAATATTTCATGGTTTTTGTGGACTCAGTGGTGACTAAATTAGTTGGGTTCAGAGCCGGTTGGAGAGATGTCCAAGGAGTTCCCAATCCCACATTCTTGTGGTATGAAACCTTGAGTGAGTTTTTGTGTGGACCTGCCTGCCTCCCTGCCCTGTGTGACGTTTTGACCAGTGTCTTGGATAGAGGCTCAGGGGAAATGTTCCCCAAATCCCCAGATTCCTCAGAGCTGGGAGGAGAGCAAATGTCCAGAAGACAGAGCCAGGATCCCAAAGGCCCTGGGCAGACAGACCCAGGCAGCTCAATCCAGTAGCATTCAGTAGGGATAAAGGCCAGTAGGTCTTACTTTTGGCTCCGTAAGTCACCTCACAGACATACAATGGGGCAGGTGTAGCTGGGCATCAGTTTGAACTGAAAGAGATCAGGTGGTTCTGCTGGACCTCAAGCTCTGTCTGTGTCAGTGGTGGTCAGGACTGTCCAGGTCTTCAGGGGAAGACCTTGGGGTGCTGAGGCTAAGAGACCAGGAGTCCCTTGTCCCCTACCTTTCTCGAGCTTTCCCTGGAGCAGCAGGCTGCTCAGTTTTAGGGAGCACAGTTGAAGGAGGCTATTGAAGAGAGCATCCTGGCAGCCAGGGGAAAGCCTGAAAAAGAGGAGGCCAGGGAGGGACAGGATAATTGTGGCTGGCTATTTGTCCAGTCCATTAAGACTGGGATTCCTTTGGGCACGAGCTGGACTTGAGGCTGCTGAGCTCTTGCCCTGCAGTGGTGTGGTGTGGTCACAATGCCCAGGATTTCTTGGACAGATAGAGAAGTTGGGAAGAGGGTCAGCTTTGGGGTAGATGGTGCCGAAATGAAGTCGAGGGACTTGACTTGGGACTTTCCTTGTGGGTCAGAGAGAGAGAGGCTGGCCCTGGGGGATCAAGATGCTGGAAGAGAGAAGGGGCCCAGGTGCGAAAGCCATGGGCTGGGGGAGCAGAGGGCACGGACCTGCTGGGGACGTGGAGGCTCTGACTGTGGGGGTAACTGAGCCTGACCCAGGGGGTGCTCGTGTCATAGGTTGCTGTCATGCCGTCCTTTGGAAGGGGGAAATTGGGCCCTGACTCTGCCAACCTCAGCCCCCCTAAACAGGGGTTCAGCATAGCTTCTACATTGTCCTGCCCCGCCCAAGTCTCTTTGCCTGTGTTCCATCATGTCATCGGCCCACAAATGTTTAAGTGCCCACCATGGCCAGGTGCTGGGGAGAGAAATATAAGAAGGGAATAATCCCTTGTGGCAAGGAGGTTCCATTCTGTCTGAGGACATAAGTTCATGTTCACATGTGTGTGGCCAAATGTGCATATTCCTAGTTGAGACAGGGTGGTTTGGGAAGGGCGGGCGGCCATTGAGGGAGACTGAGATCAGAAAAGGCAAGGTCAGGAGGGATGGCTGGGGCAAAGGCACAGAGGTGGGAGAGAAGAACAGAGAGACCAACTCACCTGGATCCCAGCCAGTGTGTGGGAGGAGTGGTGTCCCACTGAGATTGGATAGGCAGCTTGGGACCAGGGTGCAAAGGATCAGAAGAGTTCATAGAGGCAGAGGAAGGATTGGCTGAGGGAGCAGGGCATGTGTCCAGGGCTTCTCTGAAGGACATTGCTCTGACCAGTGGGAGGCTGAACACAGGCACAGCAGTCCCCTCAGACCCTGGATCCCTTCTCTAGTGATTTCTCCTTTGTGTCCTTTCTCCGGGAAGCCTGTTCCACTCCTTCCCTGCCCACCCCTACCTTGCTTGGGTTCTTTGACCCATTTTATTTTATTTTAAAATATTTTTTCCATGGTTACATGATTCATTTTCTCTCCCTCCTTACCAGCAGTTCCACTGGGTTATACATGTGTTACCACTTAATATTGATTTCCATATTATTCATTTTTGTAATAGAGTGATCTTTTAAAACCAAAACCCCCAATCCTATACCCATATAACCAAGTGATAAATCACATATTTTTCTTCTGCGTTTCTGCTCCCACAGTTCTTTCTCTGGATGTGGAGAGCATCTTTCTCCTGAGTCCCTCAGGACTGTCCTGGGTCATTGCATTGCTGCTGGTAGCAAAGTCAGTTACATTGATCGTGCTACAATGTATCCGTCTCTGTGTACAACGGTTCTCCTGGTTCTGCTCATTTCACTCCGCATCAGTTCATGGAGGTCATTCCAGTTCACATGGAATTCCTCCAGTTCATCATTCCTTTGAGCACAATAGTATTCCATCACCAACAGAGACCACAATTTGTTGAGCCATTCCCCAATCGATGGACACCCCCTCATTTTCCAGTTTTTTTGCCACCACAAAGAGCACAGCTATGAATATTTGTGTACAAACATTTTTATCTCTGGGATACAAACTGTTATAAGGAAATAAGGAAATGAGCAGGAGCTGCTGAAAGGCAGAGAAGCAGAAGATTCCAGAATTCTAAGGGAGTGACATATATTTCAAAACCTAGTCGTGTTTTACTGGATCAAAGGGCAGGCAGTCTTTTAAAGCCCTTTGGGCATCATTCCAAATTGCCTTCCAGAATGGTTGGTTCCATCACAATTCCATCAGCAATGCATTAGTGTCCCAATTTTGCCACATCCCCTCCAACATTTATCACTTTCCTGCCACATTGGCCAGTCTGCTAGGTGTAAGGTGGTTCGTCAGGGTCTTTGACCCATTTTATTTTATTTTTTTAAGTTTTTATTTTGAATATTTTCCCATAGTTACATATTTCTTTCCCTTTCCCCCCAACCCCCCTAAACCCCCCTTAGCCGACGCACAATTCCACTCTTTGGCCCATTTTAGAGGACACCTGTGTGGTCTCTGCCCATGGCTGGGATGTCTTCACTCCCACAAGTCATTGTTGGTCATGCCGGCCCATCAGTGGATCCAATGAAGCCTGCTGTGTGGCAGGCCCTGCCCTAAATGTGGGGATGCGAAGGGCTAGAGGGGGACCGTGGGAGGTGCAGCTCTGGCTGCTGGGACTTACACGTTGTTGTCCTTGTCCATTTCTTTTTGGAAGCTCTTCACGGAATATGGTCGTCTGGCATTGGATGAAATTTTCCAGAAGCCCTTCCAGGTATGGCCCTTCCCAGAAGTGCCCTCCCCCACCCAATCTGTGCCCTTAGGCCCACTTTCCCTGGGGCAAATGGTTCTCAGCTTTTCCCCACTCCTCACTGTGGACCAGGCCCCTTGCCAGCCCGTGGGCCTTGGCCACTTGGTCTGTAGCCTTAGGCCCTGGAGGGAGTCCATAGACCCTGCTGCTTCTTGCCTGGGATTTTCAGATGGGGAGATCCTGACGTGTCTCGGCGTGTCCTGGGCGCTGATGCTCAGAGTTAGCACCCGCGTAACACCCAGCTCTTCACTGACATTGTGGCATCTGCCCTGGGAGATGGGTGCAAAGTGATCCCCATTTGATGGATGAGGGAAACGAGATGCCCAGTGGTTTAGGCCTTTCCCGGGGTCTCATCCGCCTCAGGCCCAGCAGCCGGTTAATTTGTACAAGGCTGGGTGCGACCCTCTCCTGGCCTTCTCTCCCCGGCAGACGCTGATGTTTCTGATCCGAGACTGGAGTTTTCCTTATGAGTACAACTACGGCCTCAAGGGGGGAATGCAGTTTCTGGAAAAGCGCTTGCAGGTAACTCACATTCGGTCCTGGGCATCCCTCAGAGGACCCACGTGGAAGGTGTGTGTTTGTGGGCCGCCCTGGGCCAGAGTGGAAGACAAGGCTGTGGACCGGCGCGTGTGCCCGCAGGCCCTCGGCCTTGGTGCTCCGCCTTGGAATAGTCTGAGCAGCCCCTGACGGCGGCGTCCGGTGCCTCCTGGCCAAGGTGTCCCTCCCTTCCTCTGGCCAGGCGCCAGGCCACTTCTTGAAGTGGCTCACAGGGGCCCTTCTCCCTCGGTGGCGGGAGCCTCCCCCCACCCCACCCCGACACCCCCTCCCATGCTGAGCTCCAGCCTTGTCGTCTTTGGGCAGGTGAAGGAGCAGCAACACGAGGAGATCCAGAACGTCCGCAATCACATCCGCTCGTGCTTTAGCCGCGTCACCTGCTTCCTCCTCCCGCACCCCGGCCTCCTGGTGGCCACCAACCCCACCTTCGACGGGAAGCTGAAAGGTTCGTTACACACTTGTGCATGTGTGTGCCTTCTGTAAGTGCCCCGGGCCCGGCGGCTGTGCACATACGCACACACACTCCTATACATGCATGTACATACATGCAGAGGCAGGTGGATCCTTTCCCTTGTCCACAATCACACACATACACACCCCTGGAGGCAGTTGCACACACACGTGCACACACACACAGTGCACTTTCCTGATTGACTGAAGGCAGCTTCCTGGCAGGCTCAGGCTCAGGGCCGGCTCCTTCTGGTCTTGGGTCTAGTCCTGTTGGGCTGTCTTGGCAGAGGGACACTGTTTATTTTTTTGAGTTCATAACTGGGGGCAGCAGGGGTGAGGGTGGGGAGCTTGGAGGACAGAGCCAGGCCTGGAGGCAGAGGTCCCGGGTTCCAGTCTGGCCTCCGAGCCTTCCCAGCCGGGTGAGCCTGGGCAGGTCTCTTACCCCACAGCCCAGCCTTGAGCACAATCTGCCCTGGTGCTGATCTGGACCTGCTTCTAAGGGGGGCGGGGGGGAAAGCTTAGAAAAGGTTTAGAATTGAAGGAGACGCCAGGCTTCTGTCTGGGCAGCACAGAGCTGTAGCTTCCTCCCCTCTCAGGTCACGGCTGCCCTGGTGTAAAGCCTGACTGTCCTGGCTATTTGCCCTGTGGCTTGGCATGGACATGAGGGCCTGAGCCTTGCCTTTTGCCATCTCCACCTGGGGAAGTCAGCGGCTTCCCCGGGTGGAGATGGCCCACCTGATTCTTCCCGTCTGGAAAGCAGGGTCCTGGGGGAGACCCACATGGGGGAAGTTAAAGAGGCCTGGGAGGGAGCAGAAGGTGCCCCACAGCTCCTGACCATCTGGCTGTGTCTCATCTCCCTGAGGGTTGTTCCGAGCTCTGGGCTGGACTGGGGCTGAGACGTGGCTGCCTTCTGCTTCTACTGCCCCCTGGGAACCAGGTGGCTGGACATCGGCTATTGGTTATTGTAACCTTAGGCTGGTCATCTCACCTCTGGCTGCCTTAGTTTCCTCAGCTATAAAATGGGGCCTGAACCAGCACCTACCTCGGAGGCTTATTGTGACAGTCAAATGAGCTAGTATTTGTACAGGGCTTGGCATGGGGCCTGGCACAGTATAGGTGCTTAGGAAGTAGGTGCTTGTTCCCTCCCTCTCTCCTTTCCTCTCTCCCTCCCTCTCTCCCCTCCTTCCTTTGTTCCTTTGTTTCTTCCTTTGTTCCTTCCTTCCTTCCTTCACTCCTTCACTCTTCCCCATGGAAAAGCAGTTTGGAAACACACCAGGCTCAGGGAGTGGGCTGGATCACTATTTTCATTGGTGCAGGGAATGTCCCTCGGAGGAGACTCCCTCCCCCAATGTGGGTCAGCACCCCTCTGCCTGCCTGTTGGCTCTGCTGTGGCAGCAGGGTGCCAGCAGTTAGAATGAGCCTTTGGAACTCTCTAGGCCTGTATCTTGCTTCTTCAGAGACCTTAGGGGCTGGGGAGGCTTGGACCCCCGCTACAGAGCCTTAGACTTGTGCTGTGCCCTTTGGGCTGTCCTGTGGGTGCTGGTTGTCATCTGATGAATGTGACACAAATTGCCCCAACTTGGGTCAGGGGGAGGTGAACAGGAGTCAGGCCAGAGCAGGGCAGGGGTCTTGCCGCCTCTTTCTAGTGCTCCGGGTTGGGACTTGAGGTAGCCGGTGACTTACTCTGGCCTTCTCTCTGGTCCCCCGGTCAGACATCGCTCCTGAATTCAAAGAACAGTTACAGGAGCTGATTCCGTTTGTGCTGGATGAGAATAACTTGATGGAAAAGGAGATTAATGGTTCCAAAATCACCTGCCGTGGCCTGTTAGAGTACTTTAAGGTAAATGCAGCTTCCCCCTTGGGGGCCCTCTGCCTGCCTTCAGATAGGTGTTCTAGATGGGTCTCAGAACCATGAGTAGCCATCAGGGGGCAGCACTGCCCCGAGAGATGAGCTGGGAGGAGATGGAGTTAGCAGGGGCTTTGCCCTTTCTCCTGTCCTAGAGCTGGCCAGTGGCTGCTCCCCCCAGGCACCAGGGGTGCAGGAGGGGCTAGGCTGGGGTCTACACTGTTAACTCCTGAGGTCCCCGAGTCATGACTGGTGTGTGCCGAGCCCAGGCTCTGCCGCAGCTTCCGTGAGCAATGCCCTGATGGTGCCCGCTTTTGGTCCCAGCTAGAGCCGGCCAAGGGCTGGCACGATCTCTTCAATCTTTGTGTCCCCAGGCCTACATCAAGATTTACCAAGGAGAAGACCTGCCTCACCCCAAATCCATGCTGCAGGTAAGCCATCCCTTCTGGGCCCTCCTAAGAGAGTGAGCCCCATCTTCTTAAACCTGAGAGGTGGGCTCTCCTTGTCTGCTGTGCCCTGAGAGACGGACATGAGACAGTTCATTCTCAGGTCCATCTCACAGGAATGTGGGCTCCTGAGATCCTCCAACTGTCCCTATTGTGTGTAATGTTGGCATCAGGCAGAATGGCAGCTCCCCACTGGAATCACAGGGTTGGAAGTTGGCAAGGGAAACCCAGTGCTCGTATGGGCGGCCCATTCTTTGGGGAGCTCTCGCTGCCCAGCCAGGTATGGACCGAGTCTTTGTCCATCATTCTTCCTCATTCTGCCCTTCTGACCAAGTAGGACCGGCCCGACGTTTCTTGTACCAGGTTTCTGGTTCAGAGCACTTGTCTTCTCGTTTTCCCTTTGCCACACTGACCGTCTCTCGATCCCCCTTCCACCGGTCTGGTACCCTTCTAGTTCCGGCTCGCTGGTGGCCATATTAGCTGTGGCTACCAGGTGAGGCTCCATCCTCAGAAGGAAGCTGACCAGTGAGTGAGGTGGACTGCAGAGGGGCCCACTCGTCTTGCCAGGGCTCTGTGATGTCACTGACCATGCACATGCAGCCCTCTGGGCCCGAGCATTCTGTGTCGTGCAGCTCCCATCGGTGTCTTCTGGCATTTATCAGGTGTTTGCAGTGTGCCCGCCTCAGGGCTTACATCCTAATGGAGAACATGGCACACGATAGGGAGCCAACAAGCAGGGGAGGGAGGAGTGTGCCCAGTCAGTGCAGGGCTGAGGGAGAGACAGCCTCCAGAGGGAGGAGAACCGGCTGGTCCTGGTGCCCTCCTTACGGGGGAGGAGGAAGGGGACATAGCCAGCGTGGCTGCTGGGCCTCCTCCCCTCTGCAGCCATGTCAGGGGTAGCAGTGGGTCACAGAGGTGGTCTGAGGTTTGCAGGGCCATGGCTGCATTTTATTTTTTTACTTGCCTGTAGAAACAATTTTTGACTATTGATATTTGACTTTTTGCGATTCAGATTCTCTTCCTACCCTTCCAGGGCTTCTGGCTAGCTGGACCAGTTGCTCTTTTAGAACCTGCAGACACCAGGGTACTCTGCTTCTCATGGGACTGGGAAGATGAGCCTTCTGTGGACTGCCAATTAGTCAGGCATTGTTTGTGTGCCCTGGCTGTTTGGCCTGCACACATCCTCAGGTGCCCTGCTAGGTGTCATGTAGCCAACTCTCCATAAACACGGGCTCCTTTGATAGATTTGGTTCTCAGGAACGGTCTGTGTCAGTCACCTTTTGGAGACTTCTCTCTGCCTTTGGCTTCTTCTCTTCTGGGTCCTGGAAGAAATGATCCCTTTAGCCTCCATCACTCCTCAGCCCCCAGGTTGGCCTTAGTTTAACTCTGCTGCCTCCTCTCCTTGCCCAGTTGGGGCTTCACACTGGGGCCTCATTCCTTTTTTGGCCGCCACACCTGAGCCCTCCAATCTCTTGGGGGGGGGCATCTCTTTAGCCTTACTTCCTCCTGTCTGAAGACCATTTCCTTTAGCCTCTTCTTCCTGTTCCCTCCCTACTCCCCGATTCTTGCCATGTTCGGGCCTGGGCATTTCCTTTAGATGTTGCCTGATACTCAGTGCTCATCTTCTCCCAACTTCAGGCCTTTGGCAGACTCTGTGCCAGCTGTCCTTTTCTCAAGCCATTGATCAACAGGGCCCCGCAGGGTAGGGACAAACACAAAGCCCTTGGGCACTCAGCCTAGCACTAGTAGTCCCCTGGCCTTCTCCGAGTCCCCAGAACTATCCCTGCACCCACGGTGTCCATCAAAAGGGCAGGAAGGGTACGAGCCTACTCCACATGGCCTGTGCCCTCCTTCATCTAGGAGTCCTCTGGAAAAGGGAGGGAGGTTACGAGGGCAGCTAACAAGCTGAACAGCTCATCCTGGTGATCACAGCTGCCTTTTTATATCCCCAACTCCCCCTCAGGTATGCTCTCCCATCTAGGACCCCTCAGACTTCTCTTATTAGCGCTGTATTCTCTTTCAGTTGCTTATTGTCTTTTTGTTCTGATTTTTCTAGTCTGCAAGGCACATTCCCTCCCCCCTCAAATATAAATTGGAGAACATTGTTCACCCATACACAGAAAAAAATATTCCTTACCTTCCGTCTTAGAATCAAGACTGTGTATTGGTGCCAAGGCAGAAGAGAGCGGTTAAGTGACTTGCCCAGGATAACAAGCTAGAACATGTCTGGGGCCAGGTTTGGACCCAGGACCTCCTGTCTTTATCCACTGGACCACCTGGCTCTGAATATTCCTATTTCTTTTTAAACCCTTACCTTCCATCTTGGAATTAACACTGGGTATTGATTCTAAGGCAGAAGAGTGGTAAGGGCTAGGCAATGGGGGTCAAGTGACTTGCCCAGGGTCACACAGCTAGGAAGTGTCTGAGGCCAGATTTGAACCCAGGACCTCCTGTCTCTAGGCCTGGCTCTCAGTCCATTGAGCCACCCAGCTGCCCCCTATTCCTATTCTTCATTAGCAATCTACTTATATATTATCTGTTTCCTACCTTTTGGGCTTTTATCTAACCTGTAAGCCTGAATATGTTCAAGTTTGTAACTCGGGGACTGAGCAGAAGAAAGCCCGTTGGACGCAGGGCACCTCAATGACCAGACTTTTCCCAGAGGACCTAGAGCCCCTCGTTGCCTCAGTGGCGTTAGAACTTCTCTGTGGCTGCTGAGCCCATTCCTCCTGGCTGCTTAGAGCTGAAGTCAAGGATGGTGTGGCCTTGGTTTGGGGAGGAGCTTTATGAAAAGACTTCAGAGGGCGAGTGCTTGTTCTCTAAAACAACATGTGGGCCTTCCTCCATTAGTGCAGGGTAATTGAATGTAGATTGAGAAAATGGAAAGGGCAGCCTTTGCCCCAGCTCTTTCACCTGGTGGCCTGCTAAACTGCCAGACTTTGAGTCAATCCTGGGCATCAGTTCTAAGAAGAGAGCAAGAGCTGGGCAGTGGGGGTGAAGTGACTTGTCTAGGGTCACCCAGCTAGGAAGGATCTGAGGTCAGATTGGAACCCAGGCCCAGCTCTATCCTCTGAGTCCCTCAGCTGCCCCCTAACCTGCACGTCTTGATATAAATCCAAGTTGCTGTTAGGGACAACAGCTGGCCATTGATGTTTATCCAAGAGGAGGGCTGGGAAAGCAGGTAAGAGAACTGGCTGCCAGGTGAGCGGAACCAGGAGGAAGCTGGGGTGAATCTTGGTCTGCAGCAAGGTGATGCTTCTAGGGTGGGTGACCCTGAGCAAGTCACCTAACCCCCATTACCCAGCCCTGAGTGCTCTTCTGCATCGATTCTAAGAAGAAACCAAAAGGCATGTTTTTGGATGTGGCCCACAGGGGTTTGTTGGATTTGACTTGTGTGTATTCTGTGGAGGGGAGAAAGGAAAGCTCACTTGAAAAAAGCGTGATTGAGAAAGCCAAGCTGATTGCCGCCATCTATGGAGTAGGGGGGCCTCTGGGGGCACGGGGGCTAGGCAGCTTCTCTGTGCTTGCTTTCAAGGCCACAGCGGAAGCCAACAATCTCGCGGCTGCGGCATCTGCCAAGGACATGTATTATAACAACATGCAGAAGGTAGGTGATCCTCCCCCCCAGCTAGCTTCCTCTTCTGCTGGGGTGGCAAGGGGGAGGCAGGTGGTGGTCTTGGGGTGCTGGAAAATCAAGCTTGGCCTGGAGCCGCTCCAAGAAGTCCGAGTGACCCATCAGTGGCCTCACAGACTGGCGCCCCTTCTCCCGGCTTCCAGGCAGAAATGTCTTGTTTCCCTCTTGATTAGTGTGAGGTCTCCATGGGGTTCCTTTGATTGGTTGGCGTGGGGTCCCCAGATTGATCAGCATGGAGTCCCCCAATTGATTGTTGCAGGGTCCCCCGATTGATTGGCGTGGGCCGGCTTCTTCTCACAGGTCTGTGGAGGGGAGCAGCCATACCTGGCGGCCGAGAGCCTGCAAGAGAGGCACGATGAATTCAAGAAGCAGGCCCTGGAGCATTTCCAGAAGAGCAAGAAGATGGGGGGCAAAGACTTCAGCCGGCGCTACCAGAACGAGCTGGAGAGGGAGATCCAGTCGCTGTACGTGCACTTCGTCAAGCACAACAGCAGCAAGAACGTCTTCAGCTCCTTCCGCACGCCAGCTGTGCTGTTCAGCTTCATTGTGTTGCTCTACGTGGGTTCGGGCTTCACTGGCTTCCTCGGCCTTGGCAGCATCACCCAGCTCTGCAACTTGCTGTTGGGCCTACTGCTCCTGGCCCTGGTGGCTTGGGGCTATGTGCGCTACTCAGGCCAGTACAGTGCGCTGGGCGGCGCCATCGACTCCAGCGCTGCCTTCGTCCTTCAGCAGGTGAGTGCGGGAAGCCCCGGGCTAGGGCCCGCTTGGAGGCCCTGCTCTCTCCAGAGGGTCCCATGGCATGGAAGCCTTTGGAGGAGCTTCTCCCTGGGTGTCTTTAGGGATGCCCTGAACCAAGGTGGGAGCCTGGCCCCCATAGCTTGTCTGGGCCCAATGTGGCTCGGGCGGGCCCAGGAATGCCGTCCTGCTGTTTTGGGCTCTGCTGGGGGAGTGACTCTCTTGCTTCTCCCCGTCCCTCTCTTCTTGCTGGCCCTGGAGACTATACAGAGGCAGAAAGGCAGCCTCGATGCTCCTCGTGTCCCCTAGGAGGTGGGGGTGCTGCAGCTGTGTTCATGTTGCGGGGTTGTCCTTGGGCCTAGCCTTCCCTGGCCTCAAATTGCCCTGGGACCCTGGCAGGCCCCGCTTGTCAGGCTTCAGATTTGGGGGTGGGAGTGTGAAGTAGAAGCCTCCCTCTAGGGGCAGCTTCCTCCTCAGCTGCCTGGGAGCCCCTACGGCTCCCAGGCTGGGCCACGCTCTCCTCACTGCTCTCCAGGCTGGTGCCCGTGGCGCTCTCCTCACTGCTCTCCCAGGCTTGTGAATCCGTGTTGTTAACTGGACTTTTTCAGGCCACCTCTTGCATGGCGGATGCCATTCCTGATGGCGAGAACGATGAGGAGGTGCGCCCGAGACCACCCGAGGACAAGAAGAGCCAGTAGAGGTGGAGACGTGGCCCGAGCACAGCAGGACCGCCACGACTCTCTATGGCAGCCAGACCCCACTTGCCACCCTGGAAGAAGACTCGAAATTCAGTGCTGTAATAAACGGAGCAGACGTTTGCCTGTGGCCTAAACCCACCTCCAGGCCTGTTGGGAGCCTTTCTTTCCTTTCCAGTAGAGGTCCCAGCCCTCGTCTTGTTTTCATGTTATTCCACTTTCCTCATGGCACTTTAGGGGGCTGGGGGTGGGGGAGAGCAGCTTGAAAAGCCCTTTGTACCACACAGTGCCTTCTCAGGCTGGACTCCCTGGGAGCAATGCCCCGTCCCAAAGACTTTTCTCTGAGAGAGTTTGAAAGTGGGTGCCACGGAACGCTGTGAGACTCTGCCCGGCCAGCTGCTGGGGCCCTGCTCCGGAGGGCACACCCAGACCTTCCTCAGGGGTGGGGAGGCAGAGCCTCACCACCAGCTCTCCTGTAGCCTAGAGCACCCCGGATCTGGCCACGGGAATGTGGGCCAGCCGCTGGCGGAATGAAGAAATCCTCTGACGTTTCACCTGAGCTTGTGCCTTGGTCAAATTGACTGTCTCATGTAGTTGAGATAGGAGCTTTGGTTCTAAGTTTTAAATTTTATTTGAAAATAACTGCATTCTCACAGAAGCTGCATCAGAGCAGGCCTTTCTAAAGGACCTGGCGGAGAATCTTAGCAAGTCGAGCCCCCTTCCGACGGTGCCTTGGCGGTTGGAGGCTCAGTGGGCATTCATTCCACTGTGTCCCTGGGACCAAGCAGCTGCTCTCTACACCCCTCCCCCCCATCCCTGCTCCCATTCCCTCCTGGCCCTGTGGAAGAATGTAATTCTGGGAGACCACAGGGATTTGGACTCCTTTGGCCCTTCCTCCTTGGAGAGTGGCAAGTTGCCTTTCAAAGAGGTCCCGGGGCCCCGAGTCCACGAGAAGATGGGCTGTGGCTGGCATCACCAAGCATTCCATCTGACGTGGGGGACAGGAAATATTTGGGATCTGATTAGTTGTCTTTCTCCACTTTATTATACTAGATTTGAAAATGCTGGCTTTCTCTGAGGTGCCTCTGTGTAATTAGACCCACCTCCACAAGTCTTGATTTTCTAAAATTGTGTTGGATTTTGGGCTACTTGGAAAAATGAGATACTGTTCTATGCACGTTCAGGCAGAAGGAGTCTTTGGTCACCTGGTTCTGTCTAGATTTCTGAATCCTGGCTCTCAGGGTTTTGTCCTCTCTTAAGGCCTGGATTAATTCCAAGTATTTTGATATCTTCCAAAATCAAATGTGCTGACCCATGTAGAGTGCTTTGTAAATGGTAACTGTTCTGGTGGCCTTGCGTCTTAGCTTACCATCTCAGGGTTTAGTTTATGCATTTGGAGTCAGTTGGCATGAAAATAGGGAGATGCCAGGCTGTTTTCAGAATTCATCTACTGGCCTTATCAGCACTCTCCAGCCTCTGTTTTTAATAAAGGGACTGGAAATTGGCAGCTTCTGAAATCTGCTGGCATTTTCCGGGAGCCCCTCTGGGCAAACTGCCCTCATGCAGACACCCTGACCTTCCGGTTTGTTATAATTTGAGAGAAGCTTTGCATCTTGATGTAGTCTGCAATCAGATTTGTGGGTTCCTCATCCCCCAGACCAGTCCTCAGGCCCTGAAGTGAAAGGAAAGTCTTGTATTCATTTGATCTTTGATGCAGTGTGTGATACAGCAGAACCCTGAGAAGTCATCATTTATTAAGTTAAGGAGGGGGATCAAGTGTCCGGCTTCCACTTGGGTCTGCCTTTACTTTTGTAGAGTCTGTCTCTTAGCTTGGCCGGCTTGGGCAGAGTCCATATAAGTGTCTGGTCTCCCCCATGAGGAGGTGGACTCGTTATTTGACATTTGAATCTTTTTTGCATTCTCCCAGCTTGGGGTGGATGGTGGACCAGTTGTTTCTTATCAGAGAGGTGGGTGGGCCAGAAGCAGAAGGCCTTGATGCTCAGGGCAGGCCTTTGCTGGCCTTTTCACACACATGTCCTTCAGCACATTCCTTTGATAGGTTATTAAGCACAAATGGAGATGGGACAGTCAGGAAAAGGCCATCTCTCCTAGTGAGAGTGTTCTTTAATGCTGACATCACCTCTCGTCTAAAAATCAAGAGAAATTAAAATTAAGTTGTGCCGGACACAGGGCCACGAGGCCCACTCAGTTTGGGGAGAGGGGACTAGGGTGGGAATCGTGATCATGTCCTGGGAACCGTGGCCTGGTTTAGTGGACAAGTTAGAGCTGTTGGTCTGGACCGTGGGGCCTGCGATGTTATTACTGACTTTGCACTTTGTAAGATTGCCTCCATGTTTTTGTCCGTCTCCTTTTTTTCTTTCTCTTTCACAGAAAATAAAATGCTTTTAGCAGAGAAACAAGCAAAGGTGCCCCTGCCCGGCGGGCTCGGCTGTGCTTAGCATGTGGCCGTGCTTGGTTAACCCTGAACAGAGGCCGGCACATCAGGTGCTTGTTTTCTCTTGGACACACATTCCCACGAACTCACAGAAGTGACCATTCAGGTGGAAGCAAGGAGATGTATTCTTGGATTTTAAAATGTTTTTTAAAGACTCTTTTGAATTAATGTCGTTGGTAGCATATAGAGCACTCTGTTTAGGTATCTGCTGGCAGAAAAGTAGTAACAAAAAGCCAAAAAGAAGCTCCATGGGCTGGTCCTTGAGGGAACCGATCTCTGGTTAAGTGGTGCTTCCTGCCTCAGACTCTGGCTCTGTGGCTGCCTTGAATCCCACAGGGCCATTAATAGACCACTGGAGCTTCACATTTCGAAACAGGAACTTTTTGTTTGACTTTGAAAGTCATCTGGGAAGCCGGAGGCGAGGTCTTCAGGTCACCTAGTCTAGGGACCCAAGAAGAGAGAACTTTGATTAGAAAAGGTGTCCTAGTGCCAAATAGGATTGATTGGTAACCAGCTTGGGAGATTGGCAGCCCTGCTGCAACACCTCCTAGGTGGCCTGGGCTGCACTGTCCTGAGGAGGTCAAATGTGCTGGCATCCTGTGTCCAGTCACTGACTGATGGCAACAGAACTGGGAAGTTGATTAAAATCAGCCCAGACTACTATTTTTTTTTTTTAATTAGAAAACAATCTGAATTCTCTTTCTCCAATCACTAAAACACTGAAAATATCTCTCCAGATCCAAAATAGAGATGAGATTTCCAGAATCAGGGGTAAGAGGGTCCCCACATCTTGTGGCCTGGCTTGGTTATTGTGGCTCCTGGGAGCTGGACCTGCCAGCCATGTAGCTCTGAGGGTGGCAAGACTATGAAAAAAACATTCCTTTCTTGACTAAGATTACTGTTTTGTGACAACCCATGTGGGAATTCCATGTGCCAAAGCAAAGAATGCGCTTCATCTAGTTCCCAAAGATTCCTGACTTAGGCTTGGGCAGAAGGGCTTGCTGGTCACCCACCAGTCCCCAAGGGGCTTCCGCTCAGACCCCTGTTGTGTTTGTATTGTGGAGCTGTTGGTCAAGCACCGACTCCCACCCAGCTGTTTGTCTGTTTTTTCATTTGTTAGCCTGGAAAAGTGCAATCAGATGAGTGTATCCATCCACCCATCCGCTGGACTCTTAACAAAGCGTGCGCGTCTCTGTATCACATACACCAAGAGTTGTGAGATTATGTAATGGAATAAAGACCACACCATGACTTCAAATGCATTCTGTCTTTTCTTCTCTGTTGGAGGCTCACTTCTCAAAGAAACTGGGCCTTTGCGGGAGGTCTGGAGGCTGGAGCCTAAAGGCCGGATGCCCAGGAAAGTCCTTCACCCCACAGTGGGTCACAGTTCCGTCCTCTATAAAATCAGACACTGGAGTTGGTGATCTTAGATGGCATGTCCTCTTCCCTACCTGACCCATTATGGAGCTACCTAGCAGTCGTCACCCAGGTTGCTGGGCATCTTTTAAAAATAGGAAACAGGAAGTTTCCTTTGTAGTTTCTTAGGAGCCCGTAGAGAATGGTTCGTTGGATGGCTCCTTCAGATCCAACTGAGTGTTTCTATTCTCACAGAAGAGCAGTCTGACACATCATTCTCTTGGTGGAGCTTGAGCTTGGCCTTTGGAGGGTTCTTGGTGGTTGGAGTGGGAACGTGTGGAGAGGTTGGACAGAACTTTCCGGAGCTTGAGCCAATAGTAGGAAGGCCAAGTACCGCCCTCCATTTGCCTGTCCCTCAACTTCCATAATGCTTTCAGGATCCCAAGGCCCTTAGTGCTTCCCTGGAGTTGTGCAATGGAAACCCAGCTGCTCCACTAAAGCTATGAAGTAAGAAATGGGTTAGGAGTGAGACAGCCCCCTCAAAATGGCCCCCTGGACCTTTGGCTATACAAATGACTGGCCAGAGGTCTCCAGAGCATTTTCTGTGCCCGGTGGAGAAAAGATTTTGGGCCCCGTTGTCTTCTACTTACTTCCTGAAGAGAGAGGGGTCCGCCGATGCCTTGAAAACAACAGCACTCCAAGGTAGAGATTTAACCCACCCACATAGGCTGTTTGGTGGTTTCTTTTAAGGCACCTGCTTTAGGAAGACTACATTAAGGTGGAAAGAACATTGCCCTGGAGCAGGGGTCAGCAATGTATGGCTCTCGAGCCCTATCTGGCTCTTTCTGCAGGAGCCATAAAGTCAATTTTTTTTTCAGGTGCTGTTACAGGAGCGGCGTGAGCACTGCACGGCTCTCACGAAATTACATTTTAAAAAATGTGGCGTTTATGGCTCTCACAACCAAAAAGGTTACCGACCCCTGCCCTGGAGAGTCAGGAGCCCTGGCTTCTAGCCTCCACTTTGAACTTGTGTTAGCAAATCTCTTTCTCTGGGCCCCAGTTTCCTCCCATGTAAAGTAAGAGTCAGACCAGGTGATCTCCTCTGCCAAGTCTTAAATTCTACTCACTAAATTTTGGTGGCTCCCTCTTGCTTCTGGAATGAAACACAAGCTCCCATTTAAAAGCCTTTATGATTTGATTTCAGCTTATCTCGCTTGTGCCAAACACTTTTTGTGGTGCCCAGGGCCTGACCTCTCTTATCCCACCTTGGTGCCTTTGTGAAGGCCGTGTTAGGCCTCCTCCAAGGCCAGAACTCTACCTACTGGACCAGCTTTCTACCTGATATAGGGGCCTTGGAGCTAGGACCAGCCTTCAGTGTCAAGGTGGTAGTTGTGGTCTTTATAGTGGATTAGAGCAGCTCTGGGAGGCAGGGAGGAGGTGAGGCAGAGGTGGGCACAGTGCCCTAGATGACCTAGAGCTAGCCTTGTAGGAACAGGATTGCAGGGAGGTGAAGATGGTCACTGGTGGTGGAGGACAAGGACCCCTACCTTAAAGGTAGAGGAGGGTCTCCAGGAAGGGAAGAAGGCTGCCCCATTGGATAGACTTCAAAGAGCGCTAATTTAATTGGGAAATGCTAATAATTATTCCTTTAGCAGATCCCCAATCTTGACGACTTTGTGGATGCTCTTGGAGTGATCCTTGACTTGGAAAATTGACCCAAGGGTAACTAAACTAGGGATGAAGCTGGTCATACCTAGCTAGATTGGTCCTTTGGTGACAGCATGCAAAACCTTTCTTAGTGGGTCTTTTCTACTGGAGACATTGCCTCAAATACCCCACATGTGGCACCTCCATACTGAGGAGGCAAAGAACAGCGGACTCACTGAGCATCCAGTCCAGCCTCTGCTCAAGGACTGTTAAGTGAGGGGGACCCTGCCACCTCCTGAAGCATCCCATTCCTTGGCATGTTTATCCTGACTTCCAGCCTTATGCCTTCTGCCTGCTGGCATGAAGCACTTGGCAGCTTTTTATACCCTCAAAACCTGCCATGGTGTTCCCCATCGGCTGCTTCTGGCTCATCGTCCCTGGATTCTCATGGAATTGTGGAAGGCATGACATCTAGGGTCACACAAGGTCCCAAGTAGCTGAGCTGTGGTTTAGATCTGGACCCCCTCACTCCAAATGCAGTATTTTTCCCACTCTGAAAGGGTCCCAAGGAGATTAGAAAACTGGGCCAAATTTTAGATGAGGTTGATTAGAAGTAAATGTAAAATTTTCCTCATGGTTCAAAAAATCAATTTCCCAATTGTAAGAAGGGAGAGTTCTGGTTCACCATTGGTTTTCTTGAAAAAGATCCAGGGTCCTAGTGGACTGCAGATTCCTCATGAAACCAGAGCTTGACCGATGGGCAGCTAAGGATGCTCATGCAGGGTCAGGTTGCTTTAAGAGAGGTCTAGTGGCCAGGACTGGGAATTGGGAAAGAGGCTCTTCTAGACCCAGTGTATTGTCTGCTCTGCTCAGGGTCCATCTGGAGCCCTAGATTGTCCAAAGGAGGGGAGTGAGGATGGTGTGGGGCCTGGGGACCTCCCTATGTGAAGATCAGGTAGGATAGGGCATGACTCAGGGGCTAGAGGTCTGTACTCATGGTCTGGAAGATGTGAATTCAAATCCTTCCTTAGCTGTGTGACCTTGGGCAGGTTATTTAACCACCTGGAACCTCAGTTTCCCCATCTGTATAGTGAAGATCATTATACCTATAGCTAATCACAAGGTTGTGGAAATAAGATGAGACCACACCTGTAAGTAAATCACTTTGTTCTGTGTAAGGTCAGGACAAGGCATTTCCCCTCCTTGGGCCTCCATTTCCCCATCTTTAAAATGGGGAGATTGGAAGGTCTCCTCCTGTCCCAGACCATGATTCCATGATGATTCTTATTTTCATATGAATAGCTTGGAAAACACAAAATTGGGGGGGGGGGGGCTCGGACCCTTTCGGGGCCTGTCTGATGGAGGACGGATTGAGAACTCTTTGGGGAGGCCAGTGGAGGCTGGATGGCTATGGGGTGGGAGTGGGGGTGGGGACTTTCCGGCCTTGAGGGCTGCTTGGAGAGGGGGTGAGATCTCCGTCTTCAGGAGTCTTCAGAGTCGATAATAGGAAGCGGATAACCCAGGTCCGATTCGTCGGATAAGCAAGCTCAGGAAAACGTGGGTAGAAATGGAGAAAAGCGCCTGGAAGTGGTCAAAAGGAGAACTAAAAAAGCATCTCCACGCGAAGGGCCTTCCACGCGCCTCCCCGAGAAGTCTTTGGGGCGGGAAGGTTCCCGGATCCCCACTTTGGAACGAGCAGCCCGGCTGGGCAGCGAGGAAGGGAGCGCCGGCTTCCGGGGAGAACCCCGCGGAGACCATCCCTCCGCCCCTTCCTCACCGCCCAGGAACACCCTTCCCCGCCCCGGATGGGCGGAGCCAGGACGAGCCCACCCATAGCTGCTGGTCCCCGACCCTCAGGCGGGGCGCAGGGGGTACGCGTGTGCTTGTACGTGCCCCCGGATGCTCCAAGGGTTAGATGACTGGAAGAGGGTCCTCGCGACCCCCCCGATGGGCTCCCAGGGGGCACCAGCAGCCGTGCCCAGCCGTCCCCTCCCTCCGTCGGTGGGGGGTGCCCTTGCCCAGGGAGCGCCTTGGGGCTGAAATCAGCTGCTCTCTCGTCCCAGGCGGCTGTAGCCGGAGAGCCCTGGGCTGGGCTGGGTAGACGCCTGCGCCCTCTCCTGCACAGGTGGCCGCGCTCCTCCGAGGTCAGTGTGGTCCAATCAGGGAGAAGCATCGCCCCGCTCCCTGCCCGGCCTACCAGGGGGAGGGATGGGGCACAGCTGGCCCTGACCCGAGCCAAGTCTGGGCAGAGCGCCGGCTTGGAATCGCCTCGGTTTCCCCCTTTGCCCCGCTGCGGTCCCCGCTTCCCGGGATCGAGTCTAGATTCTGGCCTTTTCTGTCATAGGAATCCCCTCGCTGCCAAGAAGTGACCCCCCAGCCCCGAGGATCCTGCGCGGCGGACAGAGATGCAGGTGGGGATCCGCGCCGGGCTCCGTGGGGTGGGCTCGATGGCGGAGGGGCTCAGCTAAGGTTGTGGGCCGCCGAGACCCTCTCTGCGGGGCTCTGGCCCGTTTTCCCGGGGCCGCCGTGTCGCTTCGCTTTGTTTACGGGGCCAACAAGACCACCAGCTGCCCATTATTCCGGGGAAATAGCCAGAATGCCTTTGTGGGCTGGTGCGGGAGACAATGGGGCCTTAGAAAGCCTCGGCCTCCGGCGGGGCTGGCAGGGAAATCGAACTTTCCTTTAGAAGAAGCCAGAACGGGGGCGGCGCGGTTCGGCTCGTCCCGGCTTCCCGGGATTTAGAGCCCAAGCCGGCCAGGACCATTGGGTGTAGCCCAGAGAGAGCCAGCCCTTTCCAGCCCTTCAGCTTTCAGTTTTGTTTCTCTTCTGGAGCCTGGAAAAGAGACTTTGGATTTTAGAAAAACGAAGCCCCGATCTGAGGCCCGAGGGGGAGCCCGAACCAGCCGGGCACAGCTGGGGGAGGTGGGAGTGCCTTAAAGCACAGGATGTGGCCCTGGGGGGAGGCTGGAACCCAGGAGGTGAGAGCCGGGGACTGGGTGAACCCTAGAACCGAACGTTAGAACACAGGATGTCAGCGCTGAGGGGGAGGGTTCTTAGAGCACAGCGTAACAGAGCTGGGGGGTCTTTAGAGTTACAGGA